>NC_090265.1:584413488-584723845 GCF_040414725.1 Anabrus simplex | reverse complement strand
CAGCCAGGAATTGAACCTGAGACCTCTGAACCGCAGTCTGCGACCCTGCCTATTCAGCCAAGGACCTGGATGAATTTAAAATGTAATAACGGGAAATCTAGTTAAAATGGCCGGTGATCGATGCTGTCTGTATTTGGTCCCAAACTCCACCCCATGGCACTACAGCCCTTGAAGGGTCTTGGCCTACCAAGCGACCGCTGCTCAGCCCGGAGGCCTGCAGATTGCGAGGTGTTGTGTGGTCAGCACGACGATTCCTCTCGGTCGTTATTCTTGGCTTTCGAGACCGGGGTCGCTATCTCACCGTCAGATAGCTTCTGAATTCTAATAACGTAGGCTGACAAGGGGGCATTCCCTACTCGTCACCACCGATTTCGCTCAAATTTATAGAACATGCAGGGCTTGGCTAGAAATGAAAGTACCCAAAGTGGGAACTCCAGATGGCCAAGCATATAGAAAATAAAAATAAAAATGCTGACGTGGCTCTCGCACCGTATAAGCCACTTACGTCAACGCGCACGCCGAGTAGTTGTTGGCGTAGCGGTAAGAGCTTGGACTAGTAATTCGACGGTCGTGGATTCGACTCTCCGTGTGGAGAATATTTTTCTCAATCTTTATATTATACATTTATGTTGATGCTTGCTGTTTTAAGGGGCTTAACATCGCAGGTCATCGGTCCCGCATTTATTTTAATTGATTTTATTTATTTATTTATATGCAAAAGACGTATAGGACGTCATTTTTTTAATGAGTGCACAAATGTAGAAAATTTGGAGTTGCGAAATTTCCTGACGTGTTCAAACAGATATTCTTCTTTTTTCTCCTTTATTGGCTATCTCCCCTCCTTGGGGAATGTGCCATAAACGTGAATAACCGTTTCGCTGTAAGATTTGTTTTCACCTGACAAGTGAAGGTTGCTCCTGGCGGCTGTACACAAACAGTAGATTCTTGGCGCAGGTAGAAAAAAAGTCTGACAATGAAATCCCAATATTTTACCTTTTCTGTGCCTTTTGCGTATAAATAAATAAAATGAATTATTCACCTCTTTGCTTAATAGGAAAATGAATAATATAAAAGTTGACAATCAGACGGTTAAGGCGCTGGCCTTCTAACCCCAACTTGACAGGTTCGATCCTGGCTCAGTCCGGTGGTATTTGAAGGTGCTCAAATACGACAGCCTCGTGTCGGTAGATTTACTGGCACTTAAAAAGAACTCCTGCGGGACTAAATTCCGGCACCTCGGCGTCTCCGAAGACCGTAAAAGTAGTTAGTGGGACGTAAAGCAATTATTATTATTATTATTATTATTATTATTATTATTATTATTATTATTATTATTATTATTATTATTATTATTAAAAGTCGACAGAAAAAACAGTCTCCACACGGGGAGTCGAACCCACGACCATCGAATTACTTACCGCTACGCCAACTACTGCTCGGCGGGCGCATTAACGTAAGTGGCTTATACGGTACGAGAGCAACGTCAACATTTTTATTTTCTATACGCTTGGCTATCTTCAGTTCCCACTTCGGGTACTTTCATTTCCAGCCAAGCCCTGCATGTTCTATAAATTTGAGCGAAATCGGTGGTGACGAGTAGGGAATGTCCCCTTGTAAGTGGACCTCGAACCAGCCCTCAGGTCTAGGTAAAAATCCCTGTCTCGGTCGGGAATCGAACCCTGGGCCTCCAGGTAAGAGGCAGGCACGCTACCCCTACACCACGAGGCCGGCATATTTGATTCGCTTCCTTATAAATATTAAGCTAATGTCCAAGGATATCATTGTTGTGGTCTCCGTTATCTTTAATTTATTTAGTCATTTGATTAGTTCTAGATGGCTTTTAATCGATCTGTCCTTTGAGTGAGACATTTTCTTTTAGTATTTGGTTGAGTAGTTTGCTTATATTATAACGTGGCGCATCTTGAAATTTACTATTGATCTGACGGGACATGAATTTTTGTGTATTATGTGCACGGCTCTTAGTTTGTGGAGGTTGCGATGTTTAATGGTATGTCTTTCTCTTTGTTTTGTTTTGATTTGTGAAAATAAGGTCAGTTTCCTTGATCGCTTGCTTATCTCGTTTTGAAACATATTTGTTAAGTCGCGTATAACTATTGAATTCACCAATATGAACACTTATGTACCAGTAGAAGAATCTTCTTTTTTTTTTTGCTAGGGGCTTTACGTCGCACCGACACAGACAGGTCTTATGGCGACGATGGGATAGGAAAGGCTTAGGAGTTGGAAGGAAGCGGCCGTGGCCTTAATTAAGGTACAGCCCCAGCATTTGCCTGGTGTGAAAATGGGAAACCACGGAAAACCATCCTCAGGGCTGCCGATAATGGGATTCGAACCTACTATCTCCCGGATGCAAGCTCACAGCCGCGCGTCTCTACGCGCACGGCCAACTCGCCCGGTAGTAGAAGAATCAATTAGAATCAAATTATTGAATACAATATAAAAGACAACAATTCACAATAAGAAACAAACGAAACTATTAACTTTATTAGAACTAACGTAAAAAAAAATGTTTTCATTCAACGACAAAACTTATTGACAAAATGAAGAATTTTAATTTCTTTTTTAGAAGTTGCTTTACGTCGCACCGACACAGATAGATTTTATAGCGACGATGGGATGGGAAAGGGCTGGGAGTGGAAAGAAAGAGGCCGTGGTCTTAATTAAGGTACAGCCCCAGCATTTTTCCCGGTGTGAAAATGGGAAACCAAGGAAAACCGTCTTCAGGGCTGTCGACAGTGGGGTTCGAATCCACTGTCTCCCGAATACTGGATACTGGCCGCACTTAGGCGACGGTAGCTATCGAGCTAACCATTGTTAGGTATAATAGCGAACATTTACCTAAATAACTTCGAAAACAATTTCTTAACCAATAAGCATTGTAAAGGAGCAGATATGTAGGTGACGTAATATGCTTGTTTGATAATGACGTCACAAACGCACAACAGTTAATCAACACACTGAAATATTTACACAAGTCCATCAAATTCACAATGGAATAATCAACTAAATAAAATCAACTTTTTAGACAACAAACTCAGGACGAATAATGACAACCTGTCATACAAAATATACAGGAAACCCATTCAGACATCACATACAACTGACAATGAATCCAACCACCCACACACAGACAGACAAATTAGCAGGAGTGAATACAATGATACACACAGCAATTTACTTACCAATGGTCACAACAGATTTCAATGAAAAATGAAACTAACACAGCAAATTGTGAAAGAAAATAACCACCCTCCCGGTATATTGATATACTATCAAATAAAAAAGGAAAAAAACAAACAAAAGAAATAGAATTCAATGAAGAATCTTGAAATCGTAAAATATAATAGCCACGCTCCTGAAACAGCAGATGGACTACTAAATAAACAAAAGAAAATCACCTCGGAAAAGAAAAAAATATACGTTTTAATCAACTACGAACCACATAAAAACAGCTAACATTAAATAAAACTCTAAACTTAGCCTTTAGGATGAACAACATCCTGCAAGGACACATCAGTAAATGCAGCCAAAAAAAGACCTTTTCTCCAAGTGAGGAGTTTATGAATTCAAATGTCAAGCAACAAACTGCAACGCCACATGTATAGGCCAAATATATATTATAGGAGAAGTTGTGGTTATGGAATGGGTAGGGGGTTATGGAATACCACGATATCTACACTGATAAGTGCTGATCCCTAGATGTCAACGTTGAAACTAGTCTGTTATAATGCCCTTAATCGCCACGAGATGGCAAATTGCCCCCAGTGTTCCTCCAGCTGCAGTAAGAGATTACTCTCTAGCACAGGATGCGGAAACTTTTACAGGTACGTACTCATTGCACGATTTTTAGAACTGTGTTGTGCTATTGTTCTATAACTCCAGTCTAGCTTTGAAGGACCTTAGTGGGCTCTCAAATGATATAATTGAATTTGATACAGGAGTTAAGGTGTGACGTGTAAGAAAGTGTGAAGCGTTACTTGATGTGGAAGGGGGTTATGGACCACTTCAGTTTCAAGTATTCCAAAACTCCTCCCATATTTAGGTAACTGGAGTGCCATGAAGCGTTGTGGGTAAGAACGATTTTTAACCGTCTACCTTACATCTACACCATACCTTATTTTGCTATTAGTATAAGAAGCAAGCTAAAAATAATGTAATGGTTATAGCGTCCACCATGCCAAGTCGCTACGCACCGAGCTCGTCACCCATCGCCCCTACCCCCTTAGACTCGAGCGCGCCAATCGCGAGCAACATTTACGTGCTGGGCGGGCCCTTCTCTCTTCTGTCCGTGGTCGCGCCGCATGGGACGACGGAAGCTACTCGACGATTAATCTGGAGTCTTCCATCTCGCGAGGTTCCTGGATACATATAGCATCCGGACTGTTCCAGAAGGTTCGGCGCAGCTATATAAGAGAGGAATGACTTGCCTGCAGTGAGTGAGAGTTAGACGGAGTTAGTGAGTAAGAGTGAGTGAGAGCGAGATTGAATTCGCTGGTGCGCAGTCAGTGATGGCCTCGGAGAGTGCAGCCTGATCGAGTATCTGTCTGCCGGAGCCGAGGAGTCGTTCCTGTTTTCCTGATGTCGTGCGTGTGTGTCCCTTGAGGCTGGCTGCTGGAGGAGAACCTGGAGTGTTCTGGAGTAGCGCGAAGGGAACACTGGGTACCGACGTGTGCGGACTGCGAACAGAGTTCGACGGATGGAGTGAACAGCGGATAATATACCCAAATGCGAGGCTGACGTGTAGGCTGTGGACCGTGACAGCGCTAACGAGTGTGACTGAGTGGCTGAGAGATTGTACTGCAAATAATCGATGACTCTGTGTGTATGTGTGTGTGTCATTGTAGATGGAACATAAGAGAATCTAAAAGAGAGAGCGCGAACCGTCTGTGAGTATGTGACCGTGTACGTGTGTAAGTTGTAAGCTCGGCTATCGTCTGTGTGTGTGTAAATCTGTAATTGTAGTGCTTAGTTAATAAATCTTAGAAATGGGACGCTACCAGGTTCTGTACGCATTTATTTACTTATTTACCCCGCCAACACGTTACAATAATTACTTCTAGACTAAGGACATATATCGCTGTTAATTTGTAATAATTTAATCTATCCACAGCCAAAGGAATGCCAGGTTATAGTAAACCTGTACCGCCATATTACAGACAACGAAAGAAATGGGATCCATCGGCAATGGCAAAAGCTATCAAGTTAGGGCTGAGAAGAAAATGGGATATCCGCAAGCTGCGAACGAGTTTGGTGACCCTAGAACTACGCTTTTCCGCCTTGCATCACCACAAGTGCCGGATGAAAATGCTGCAGCTGATACATAATTAGGGGTTAAAACTGTCCTACCACCCAATTCAGAGGAAGAATTGGTTGCATATCGTATACAAATGGAATCGCTTTTCTATGGCCGAACAAGAAATGATACTCGGCAGATGACTTATCAGCTGGCTCTTAGAAACAATATTCCAACCCATTGAACACCGCTGGAATTGCTTGGAAGGACTGCCTAAGAAGATTCCTGAAAAGACACAGGCATGTGTTATCCATCCGGAGGCCTATAGGCACATCACAAGCTAGGGCTTCTGGATTCAACGAAGAAGAAGTAGTATTCAAGTTCTTCAACATTGTTGAAAGTCTCTTTGAGCAACACAAATTCCCAGCTGATCGAGCATTTAACGTTGATGAAACAGGCATGTCTGTGGTGCAGACCAAGTTACCGCACATCATAGGCCATAAAGGAAATAGCCAAAAAGGAGCCTTGACTGCATTTAAAAGAGGCTCTCTTATTACGATAACTCCGCATGGGTGCAGGAGGAATGTTTGAACCTCCTATGATTATTTTCCCAGGAAGAAAATGAGCCAACAGCTTATGAGAGGAGCTCCGCCAGGCTCGAAATATGCATGCCATCCATCTGGCTGGGTTCAGATAAACCTTTTCACTCACTGGTTTGAACATTTCATTGCAAGAACAAATCCAACTGAAGAGTCACCAGTGCTCCTAATGCTAGATGGGCACTATTTCCCGCTATTAGCCCTAATTAATTTCTGTACAACACTCCACACTCTTAATTACCGCTTAATAAATCCCACAAGAGGCTACTCTGATTTAAATTACTGGGATATGTGTTAGGATATTCTTATCTGTAGTAAATTATTATTTAACAGTAAAAAAATCTTACAAGATACTCTTTAATACAGAAATCATTATAAGATTCAATGAACAGAGGTGATGCCCAGAACTTTTCCCTTAAGCCCCTAATTTCTCTCCCCTCTCCAACACAGTTATTAATACCTACAGAGTGAGCGAATGGCTGAGCTTTTTTGTTAACATACCTGTTAACTTGCATTCGAGAGATAGTGGGTTCGAACCCCTCTGTCGGCACCCCTGAAGGTAGTTTTTCGCGGTTTCCTATTTTCACATCAGACAAATGCTTGGGCTGCGTCTTAAGGTCACCGCCACTGTCTTCCCACTCCTAGCTCATTCCTATCCCATCGTCGCCTCAAGACCTATCTAGGTCGTTGGTAAGTAAAAGCAAATTGTAAAAAAAGGGAAAGTATCAGCAACAGAATAATATTTCACTTTCTGACTGAAATGTGTAGTATGTGGCTCAGAATAATCTTATTTAGAGTAAATTCATTGAATTTACGCAGCGTATTCGCCACTCAAGATATTTTAGTAGGATATTATTTTTCATTAAAAGTTAATGTCTTAGAAGTTACTCTTTAATTCAATTCCATACTTTTATTTCATCAAAGTTATTAACTTATATTTACTCCCTAATACACAAAAATACATTATAAAATGAACAAGTAGCACCTCCCCATTCCTCTCCAATGAACGGAGTCAATGACCACAGCATTTCGCTCCCGCTTCTGTTTACCCACCCCTCTCACTGGAAATGAGTTGCCTGCAGTATTTCTACTCAATCATTACTCTTAGCTGCTAGGACCGGAGCAGGGAGACTGGCTTCAGTCCAACCACGTTCGCTGAGGTTGACGGATGGTTAGCGGCTTGGATAAGTGCAGAAGCATTTCGAAAATTTACTAAAATTACAGTAGAGGACTACTACAATCATTATTTGATCTTACTTATTCATAACATCACCAATAAACAATCATTGATAAGTGTACGCAACGTAAACAATACTGTACATTTGAGCGCATGATTTAATATGATTTGATAGAATCTGAGGATGTTGTTGTAGAACGAAATATGTCATTCTTAGTTTAATGATGTGTATTTTTACAGGTATGTTATAGTGATATGTGTGTTCGACAGAATGAAAGGTACATAAAGTTATATTAAATATAAATAATAATTCAGACACGAAATATGTTCGCTACTAGAAAATGTACCGCGATTAATTGCTCACTTAATATTAGACTCTTTGCGTGTAGATGTCAAATTAATTAAGAAATAGGACCGTTTCCAAACATTTGAAGAGTCGAGAGGAACTTTTTTTCTAGAGACTTTTCTGTTGTGCCCTATCACCTTGGATGGTAAAGTACTAAATAATAATTTCGTGTGGCTATTTCTAGCCGAGTGCAGCCCTTATAAGGCAGACCCTCCGATGAGGGTGGGCGGCATCTGCCATGTGTAGATAACTGCGTGTTATTGTGGTGGAGGATAGTGTTACGTGTGGTGTGTGAGTTGCAGGGATGTTGGGGACAGCACGAACACCCAGACCCCGAGCCAGTGGGATTAACCAATGAAGGTTAAAATCCCCGACCCGGCCGGGAATCGAACCCGGGACCCTCTGATCCGAAGTCCAGTATGCTGACCATTCAGCCAACGAGTCGGACGGTAAAGTACTACAATATGTGTTATGCACACTTTGTATAAACGTCCCTTCACGTGATCATGAAGGCGTTCGACTCCTGTTTCTAACAGAGATTCAAGTGTTGTGGTACGAAATGGAATCGCAATTCTGAGCCTCGTGTCAATAACTGACAACGTGGCTGTTTCTGTATCAAAAGGAGGATAACACAAATTAACAAACTTATTGCATGAAAAATTTGGTGCAGGACGAACGCGTTGAGTGAATTTCGGCGGTCTATTTCAGTAGCTTAATCTCGTTACAATTCCGTGATAAGTAAAGGTTAGGGAAATACGATTTCAAATACTTTACATCAATGATAGTTCCTCGACGTATAGCATAATATCTGGGTTACTGGGAATTAGATACTGTATATCGAGGTTAATGTTACATGGAAGGTAGGCAATGGTATCTCCACACAGGCCCCTCTGTCGGTGGGGCGGTAGAGTACACACCCACGGTATCCCCTCTCTGTCGTAAGAAACGATTAAAAGGGGCCCCAGGGGTTCTAAAGTTTGGAGCGCGGGTTGGTGAGCACGGGGCCCTTAGCTGAGTCCTGGCATTGGTTCCACTTACTTGTGCCAGGCTCCTCACTCTCATCTAACTTATCGCCGACGCTATTAGGTTTCCGAGGCCAAGGGAGTCTTTCATTTTCACGCCCTTCGTGGCTCTTGTCCTCCTTTGGCCGATACCTTCATGTTTCGAAGTGTCCGACCCCTTCCATTTTTCTCTCTGATTAGTGTTATATAGAGGATGGTTGCCCAGTTGTACTTCCTCTTAAAACAATAATCACCACCATCACCTCTCCATACAGGCCATAGAGGCCCTTGGAGGAGCGGAAGGTAGAAGCTTCCACTGTCCGTAAACTCGGCACTAACGAGGGTAATTCGCCAAGTGTAACAACCCGATTTGCCAGAAACGTCGCTTAGTGGAAAAGGGGTAGAAATAAGCGAACATATGTTTCAGCTTATCCATAGACACTCGACCGTTGTTTTTCCTGTTTCATTTACTTACTTGTGTCTATTGACGATTACGCCCTACTACACGAATGGCTTTGTACAATGTATTTTGAAATATCGTAGCCATTTCTTGTCTGTTAATATTCTGAATGGTAAATGAATTTCAAAACATTAATTGTTCTACACCCATTGCACAGCAAATGGATATCACGACTAGACGCGACGCAATAAAAATCCACGCAATGATTCATAATCAAGTTCCAGTTTTTGGAAAAATGATCCGGTTTGCGTGATGGTCATGGTGTGCGAAATTTCTGTTTTTTGAATGTCTCTGCGATTGGTATCATCCAAGGAAATGAACCGCATCTCCCTGAATTGTTAATATAAGAATGAAAGAAATATATAATAAATACTTCCTTTCCTTCTTTCTTTCTTAATCTGTTTACCCTAGAGCAGGGATGGCGAACCTTTTCCAACTAGTGTGCCATTTTAGGTCTGGATTATTATTCTCAACTGTTTACTGTGCAACTTGTTATTTTCGTTTGTAATGGATACAACCTCCACCCCTACTCACCACCGCCACCACCGACTTCCATCCCTAATTACAAACTGTTTTTCATAATATGATATTACATATATATATATATATATATATATATATATATATATATATTTATTGTAAAATACCAAATACATGTGATTGCATGTTTCATGGTCGTATTTTGCGAATACCGCAAAAATAGTTAGTAGCTTTGTCATTTATGTTAGGTTCATAACTTGTCTTCACAACGTTCACTGTAGAAAATATCTACTTGCAGGCGTATGATGACTCAAAGAAAGTAAGTAGCGCTGTAGCAAGTTTCTTCATGGCCGAAAACTTTTGTGGGACACTGTTCCACTGTTCAAGTATTAAATTCCCCGGCTTCTGGAGAGAGTATTCACCATCCACAGCACATCCGATTTTCACTAACGCTTCATCAAGTTGTACGAAATTTTCACCCATACATGCTTTCTTAAAATTCAGTCAACTCCATTTCTAAGCTGCCAATATCTAACAACTCCAAAAAAAACCTCATTTGTGCAATATGAGGTTTGGTAATAAAGTGCGATACTTTCTCCATATCTCAATATTGGGATCATTTCTTGGCAACTATTTGTCTTACAAAATTCACAACAATAAACAGTTACTAACTAAGAAAAACTACGCGATGCTGGCAACCACACACAAGCCAAATTTCACTCATTCACTTGATATGGGTGAGCGAATGGCTCGTCGGCTGCATCTGACATTTATTTCACTTGACTTCCGGATCTGTGGGTGTTGTAGTGTTGCCATAATGCACGTTCGAATGGAACTAGAATTTAGATATTCGGTATTTATTTCTTAAACCTTAAACACTGTGACTATACGATGGATGAGATATGTATAGTCTAGAGTACAAAACGTACATAAAAATGTTAAGATGGTCATGTGGTGTGCCACCGAAATCGTGTTCGCGTGTCACCTAATGACACGCGTGGCATAGGTTCGCCATCCCTGCCCTAGAGGGTTTGTTTTTCCCTCGGACTCAGTGGGGGATTTCACCTCTACCGCCTCAAGGGCAGTGTCTTGGAGCGTGAGACATTGGGTCGGGGATACAACTGGGGAGGATGATCAGTACCTCGTCCAGACGGCCTCACCTGTTGTGCTGAACAGAGGCCTTGGTGGGACAGGGAAAGATTGGAAGGGATAGACAAGGAAGAGGGAAGGAAGTGGCCGTGACCTTCAGTTAGGTACCATCCCGGCATTTGCCTGGAGGAGAAGTGGGAAACCACGGAAAACCACTTCTGGGATGACTGAGGTGGGAAATTTTTTTGCTAGTGGCTTTACGTCGCAACGACACCGACACCGTCTTATGGCGACGATGGGATAGGAAAGGCCTAGGAGTTGGAAGGAAGCGGCCGTGGTCTTAATTAAGGAACAGCCCCAGCAATTGCCTGGTGTGAAAATGGGAAACCACGGAAAACCATCTTCTGGGCTGCCGACAATGGGTTTCGAACCCACTATCTCCTGGATACAATCTCACAGCCTCGCGCCCCTAACCGCACGGCCAACTCGCCCGGTGAGGTGGGAATCGAGACCACATCTACTCAGTTGACCTCCCGAGGCTGAGTGGATCCCGTTCCAGTCCTCGTACCACTTTCGATATTTCGTGGCAGAGCCGGGAATCGAACACGGGCCTCCGTGTGTGGCAGCTAATCACACTAACCACTACGCCACAGTGGCGGACATATAATAAATACATTAACACTTATTGTGAAACTCACTTGCAATTTTACAATCAACACAACGCCCGTGTATCCACTAACTTGAAAAGAAACATTCATGTAGTAATCGCCAATGGGCATAAGTAGATAAACGTAAATTAATAAAAAGGAGCCTATCGGGATTTGAACATGGGGCGCAAAAGCGTGAATCCGCGGCGATAGCCGCTACGCTACTGCGCCAGGTAAACTTGTTACGCTCTTAAAAGCACATAAAACATATCGAAAACTTCGTCATTTTCTCGGAAATGGTCGAGTTTCTACGGATAAGCCGAAACATGTTTTCCTTATTTCGACTGCTCTTTCGCTGAGCGAAGTTTCTAGGAAATCGGGTTGTTACACTTGGCGGGTTCCCCTCGTAAGTGGGATAGAGTAATTAGCTCTATCCCCGGCCACCTTTGATCTCAGAAATTAACCTGGTTTTATTGTTTTGGTGTAAGCTAAGTGAACCTCAGGGTAACCTGTCGCTCCAGAAGTAAAACTCGCCTTTCTTAATTTTTAGGCTCCCTGACGGAGAATGGAAACCATATCCTTTTGGATGAACCGAGAACGACTTTGCCACTTCGGTTAGGCAATCCCTACGTAGTTTTGAAGAAATATTCTGTTCGTTCGTTCGTTCGTTCGTTCGTAATCTGTTTACCCTCCAGAGTCAGATTTTTCCCTCGGACTCAGCGAGGGATCCCACCTCTACCGCCTCAAGGGCAGTGTCCTGGAGCTTCAGACTCTGGGTCGGGGGATACAACTGTGGAGGATGACCAGTACCTCGCCCAGGCGGCCTCACCTGCTATGCTGAACACGGGCCTTGTGGCGGGATGGGAAGTTTGCAAGGGATAGACAAGGAAGAGGGAAGGAAGCGGCCGTTGCCTTAAGTTAGGTACCAGCCCGGCATTTGCCAGGAGGAGAAGTGGAAAACCACGGAAAACCACTTCCAGGATGGCTGAGGAGGGAATCGAACCCCCTCTACTCAGTTGACCTCCCGAGGCTGAGTGGACCCCGTTCCAGCCCTCGTACCACTTTTCAAATTTCGTGGCAGAGCCGGGAATCGAATTCGGGCCTCCGGGGGTGGCAGCTAATCACACTAACCACTATACCACAGAGGCGGACATATCTAAAATACAATTTATATTTTTCAAATTCGACCTACAATGAGTGAAAACGGTTGAATGAGGATATATTCAAACATTATATACATGTATATTTTAGATTTTCTAGGACTCATATAAATACGTAAAATACAATTTCTGTATTTAATGAAATTCGACTTACAAGGGGTGCAGAGTGTGGAACAACTGATTCAGTCACATCAACGCCCAGCCGAGACATTAAAGTTAGAGACATGACATTTTAAAGGTATGTTCGTCTAAGTGCATAAAGATGTGCCAATACACGGTTTAAAAATAATATATTTTACACGGGTTGAAAGGGGTATATAGGTAATGGTGTATATTGGTGGGTTATATTCGACGTTGTGTTGATAAAACCAAATGAATTCTATAGAGGAACTGAAATGACAGATTGTATAAGCGATCATGAAGCTGTTTTTGCTGTAGTTAAATGTAAATGTGATAGATAGCAAGGCTGTAAACGTAGGACAATTAGGCAATACCATATGATTGATAAGAGGCATGGAGGAATTTATGAAAAGCAATGATGATCAATGGAAAATGTAAACAGCCTATGGTATGTGTTTAAAGCAATTATTGGGGAGTATGAAGACAGGTATGTGCCTTTAAAAGTGGTAAGGGCCCATTATATTATAACAGAAGAAATAAAGAGATTAAGAAGGAGATCCAGATTAGAAAGAAATAGAGTTAGAAATGGTTGTGGGAGTAAGGAAAGGTTGAAAGAGCTTGTTAGGAAATTGAATTTAGAAAAAAAAAAAAAACAGCTAAGGATAATATGATGGCAAACATAATAGGCGGCCATATATTTTAGGGAGCAACGGAAGGTTATGTATATAAACTTTAAAGCAGAGTCAGATTCCAGGAGGGACATTCCCGGGATCATTAATGAACAAGGCGAGTGTACCTATATGCGAGGACATACAGAAGGCCGAAATATTCAATCAATAATATGTAAAGGTAATTGGATATAAAGATAAAACCCAGGAAGAGGAAGCGTCTAATACTGGCGAATTACTGATATGTACCTATGATAATGAAGATATTTAGACCCAAAAAGATACAGAAGTTGAAAGCTAGAAAATGGGCTGGTATTGATATGGTTTCTATGGATATTTACATGCATTGGTTAGGGATATAGTGCCATATCTGAAATACTTATTTGATTACAGTTTGCAAGAAGGAACGATACCAAATGAATGGAGAGTTTTAATAGTAGCCCCATTATACAAGGAAAAGTGTGATAAATATCTCAAACGTCCTCTGGAATTGTTCACCCACAAACCTCTGATGTCTCTCGAGATCCCACGATCTCTGAGATTGAACTTCAAAGTCTATCGCATAGTGTTTACTAGCTTGGAATACATCGATACACTGGTCCACATCCACTGGATAATTACTGTGATCAAGTGACCACAAATCTATCTTACCTTGTCGCCTTGCTCTACCGTAGTTAAAAGCATACTAACAGAGAGATGTATGTTGCTTTTGATTTTGTAATATCTGTAGAAATTGAGGATCTAGTGCAAGTAACTGTTTGATAAAATGAATTCAGTTTGGAAAACGTTGTTTCATCTTTCTGGAATAAGGAAAATATGCTGCATTGCATTGTAATAGTAGCCCCATTATACACGGAGAAGTGTGATAAATATCTCAGACGTCCTCTGGAATTGTTCACCCACAAACCTCTGATGTCTCTCCTGTAAGGCGCTCCAAAGCTAAAACGGTTAGAAGAGTCATTGAAGGAAGGTACATTCCATTCCATTCCATTCCATTCCATTAATCGAATTATGCACAAAAGAAAGAAGGTAGATTAAACATGAATGAGTCTTTGGAACTGGATTGTCGGGCTGAATAACTCACGTCAGCTGGTAGAGCACTGGCCTTCTGAGTTCGAGATTCTGGGGTTGATTGCGGCTCAGTTTAGTGGATTTTTATTGGACATATTTATAGCAATGGTTGGTAAATGGTATCAGGACCAATTTATTGAAAAGTAAAGTAAAGCCTGTAAGTAAAAGTACCTTCATAATCATCGGAGACATCGTCGCCATAAGACCTATCTGTGTCGGTGCGACGTAAAGCCCCTAGCAAAAAAAAAAAAAAAATAATCATCGGAGTGTTGAAAAATTCCTCGTGCCTTGAAGCTCATCCTTGTGTGTTTACGAAAGCTCAGCTGATATTTTTTTACAAGTTGCTTTACGTTGCACAGACACAGATATGTACTATGGCGACGTTGGGACGAGAAAGGACTAGGAGTGGGAAAGAAGTGGCTGTGGTCTTAATTAAGGTACAGCCCCAGCATTTACCTGGTGTGAAAGAGAAAAACCACGAACCATATTCAGGGCTGCCGACAGTGGGGTTCAAACCCACTATCTCCCGAATACTGATACTGGTCGCACTTAAGCGACTGCAGCGGAAATTAAAATATCAAAGTGAGTAAAAAAAATAATGAATACCACAGGTCATGACTATTACATGTACAGTCTTACCGTTGAACTGAGTAAAAGTAAACTCCTTATCAATTATCTATGAAGCCGAAGTGTAAAAATTTCCAATTTTTTTTTGCACAGCAGTACCCAATTTTTTCAAAGGAAATGATGGCTGACAAAGAGATTGGCAAGAATTAGCGTAAATTTTTGCTTTTCTGAATCCACCAAGGCTGTTTATGATTCTAGGAAAAATATATCTCACTGGAATGTGAGAGAAATGGTCGTGTAACTTATAATAATGAACCCTTTTGTCCACTATGAAGGATACCTACCTTCCGTATCTATCAGCAGTTTTCATGAGATCTGTCTCTTGGGTCGTTGGGTCGTTTCGTTTCTTCGTCACTTGCTGAGGTAAAAGGTAGGGTTCAGTAATCCTATTCTATGTACTCAAATGAAAGGTCTATTTAACATATTCCTATTTATTCATGTAATGTTTGAAGGAATAATGGTTTATAATCCATATAACGTGGACTCAAATCTTGTCCACTTGACACCACAATCATTTTTACACAGATGGGCCGAACGCTGGTTTGAGCCTTTGACTTAACTGCCTGATGGGCATCCTTACTAGAAACCATTGTATCAATTATTACTTAAAGAAAGGAAAGTCTGGAAATCCTTAAATTCGACTTAGGCCCTACATGTGAGACTACATGTACCATCATAATGATTCTTGATGGTCCAGCCCTCGTAACACGTACTCTGGACTCTGGGTATAATTAAGGCAGTCCAATCGGTGTGTACCACACAGAGGTTGTGCGGCATGGACCCTTAATTGAATCGATGTGACCTGCGACTATGTCATGTACCGATCTCTAAACGTCTAAGTTACTTTAAAGTCATTGTGGATGATGACCGCGAGGAAAATGATGCTACAGTGGCATATGGCCCTAATCTAAGTCACTGAGGTTGATGACCCCATGACCATACAAGTTTCTAAGCTGAAAGCTAAACACAATTAAGTTACATCGGTTGATGACCAAAGTATCCACTTTACTAACCCCAGCACATTTACTGCTCAATCAATCAAAGTCAAATAATGCAACAACAACAACGCTCACAATACTTTGTGACAGTAAAATCCATTACCTTCGGATATGTCCCCTTAATCGTTACGTTAACGTTTAAATATTCCCAGAAAATAAACTAAGATTTCCAGAATGCATCTTCAAGTTATTCGCTTGGTTTAGAGTTATTTCATAAATACGGTTTCCACTGAATTTAATAATTAAATAAATTTAAATGATTTAATGAAATCTTAACGAACAACAAATTCTATCTCCACGGACGAATGGTTTCTTTCACAAGTCCCTACTCAAATTTTGATGGAATTAAATTTTAATTCACTCATGGTTATCATCTGTTGTTATCGTGCAGCTAGAAAAAATTTACATAATTTATTTCCAGTATTATATCTCGTTTCATGGCATCACACTTTAATCTAATCTCTTTATCTTCATATTGTGATCTTTCCTACTTTTAAAGACACCACTCAAACTTATTCGTCTACTGATGTCATTCCACACCATCTCTCCACTGACAGTTCGGGACACACCACTTAGTCGAGCAGCTCGTCTCCTTTCTCCCAAGTCCTCCCAGCCCAAACTTTGCAACATTTTTGTAAAGCTGCGCTTTTGTCGAAAATCACCTAGAACAAATCGAGCTGCATTTCTTTGGATTTTTTCCAGTTCTTGAATCAAATAATCTTGGTGAGGGTCACATACACTGGAACCATACTTTAGTTGGGGTCTTACCAGAGACTTACATGCCCTTTTCTTTACATCCTTACTGCAACCCCTAAATACCCTCATAACCATGTGCAGAGAACTGTACCCTTTATGTGCAGTCATGTTTATGTGATTACCCCAATGAAGATCTTTCTTTACATTAACACCTAGGTACATACAATGATCCCCAAAAAGAACTTTCACCCCATAAGTGCAATAATTAAAACTGAGAGGACTTTTCCTATTTGTGAAACACACGTCCTGACTTTTAACCCCGTTTATCATCATACCATTGCCTACTGTCCATCTCACAACATTATCGAGGTCATTTTGCAGTTGCTCATAATCTTGTAACTACTTATTACTCTGTACAGAATAACATCACCTGCAAAAAGCCTTATCTCTTACTCCACTTCTTTACACATATCATTGTTATATATAAGAAAGCATGAAAGTCCAATAATACTGCCTTGAGGAATTCCCTTCTTAATTACTACAGGGGCAGATAAAGCTTCGCATACTCTAATTCTCTGACTTCTATTTTCTAGAATCGTAGCCACCCATTCAGTCACTCCTTTGTCAAGTCCAATTGCACTCATTTTTGCCAGTAGAGTCCCAAGATCTACCCTATCAAATGCCTTAGATAGGTCAGTCGCGATTCAGTCCATTTGACCTTCTGAATCCAGGATATCTGCTATATCTTGCTACAATCTTAGAAGTTGAGTTTCAGTAGAATAACCTTTCCTAAACCCAAATTGCCTTCTATCAAACCAGTTATTAATTTCGCAAAGATGTCTACTATAATCAGAAAGAATGCTTTCTCAAGGCTTATATGCAATGCATGTCAAACTGACTGGCCTGTACTTTTCAGCTTTATGTCTATCACCCGTTCTTTTATACACAGGGGCTACTATAGCAACTCTCTATTCCTTTGGTATAGCTCCTTCATGTAAACAATAATCAAATAAATACTTCAGATATGGTACTATATCCGAACCCATTATCTTCAGTATATTCCCCGAAACCTTATCTATTCCAATCGCTTTTCTAGTTTTCAACTTTGTACCTTACTGTAAATTTCATTTATGTCATAAGTAAATTTTAACACATCTTTAGTATTTGTCACCTCTTCTATCTGGACAGTATCCTTGTAACCAACAATCTTTGCATACTGCTGACTTAATACTTCTGCCCTTTGAAGTTCCTCGCATACACATTTCCTTTGTTCATTAATGATTCCTGGAATGTCCTTCTTGGAACCTGTCTCTGCCTCGATAGCTGCAGTCGCTTAAGTGCGGCCAGTATCCAGTAATCGGGAGATAGTGGGTTCGAGCCCCACTGTCGGCAGCCCTGAAGATGGTTTTCCGTGGTTTCCCATTTTCACACCAGGCAAATGCCGGGGCTGTACCTTAATTAAGGCCACGGCCGCTTCCTTCCACTTCCTGGGCCTTTCCTATCCCATCGTCGCCATAAGGCATGTCTGTGTCGGTGCGACGTAAAGCAAATAGCAAAAAAAAAAAACGAAAAAAATATATATTCTTCCATTTTTCACTAAAATTTGTGTGACCTCCAATCATGATTGCCATAATGTTATCCTTAACTGACTTCTTTGCTAGATTCAATTTCGTTGTATGTTCCTTCAATTTCTCCTTACTTCCACAGCCATTTCTAACTCTATTCCTTTCCAACCTGCACCCCCTTCTTAGTCTCTTTATTCTCTGTTATATTATAGTGGATCCTTACCATTTCTTACCCTCTTCAAAGGCACAAACATGTTTTTACAATCCTCAACAAATGCTTTAAACCTATCCCAAAGTCCGTTTACATTTTTATTTACCGATTTCCACCGATCATAATTACTTTTTAAAAACCCTCTCATGCCTGTTTTATCAGCCATATGGTACTGCCTAATAGTCCTAATTTGAATATCTTCCCTACTTCAACATTTATTTTTAACTACCACGTAAACACCTTCATGATCACTAATACCATATATTACTTCGATTTCTCTATAGAGCTCATCTGGTTTTACCAGCACCACATCCAGAATATTCTTCTCTCTAGTTGGTTCCATCAATTTCTGAATTAGATGCCCTTACCATATTAACTTATTTGCCATTTGTTGGTCATGCTTCCTGTCGTTCGCATTACTTTCCCTATTGACATTTGGGAAATTGAGATCACCCGCTACAATCACGTTCCTTTCCTTATCGTATCCCACATAGCTGATTATCTCATCAAATAATTCTGAATCAGTGCCAGGGTTAACAATTCCCGATCTGTACACTCCAATGGCATCAAGTTGCTTATTATCTTTAGAGATGAGCCTTACACCTATAGTTTCATGTTTGTCATCTTTAACCTCTTCGTAGCTTACAAATTCTTCTTTAACTCCCCCTCCCACCATTCCTATCCTATCTCTAAAATACACACTCCAGTGCCGTAAGAAAATTTCTGCATCCATTATATCATTTCTCGGCATTATTCAACTCCTGTTACAATATCTGGTAAGTATATATCTATTAAATTAATTCTAGTCCTTTCTTTGCAATACTTCTGCAGTTCAGCACTAACATTTTTATGTCATCCCTAGCTGACTTCCAGATCTCTGTACCCTTATCACTGCTCCATAGACAACCCCGTTTCCCTGAATGTACTTCCCTATTACCCTTCCAAAAAAAATTCCCAACTTATACGTACCACTGCGGTTTAAGTGAAGGTCATGTGAGCGCAGATCCTTAGGGTCTAGAAATCTCACTCCCAGTTTCCCACATACTCACTCCATATTCTCTTTTAAATCCCCAATCACCTTCCAGTCAGTATCCCTCCTACACAGTATTCCACTGATAACTATCTCCGCTTCCTAGAACTTCACCCGTGCTGCATTTAGCAGATCCCACACATCCCAAACTATGTTGGTACTTATACCTGCTTTTCGTAAGTTGTTAGTACCAACGTGAGACACTACCACCTTTTCCTTTCCCTCCTCCTTCTCTTTTAATTTCCTCAACATCTGCCTTAACAGTTTCTGGATAACACTTTACCCTTTCCTCCACACACTTCCCCCACATGTATAAAAATGGAATCCCCCATGACCAGAGCCTCAACCCTACCCACCTCATTTGATCTCCTCCCCTCCTGGTCAGCCCTACCTTTTCTGACTGCTGCAGAAGCTACTTTCTCCTCCCTTTTCTCCATTCCATGATCCTGTTCTAACTGTCTTTTCCTATCCACTACTACACATTTCCCTTTCCTACCTTTTCCATTCCTCCTACTTCCATACTTCTCAGCAACAGTTCCCTGTTCCTCATCTTCCCTCGGTTGTTCTAACTTCAGTGACTCGTATCGGTTTCTCACAGACACCTGTCCTAAATTCTGATCCTGAATGGAGCCCTTAGCCTGCAATCCCCTTCGCCTTAAAACATTAGATCACCTGTCTTATACAGTTCCTCCCTTTCCTTCTCATCCCTCTTTTATACCCAATGTATCCTGAACACTGAGGGAGGCCTACTTTTCTTCCTGTCCTCTTAGGGAATCCCAATTATATCCCTCAAACTCTCCAACTCCACCCTCATATTCCTTAATGCCTAGCCACACCCATTGTTCCTACACTTGCGCTCCTTAGCCATTATTTACTGAATAATGAAAAGAGAAGGAAAAATACGATAACTTATTCTGTGCAAAAAATAAAAATGAAAGGAAAGAAATATTGTCTAGGGTAGTTAACAAAGATCACACGACAATAAGGTAATTAGTATAGGCTACCACTACACTCCAAAACTACTTTGTTGTACGATTTTTTCCTAAAACACCCTAACAGGATGAAAATTGCTGTTAATTACTGAAAACGGAAAATAGCGCACAAGAATTACACAATTCTAAATTGCAATTAGGTCCACCTTAAATTATTACAACAGAATTATAGTAAGAGTGTTACTACAGATACCACAGGTACTACAGATACTAAACAACACAAATATTTCACAGTAATTTCGTATAATATGCTATGATAAATACAACAATTTTAAACTACGTTCAGACTACGTATCCTAATTACAACAGGTTATTGATAAGCACAAACAGAAATGGAAATGACAATTAAAGTACCGGGATATCTCAAAATAATAGCGTAAACACTCCAATTTCTAATAAATTACTACAATAAACTACAATAATTTTTAAACTACGTTCAGACGTATCATAATTGCAATAGGTTATTACTAAGCACAAATACAAGTGAAAATTCCAATTAGGCCTAAAGTTAGAAAATCGCATGAACTACTCAAGGATTATCAACAAAGTTATGCGCGTAGATAGATTAACATTAGTACTACTTAATCCGAGTATGCTGTAATAGAAATGAAACCTGCCGTTTGGTTAAATGCTAAAGTATCTAAAGGGTTACCGTACATAAAGATGCACATGGATATAACAGGCAAGATACTATCTAATACACCGTATCTACACTATAATTCTCAACTGAAATGTGGTTGTATGATTATTACAGATGGTGGATTACTATTATTTTCCCTACTCCGCGGGACGGAGAAAAAAAGTGTCCTTAAATGCTGAAAAATATGAGATTGTTTACAATAATTTCTCAAAAATACTTCTGTTAAAACTACGCCAGGGACTTGAATTGCAATTATTGGGATATAGGAACTTGATTATTATTAGCTAACCTCTCATAAATACTGGAGGATCGAGGGTGTGAAACATGAATTACGGATACTTTAACTGCCTACTCGAACTACAAATGATCGGAATACAGGAATCAGCTGATTTTTATTTACGATATTTTCTTGATACACTACACTTTTTGTTCACGACTGTAGCCAACAATGCAATATTTGAATACGACGAGAGACAATAATCAATAACAATGACTGTTAACTATTTCGGCAATTAAATACTGTATATTCTGTTGGAATCCTTTCTGTGAACAAAATTTACAACAGTATCGCGTTATTTAAAGAAGTTATTACCTTCGTGATAGGTGAAACAGTTGAACTGCTATTTGAAATACACTGTCAATTGCCTACACTAATATTACCACTGACGAAGTTACGAATCTTTTTAATATTCCGTATTTGTATTTTTATCAACAAACCTAATCATATTAAAAAGAAAGAGATATTTCTTCTTTTACGTAGTCCTAAATTACAGCTCGTAATCTAGAGAACGCCTACTAAAGTACTCAGCGTGAAAATTTTAAATAAATACCACTATTCGCAGTTACTACAAACAATCACTAAACACAAATATTTGTGGAACTAAATGTATCACACACACACACACACAATTTGCTAAATTTCTACAACTATTAACTACTTTATCACTAAGATAATACAGAGCTCTTGGAACAGCCAACCACTCGCTAGGGCATCCGACAACAGTGTTATTATCTTCAAATGAACATTTTAATAGGATATAGTATAATTGAGCACTGAAGACATGATTAATGTTTCAGTGAATCAAGACGTAGTGTGTCTCATCCATTTTGGACGTAGGCAACCTCCTCAGTGTCCTCACCAAATCCGAGAGCTCACTGACCAGAAATTCTTAGCTGGAGTTAACCCACTGCAGGCTGGGAGGTTCCTGCCCGTAACTCTCCAAACCAAACAGTTGGTACTTATCCACCCAAGTATGGATTGAGATCAATACTGTCTGACTGTGGTAATCTTCACAGAATCTTGACAATATATGGTAATATTGTTTTATGATCTAGAATTCATACAACTTTATTCATATTTGAAGCAACCAAGAAGCAAAAAGAACGGGAAGCAAATTCTGAGCTTGGAACTGAATCACTGAGTATTGACTTCCCATTTATCTGGGCCGAGAAAGATAGTAGAAGAGCTGACCTTCTAAACCGAAGTTGGCGGGTTAGATCGCGGCTCAGTCATGCAGCATTTGGAGGTGCTCACATACACATGTCTCGTTTCGATAGTTTTACCGACTTAACAGAACTCCATCGGGACGAAATTCTGGCACTTCGACATCTCTGTAAAACCATAAAAGTAGTTAGAAGTTAGGAGTAAATGTAATAAAATTATTACTTACTAACTTCTCATTTCTATTACAGAACGTGTCTTAGTCAGATAAAGCGTAAACTAGATGTAGAATAATTGCCTTATAAGGATGAATGTAAAGGAAATAGTTGGCATGTCTATTAATAAATCAGCATATAATAGCTTATGAATTTTGAGAAGCTAAGAATCGTAGAAATGTTGATTCTGAGAAATGGTTTAACTTGTGTATGATATTACTGTTACAAAGAAGTACCGGGATATCATTGTTTCATTAGTTCATACAGATACTCAGATATTCAGATACAAAGAATTCTGAAATTTAACAATATTTAGCATTTTTAACACGTTTCCTCATTTCAGTTTCAGCCTGCTGTTCTTTGCTTTCTTTACCATCAGTGTAAATTTGTGAAATCACAATTTGGCGTTACGGAGACCTACAAGTTCCCATGTATAATAATAATAATAATAATAATAATAATAATAATAATAATAATAATAATAATAATAATAATAATAATAATAATAAAAGTGCCGGGCTTAGTGACTCAGACGGTTGAGGCGCTGGCCATCTGACCCCAACTTGGCAGGTTCTATCCTAGTTCAGTCCAGTCGTATTTGAAGGTGCTCAAATACGTCATCCTCGTGTCGGTAGATTCACTTGCAGGTTAAAGAACTCTTACGGGACTAAATTCTGGCACCTCGCTGTCTCCAAAAATCGTAAAAGTAGCTAGTGGGACGTAAAGCAAATACCGTTATAAATAAATAAATAAATAAATAAATAAATAAATAAATAATAATAATAACTGTTACGTTCCCATGCGAGTGAGTGGGAAGAGGCGGCACCGCCATAGGAGTGGGTGAATAAAGTGATCACATAAAAGGAAAAGACTAATATATTTCCTATCTTTTTTTCCTTTTTTGTTTCTCTTTGTTTCAGAAAAACAATATATTGGATAACAATAGGGAGTGATTGATCACATTGAATAAGAGTTGATAAAGAGATGAGTAACTTTATAACAAGCTGAATGCTCCCAAGCTTCATTAATGACAAAGGAGAATGGATATCCCAATCAATTTTCGAGACCTACGAGCCTTTACATACCGGCATAAACTCTACTGACATACGCTGCCATTTATTTTCCATAGAATCTAACGATAATGTACACAAGAACGGGAAGAATCCACTACTAATCAGGAGCTAAGTTCATGCTATCATGTAGACCAAGAGCAAGTTATACACTGACTGACAGAGCAAATGCAACACCAAGAAGGAGTGGTCAGAACTTTATGCCAATTGCAGGGTAGACTGACGTCACTGAAGTATGCTCATGATGTGAAATGCGCCGCTGTGCTGCGCACGTAGCGAACGATAAATGGGACACGGCGTTGGCGAATGGCCCACTTCGTACCGTGATTTCTCAGCCGACCGTCATTGTAGAACGTGTTGTCGTGTGCCACAGGACACGTGTATAGCTAAGAATGCCAGGCCGCCGTCAATGGAGGCATTTCCAGCAGACAGACGACTTTACGAGGGGTATGGTGATCGGGCTGAGAAGGGCAGGTTGGTCGCTTCGTCAAATCGCAGCCGATACCCATAGGGATGTGTCCACGGTGCAGCGCCTGTGGCGAAGATGGTTGGCGCAGGGACATGTGGCACGTGCGAGGGGTCCAGGCGCAGCCCGAGTGACGTCAGCACGCGAGGATCGGCGCCTCCGCCGGCAAGAGGTGGCAGCCCCGCACGCCACGTCAACCGCCATTCTTCAGCATGTGGAAGACACCCTGGCTGTTCCAATATCGACCAGAACAATTTCCCGTCGATTGGTTGAAGGAGGCCTGCACTCCCGGCGTCCGCTCAGAAGACTACCATTGACTCCACAGCATAGACGTGCACGCCTGGCATGGTGCCGGGCTAGAGCGACTTGGATGAGGGAATGGCGGAACGTCGTGTTCTCCGATGAGTCACGCTTCTGTTCTGTCAGTGATAGTCACCGCAGACGAGTGTGGCGTCGGCGTGGAGAAAGGTCAAATCCGGCAGTAACTGTGGAGCGCCCTACCGCTAGACAACGCAGCATCATGGTTTGGGGCGCTATTGCGTATGATTCCACGTCACCTCTAGTGCGTATTCAAGGCACGTTAAATGCCCACCGCTACGTGCAGCATGTGCTGCGGCCGGTGGCACTCCCGTACCTTCAGGGGCTGCCCAATGCTCTGTTTCAGCAGGATAATGCCCGCCCACACACTGCTCGCATCTCCCAACAGGCTCTACGAGGTGTACAGATGCTTCCGTGGCCAGCGTACTCTCCGGATCTCTCACCAATCGAACACGTGTGGGATCTCATTGGACGCCGTTTGCAAACTCTGCCCCAGCCTCGTACGGACGACCAACTGTGGCAAATGGTTGACAGAGAATGGAGAACCATCCCTCAGGACACCATCCGCACTCTTATTGACTCTGTACCTCGACGTGTTTCTGCGTGCATCGCCGCTCGCGGTGGTCCTACATCCTACTGAGTCGATGCCGTGCGCATTGTGTAACCTGCATATCGGTTTGAAATAAACATCAATTATTCGTCCGTGCCGTCTCTGTTTTTTCCCCAACTTTCATCCCTTTCGAACCACTCCTCCTTGGTGTTGCGTTTGCTCTGTCAGTCAGTGTATTTCAAAAAGATCAGAAATAAAATTTAGGAAATAGGCCAACACCAAGAAAAGAGGATGCTGAAATCATCCAAGCAATCCCATGATATCACATAACAGTAAACCCTAATGGGGCATGAGACCCGGTGAAACAGAGCATAACCCCATACTACCTTGTGACAAGGAGGAAAGAAAATTAACCAAAACGTGAACGGTAGGTTAAATTTAGAGATCCTAGTCACAAGAACCCAAAATAGGGAAATGTGAAATGAGGGTTCACATTCGAACTTTCTTTTGAGACATACCCATAAGGGAGGTTGCAAATTACAATCTACAATACGTCACACCGACACAGATAGGTATTATGGCTACGATGGGATAGGAAAGGTCTAGGAGTTGGAAGGAAGCGGCCGTGACCTGAAACAAGGTACAGCCCCAGAATTTGGCTGGTGTGAAAATAGGAAACCACGAAAAGCCATCTTCAAGGATGCTGACAGTGGGGCTCGAACTCACCATCTCCCGGTTGCAAGCTCACAGCTGCGCGCCCCTAACCGCACCAAGATTGGCCCGGTCTAAATAACTC
Organism: Anabrus simplex; assembly: GCF_040414725.1. Taxonomy (NCBI): domain Eukaryota; kingdom Metazoa; phylum Arthropoda; class Insecta; order Orthoptera; family Tettigoniidae; genus Anabrus; species Anabrus simplex. Next base: position 584,698,158 of record NC_090265.1, on the reverse strand, counting down.
CTTAATGCATAAGTAACATTCTAAGAATTAATAAATCAGTACAATGATAAATAAATAAATAAATAAATAAATAAATAAATAAATAAATAAATAAATAAATAAATAAATAAATAAATAAATAAATAAATAAATAAATAAATAAATAAATAAATAAATAAATAAATAAATAAATAAAACACACTCTCACAAAGGGAATCTAACGCCTAATGGACTAAATAGGTCAAACAATATTTAGACCAAATAGAATTAGTTCGACTGAAATACTCAGTAGCAACTTATACAAATACCCTTACAATTTGTTTTACGTCTCACCGACACAGACAGGTCTTATGGCGACGATGGGATAGGAATGGCATTGGAGTGGGAGAGAAGCGGCCGTGGCCTTAATTAAGGTACAGCCCCAAAATTATCCTGGTATGAAAATGGGAAACCATAGAAAATCACCTACAAGGCTGCAGACAGTGGGGCTCGAACCCAGTATCTCCCGGATGCAAGCTCACAGCTGCACGCCCCTAACCGCACGGCCTACTCACTCGACCGAAAACCTTTTAAGGTATACAACTTCCCTAGAATGTCTGACACTAACCACACTACGTGTAAAATATCAAAGGACTTAAGAAACGAGGTAAGCACATACAGCTAGAATTAAAGCATACTGGGCATGTCGAAGAGTCGAAGAGAGATACAATCACGTGGCCCGTAGATAACCTACACTATCTGAACTTGAATAAATAAATGCTGCATGATCCATGCGAGTGAGTTAAGTAATGTCATTCATTAATGTGGCAAGAGTCGTAATACCGCAAAATTAGCAATTTCGTACGTCTTGTTAGCCTTTGCTTATTTGAGGAGAGATCTCTCAGCTCAGGAAGTGCGACTTGTTTACACCATATTCACTGGCTTAGAAACAACTTCCCTTTTTCGTTCGCTTTCATTTGCTTATTACATTCCCTTACCCGAGTTCGTGTGTCAACAACATCAACGCTGTCCTGCAGGTTCCGTAGTTACGTAAAGAAAATCAACATGAAGAGTAGTAAATGAAAAGTTTCGTACGCTAACAACATAGGGAGAGAATATTACATAGTATTTATAGCTCAATTTTGTAGACTGAATGTAGAATTGCTAACTCTACAGGCATTTTTGTTCAGCTGCCTACATTTCTTAGCAAGTATAAATTCCCCAAATGCTCTACTGGTTAAGGTACAAAGTATCATCATATTAATGCTGGTAAATATTACCTCCAATACGGTGGTTTCCAAACTTTTTTGATCGCGAATAGCTATGGACATGAAAAGAAGATTCACGGATCCTCAGATAAATCCTATTATGAATAAGCCTCCGTGTTTACATTAAGTGAATATTATTTATTCAACATCGACAATAGGTCTACATTAATTACAATGTATAGCCATGAGTTCATACATATACAGTGATATTTATAAACTGCATGTGTTTTTGAGTGATTATTATTATTATTATTATTATTATTATTATTATTATTATTATTATTATTATATATAATTCGCTGGGGCCATCAAGGACCACGTTAAGTCTTGTTGCATTTGACACTGAACTTGGCCTTCTTTAGAGCCCAAATTTCCCTCATTCTTTGTGAGTGGGCCTGCTTACGCTCCTTTGTCCAAGGGGCACCGTGTCTTCTCTTCGGTTGCTCGTCTCGGTTTAGCCCGTTCGTCAATATTTTCTTGCGGAAGAGATCTCTGTTAAGGGCGTCTTCAGCTCAGATATGCAGCATTTGCAGGTCTTCTTTGGTATTTCTAAACCAGGCAATTGTGGTTTTGGGGTTTGAATCAAAAAAAGATTTCTTTAGATAACCTTCTTCCGTCCATTCTTTTCAGATGACCGTAAAATCGTGCCCGTCTTTTACTGATTGTGTCGGTAATTTTCTCTATTTTGCTGTAGACTTCCTTGTTGGATCTCTTTTGATGGATTCCATTTCTGTACTTCGATCTCAAGATTCCTCTCACAATTTTGCGTTCTCTTCTCTCCAGTTCTTCAAGGAGTCCTTTGTTGGCATTTAGAGACAGGGTTTCGGCTGCATATAGAACTACTGGCTTCAGAACTGTTTCATAGTGACGTATCTTGGTGTTTTGGGAAAGGCATTTTTGTTGTAGATTGTGCGGAATGTTTGGTAGGTTATTTCCAGTTTGCGTACTCGCTCCTGAAGTGCTTCTTTGTCCAGTCCATTTTTCATGATGATCTTACCCAGGTATTTGAATTTGTCTACTCGGGTGATGTCCCCGTAGTTTGTATGGAGTTTTGGTGGAGCCTCTTTGATGTTAGTCATTACTTCTGTTTTCTCAAACGATATCTGCAAACCAGTTTGTTCGGCAATTTCCTTTAAAATTTCAACTTGAGCTCTAGCGGTTTCTATGTCGGTTGAGAGAACAGCAATATCATCGGCAAATGCTAAGCAGTCTGTTGCGATCCCCTTGAATTTGGTTCCTACTCTCAATGGACTGTAGTTGGTTTCCTGTAATCTCACCCGCCAGGTTCTGATGATATTTTCAAGAACACAGTTGAAGAGTATCGGGGATAGCCCATCACCTTGTCGGACTCCTGTTTTGATGTCAAAGGAATGCGAGAGACATCCGTGGAACTTCACCTTGGATTTTGTATCGGTCAGGGTGGCTCTAATTAATGCCAGCAGTTTCAAATCAACTCCAAATTCTTTTAAGATGTTTAGCAGGACTTCCCGGTCATTGGAGTCGTACGCTTTCTTAAAGTCCACAAAGACAGACACATACTGCTTGGACCTTAGTGTACAATATCTGATGATCGTTTTGAGATTTTGGATCTGTTCAGCTGTTGAGCGACCTTTTCTGAACCCTCCTTGGTATTCACCTATTTGATGTTCGACTTGTGCTTCCAAACGCTCCAGGATGGCAAGTGATAGAATTTTGTAAGTCACGGGTAGCAAAGATATTCCTCTGTAGTTGTTGACGTTCTTCATGCTGCCTTTTTTGTGTAATGGATGGATCAAAGCTATTTTCCAATCTTCGGGTAGGGTCTCCTTGTTCCAAATTTCTATTTGCTTTTGCAAGATATCAAGTGATTCTTCTGGGGCATATTTCCATAGTTCTGCTACTACTGAGTCTTCCCCCGGCGCTTTGTTATTTTTGAGACGGGCAATGTGGCGCTTGATTTCATCTCTGTCGGGTGGTCTGGAATCTGGGTACCTGAGTAAGGGTTCCTTGGTCTCAATGGCGCTTTGCGGTTTAGAGCAATTAAGTAAATTCTTGAAGTAATCTGCCAGAATGCTGCAATTTTCTTCATTTGACGTCGCCAGTATGCCGTCCGTTCGCTCAAAGCATAGAGATGGTGGTTTATAGCCAGTGAGTTTGCGTTTGAAGGCTCTGTAGTACTCTCTGCTTTCATTCTTCCTAAAGTTTTGTTCTATCTTTTCAATGAGAGATTTTTCGTATTTACGTTTCTCAGTTCTGAACACCCTAGCTGCTTGGGCACGTTGGGTTTTGTAGATTTCCCAATCATTTTCTGATTTCGTAGAGTTGTACTGTTTCCACGCATTGAGTCTTTCTTGGAGGACTGATTCGCAGGTACTATTCCACCAGTCATGCTTTTTGCTTCTCTTGATTTCTGCAACGTCTTTGGCGGCCTCAACAAGGAGACTTTTGGCGTTGTTAAAGTCACAGTCATTTGGTCTAGCCTTCTCCTGGAACTCCTCGACCCTTTGCCGAAGTTTATCATTGTCGAAGCGTGTGATCTGTTTGGTTGTCTTCCTTGTGTTTGCGGAAATTGGTTTGAATTTCATAAGAGACATATACTGATCTGAGGCCACATTGATGCCTTTCTTTACCTTGACATTCATAATCTCAGGGCTGTTTCTCCTGGAGATCGCAACATGATCAATTTGGAACTCTCCGAAAGCTTGGACGGGAGAACGCCAAGTCATTTGCTTTCTGGGTAGATGGCGAAAGTGGGTCGACATGACCTGCAGGTTGTGATTTTCGCAAATGGTCACCAGTCTTTTGCCGTTGGGATTGGTTCTTTCCTATAACTTTCTTGTACTTCTGCTCACGACCTAGTTGGGCATTGAAGTCGCCCAGAAGAAGCTTGACATGGTGTTTGGGGATTTTGTTTAATTTTTCATCCAGTAGGTCCCAGAAATTATCAACTTCGTCTGGATCTGACTTGTTCTTATCGTTTGTAGGAGCATGTGCGTTAACTAGGGCGTAGGTTTTGTTCGCGCATTTAATTGTGAGTATAGACAATCTGTCATTCACAGGTTCGAAATTTGCAACCGATTTAAGGATCTTGGTTCTAACAGCAAACGCGGTTCCAAGCATCACAGCTCCATTGAGGATTCCTCTTTGCGCTTTGCTCTTGAAAAATCGGTAGCCTTCGGATTCAAAAATCTCTTCATCTGGGTACCTTGTTTCCTGTAGGGCTATTATGGATATCTGATTTTCGTGAAGAGCTTTGGTGAGGGTTTTCAGCTTGCCAGTTTGTGTAAGTGAATTTATGTTGAAAGTTGCTAGAAAGGTTTTAGATTTTGGCCTGAGTTTTTGACTCTTCGGGGTACACCGAGACGCTCCGACTCGTCTCTTGCATGATGTCAAGTCTCCCCCAGAATCCGAACGAGACTCGTGCGCCGTGGCGTTCACGACGAGGGATTTATCCGAAGATTTACCCCCTGGGGTATGTTTCTTGAAATGTTGCGCCATCATGCTTTTTGACTTGACTTTGCTTTGGACGGGTACCCATCCTTTTACAACTAGGGTTGTTAGCCCTAGAGGTTGCCTCTAGATGTTTTCTGGCTTCTGGTCATTTACCAGTCTTCGCCGTAACCCTGGCAAGGGACCAGTTTTTTTCACGGTGGTATTTTATTTCCCTACTACCCTCTGACTCTGCTGGCGGCAGAGCCAGCGAGCTTCCCCATTTTCAATGGGACGCGCCCGATGGAGGTAACCGGTAAATCCCCACACGGGTTATTATTATTATTATTGTTATTATATTTTATTATATATAATTCACAAACTTACAATTGGTACATGGAAAAAGTACTATTTAGTACATACGCACATATGGTCCATATATACCGGTAGATACTTACATTGTTGACAAATAAATTTGACAGATATTTATGCGATATTTACTGAACATAAATAGTCAAAATTATTAATAGACTATTTTCATTAGTCCTCTGTATATGGTGGATGGTTCATGCCAATAAACTGGAAAGTGGCGAGGTTTGCTGCCTTTTGTAATTCTCTGTAAGTGAGAGGGTGGAGATTAAGTGCTTCAATGCTCCTGAGTAGTGTCTTTGGTATAATACCATTACATCCAATCACTACTGGAATGATGATAACATTGTTGAGTTTCCACATGGTTTTTATTTCTGTGGCCAGGTATGCATACTAGGAAATCTTCTCTGCATGTGTTGATGGAGGTTGTGAGGATAAGGGCAGGCTATGCCAGTTACGAAGGAGATTTTCTTGTTTTTATCTACTAAGGTTATATCTGTTCTATTGCAGGTAATAGTTTTATCAATAAAGGTACTTCTATCCCAGTGAAGTTTGTAATTTTCACTTTCCAAGAATTATTGGGGTTTGTACTTCCAATATGCTGTAGAACAATGGAATAGGTTATTTTGTCAGGCTAATTTCTGATGAATGATTTTTGAAACTTTGTCATGTCTGTACTTGTAGTCTGTATATGCAATAATCGATAACCTGAGGTTATATACTGGATGGTTTCTGGAGATGTATTAATTACATTGTCGGTAATGATCTGAATAGACAGGTGGATCATGCATTATATGCTTACTGTAGTTCCTTGTGGCAATGACTTGATCTTGCATGGCGAACACGAAGCCCTCTGTTTCTGGGTATATATCCGAGTGTGTCAGCCACTCATGCGACGCTTGTTTATTGATATATTGCTGATCTGACTAATTTGGATACCATCCATGAAGAGGTTTATTTTTTCATAGAACGATATTTTCCTCATTTGTGGAGACTGAAATTGTTAGTGGAGACGGGGTGCATAGATTGAGGGGTGTAAAACCGTTATCTGCTATAACCATTACCCTATGTAGAGCAGAGGATTCTGATTTATGTTTGAAGTAGCACTTTAGTGATGAAATTTGTTCATTGTGTAATTTATCAAGGTCTATCAGTCCACGACGATCAGAACCATCAGAACAACCGAGTTGAAGGATCTTCAAACGAAAGTGACTGTGTTACTGACGAAACACCACACCACATAAATCATCCAAAATCAACCTCAGAAAGACTCAATCTGCCACAGTTTACAAAACTGGAAGACCCCTGGAATAGACCGCATACACAATTACTACTACCAGATTTTAACGAAATGCTGATCATGTATCGTATGCCATACCATGCGAAGCGTACAGGTTGCCCTTTTTAAAGATGGCTATCTTAGTTACGTCAGAAGTAGTGAACAAACAATGCATATTCTGTGACCTAGGCAACATCATGGAGAGAGCGCAGAGTTCCAGTCTTCTCCGTGATTTCTATGAGAGTGGTGGCGAATTGAAACAAGATGTCGGACACTTAGGACAAGATTGTAAAAATCAAGTACCCCTCTTCTTACTATTATCTATGGACAATTATAGTCAAAACAAGACGGTTCCCACTTAGGGCGTAACATTGATAACAAATATGATCCCGAAATTGATAAAAAAAAGGTCAGATTCACCAGACAACATTAACACATAATTATTATACAAAATAATGTCACAATTACTTCCCTGAAACAAAAAATGAAACGTAATTCCTTACAAACAGATCTATGTTTTGCGCACCAAATCTACACATGAACTTATTGCATGGAGTCTACATTATTATTATTATTATTATTATTATTATTATTATTATTATTATTATTATTATTATTATTGTTTTACCGGAGGTACTCCTGCTCCGTACATTCAAACTGAGCGCCTTCTAGAAGACCATCTGTATGTGAACCTTGAACTGTGTATTAGAAGAAGTTTGAACTTTAATATTCAGATGTCTCTACTATTGAATTATGTGCCCACTCTGGTGGAGGATGGACAATTAATTTTCAAAGAAAGTTTTAGTTTCTAAGTTTCATAACCTGAAGCGTTTGTAGATTGTTTTTGTGTTCTAAGGTTACTAGCCCCTCTATCTCTACCTTCTTCATGAAAGTATTAGCCAATCAGAAATTTTGAATATTAATTCAATTACCTAATCAAAACTGAGGGTGTGTACAGGCCTTCAGCCTAGAGTGTTCTGGAACTTTCCCCTCTACTATAAAAGCTTGCAGCTATTGGGACATGTTGTCTTTTACATCGCTCCAGTCAAGAAGTTTAGAGTGCATACGTAGTGTAGGCAGGGGGTAAGCTTTTCTCGCCGTCGGAAGGCTCACCAGCTCAAGGTAATGGCAGACATCTTTTAAGTATGTAATAGCTTCAGTTAGCTAACTTGGGGGGAAGGTTTCAACATTCATTCCTAATGTAAAATTATTACGTTTAATATCATCTTCTAAATGAAAATTTTCAAACAAGTCTAAGGACTTCATTCTAACTTAGGGAATAAAGAGTGTTCACCCTCTTTTTATTCCCATTCAACTTGGTATTGGGGTGACTACGGTTTTGTAAAAATTTTAAAATTTACTTCTTCTTTTGTATCTTAATATGTTCTCCACCTAGTTACCCTCTGTAATATAGTTTTAGCCTCTGTAATTTAGGACCATAAGCCCAGGTAGTATTTTAAGCATTTCAAAGTGTATTTCCAAAGGAGCGCAAGTGGTCGCATCCTAGCATTTTGTTTACGGCCGATATCTTGAACCTTTTCTTTTTGATCACTAAGGCCATGTAGAATGGGCACTTATTGAAAAACCAAACCAAATCCCATGGCACTACAGCCCTTGAAGGGCCTTAGCCTACCAAGACACCGCTGCTCAGCCCGAAGTCCTGCAGATTACGAGGTGTCGTGTGGCCAGCACGACGAATCCTCTCGGCCGTTATTCTTGGCTTTTTAGACCGGCACTTATTGCCTCTGTTAAATTTTAACTATTGATAGTCAGGTGTAAATCAGACTATCGAGCGGGTAAGACAGTAGCTTTTTTGTAATGATATAAAGTAATATTTGTATTAGAAAATTGTGCCTTGGAGAGGATAGAATGTAATAAGTTTTGGAGCACAGTCTCTTAGAGATTCAATTGACTGGAGCAATGGTGTTCTTCTGAATACTGTAACTATGGAGCTACAAGCTCATTTCTAAAATTATTGTGTACCCGAACTTTGGTCTTTCTGGTTATTTGAGCCAACGAGCTCCTGATTGTTGTTTACCAAACTTTAAAGTAAAAAAAAAGGAAAGAAGTAAAATTTCCAATTTTAGTATTTTAAATTAAGCTTTGATCGTTTCTCTGTCCACCCATTCAGGCTCGCACTTTCTTACACCTTTGCAACCTACCAAAACACGGTAACAATTATTATTATTATTATTATTATTATTATTATTATTATTTCATGTCAGAGTGCTGATATAATATGAACAGTATAAATATACGTAAATAGAAACATACTTAAACATTCATAACATTACATTACCTAAAATACATGGCACTGTACGAATATAATTCATTCGGTCAGACTTGAGTCCATCCGATAATATAGCGACAGCAATTCCCTCTTTGGTCCTTTGAACGAGATCTTGAAGTGTACTTTACATTGGACAGGCCATAGTTGACAGTATTATACATGTGTGAGGTAGTTCACTTTCCCCCGCAATTGCGAAGTTCTGTATGTTTTGCGTAATACCCCTACTATTTTGAGGTTGTCCTAAAACGATTAAGTGACCTCCAAGTAGCCAAGCTGAGCTAGTGGAGATTCATGTGGGACCATCCACTCCGAAAGATGTTGTAGTATTCTTCGCCACAGGTCTCGGCTCGCTGTTTAAAGTGGTAGGGACGTTAAGGAAGCTCTTGATTTTAGTCCTTTAGGAGGTGGTAGAAGCCCAACTAGAGGGTGACTCCTATTGTACCGAGCTCGATGGCTCCAGTCACTTACGTGCGGCCAGTATTCAGTATTTGGGAGATAGTGGGTTCGAACCCCGCTGCCGGCAGCCCTGAGGATAGTTTTCAGTGGTTTTCCATTTTCACACCAAGCTAATGCTGGGGTTGTACCTCAATTTAAGGTCACGGCCGCTTCGTCCCCACACCTAGCCCTTTCCGGCCCCATCGTCTGCATAAGACCTATCTGTGATGGTGCGACGTAAAGCATCTTGAACAAAAAAGAAAAGAAGACTCCTGTTGTTCTCCACTGTTGTCCTCTAATATCTTACCGCCACCTCCTTCTGAATTTCAGGGGGAGCGATCCCCGCCAGACAGTAAATTTTCTCGCTACGGGTTGCTTTCAGGCATTCTGTAACTGCTTTGCAGGTTTCATTCAGAGCTCCAGCCATCCGCTTCGTATGGCCAAATTGAACCTCACATAGGGCTTGCGTATTTTGTCGCAGAGAAACTGAGTCAAAGCATATGACCTCAGTACTGTTGGACGTGCGCCGCACTTGGTTGAGCAAAGCATACGAAGGATATTGTTCCGGGCTAAGAGCTTTTATCCAGCATTCGTGTAGTGTGTCGTATATATATTCGTGAAACACGTAGCTGTGACATCCTTTGTGTCAAAGAAACACACCGAGACAGTAATCAGCGTCGTCCAAGAGTGACCGGTATCCACTTAGTGGTGGAGATATCGAATCAACTTTATGGTAGTGTCATTTTTGTTAAGCCTGGTATTGCTGTCCTGTCCAATGTCCATTGACATTTCGCGGGGTGATAATGATGTAGAAATTCTTGAGTAATTTCACGCATAATCTTAAAAATATTACTTTAAATAAGGGTGACTAGTTTCCCAAAATCAAAATACGGGACACAAATTAAAAGTTGATATGAATCGATATTTTGAGTGAATATTCGTTATTACTATATCTACAGTATATAGATTTTACAGCAGATTTAAATTAATATTCTGTTAAAATAAGTAGGTTATGAAATAATAGCATAAATACTTGGTTTTTAAGACCCATCTGTGTCGGTGCGACGTAAAGCCACTATCCAAATACTTGGTTTATGCTTCAGATAGGTCATCATCGTACCTCTTTGTAGAAATACATAGTAAAAGAAACATCAAAGTACAATTAACCATTTAATGGCATAATAATTATTTTGAAAACTATTTCAAAACTACACCATTGGTCTCGAAAGAAAGAATGTTACTTATTTTATGTCCCACTAACTACTTTTACGGTTTTTCTGAGGTGGATCGAAAGAAAGAAACAGCAACATTTACACACACCATGTAGATATTAAGTAACCTTTAACTGGTACAGTAAGTCAATCGCTACTCTCTTCACTCACCAGAAAGAAATTTCCAACAGAACTGACAATCTAAATCGAAAATAAAGGAAGTCGTGCTTTCTTTTAAGGCAGCTTGAAGACAAGCTCATGCAAGCGTGAGATTGGTCGTTCAACCTTGCTGATATAACTTTCTCCAGTATAGTCGCGTGCGGTACTGTATGGAGAAAAAATCCACAGTTCCAGCCCTTCAGGCAAGCATTTCAATATTGAAGACATCTTAGGGATATGAGCTACGAATTTTAGGTAAATAAAATACAATAAAATATGACATTATATTCTTTATGTAAGTATTCTTAAAAATTGCAATCCTTCTCTTAACCATCGTTATCCAATCGATTAGATTAGCAGTTTTTTCTACCATTACGAGCGCTAATGTGAGTCAGTGCATTGTTTCACCTAAGCACCACTATGAGCGCTAATGTGAGTCAATGCATTGTTTCACCTAAGCACCACCATGAGCGCTAATGTGAGTCAATGCATTGCTTCACCTAAGCACCACTATGAGCGCTAATGTGAGTCAGTGCATTGTTTCACTTAAGCACCAATACGAGCGCTAATATGAGTCAATGCATTGTTTCACCTAAGCACCACTATGAGTGCTAATGTGAGTCAATGCATTGTTTCACCTAAGCACCACTATTAGCGCTAATGCGAGTCGATGCATTGTTTCACCTAAGCACCACTATTAGCGCTAATGCGAGTCGATGCATTGTTTCACCTAAGCACCACTATAAGCGCTAATGTGAGCCAATGCATTGTTTCACCTAAGCACCACTATTAGCGCTAATGCGAGTCGATGCATTGTTTCACCTAAGCACCACTATGAGCGCTAATGCGAGTCGATGCATTGTTTCACCTAAGCACCACTATTAGCGCTAATGTGAGTCAATGCATTGTTTCACCTAAGCACGACTATTAGCGCTAATGCGAGTCGATGCATTGTTCCACCTAAGCACCACTATGAGCGCTAACGCGAGTCGATGCATTGTTTCACCTAAGCACCACTATTAGCGCTAATGTGAGTCAATGCATTGTTTCACCTAAGCACAACTATTAGCGCTAATGTGAGTCAATGCATTGTTTCACCTAAGCACAACTATTAGCGCTAAGGTGAGTCAATGCATTGTTTCACCTAAGCACCACTATTAGCGCTAATGTGAGTCAATGCATAGTTTCACCTAAGCACCACTATTAGCGCTAATGTGAGTCAATGCATTGTTTCACCTAAGCACCACTATTAGCGCTAATGTGAGTCAATGCATTGTTTCACCTAAGCACCACTATTAGCGCTAATGTGAGTCAATGCATTGTTTCACCTAAGCACCACTATTAGCGCTAATGTGAGTCAATGCATTGTTTCACCTAAGCACCACTATTAGCGCTAATGTGAGTCAATGCATTGTTTCACCTAAGCACCACTATTAGCGCTAATGTGAGTCAATGCATTGTTTCACCTAAGCACCACTATTAGCGCTAATGTGAGTGAATGCAGAGTTTCACCTAAGCACCACTATTAGCGCTAATGTGAGTCAATGCATTGTTTCACCTAAGCACCACTATTAGCGCTAATGTGAGTCAAGGCATTGTTTCACCAAAGCACCACTATTAGCGCTAATGTGAGTCAATGCATTGTTTCACCTAAGCACCACTATTAGCGCTAATGTGAGTCAATGCATTGTTTCACCTAAGCACCACTATTAGCGCTAATGTGAGTGAATGCAGAGTTTCACATAAGCCCTTTTAACTACATTCAGTGTGGATACTTTTCAAAAAATCAAATCAAGTCAAATCAAACCAAGAAACACATTACAGAAAGAGATACGAGAGTAAGTTAATTTGGCTAGAATTTGGATCAAAAAGAAAACGAGTAAAGAAACAAGCGATTTGGGCTGGTTTTCCCGAACTGCATTTAAATCGGAAGTGATTTAAGAAATGTGTTCTTTTTTAGTCTGATAAAGCTATTCAAGACTCACAATTTGAAACATTTCTGGGCCCTTTAACCCTTCAAATTTCGGCACAATTGAGGACATTGCTTAATTTTGTTTGCTAAGAAATGATTTCAGCATTGAAAATATTTTGCTGTATTATTTATTTGAAGAATATAAACTCTCGGATCACGTAATAACTGTTAGCGGCACATTTTAGGAACCTCTGCTCGAAGAAGATCACAAAACATTCGATAATTACTATTGTTGGTATGTGTATGTTCAGTGCTCGGCTCGAAGGATGGTTGGATCCTCAACACTCCACCATTAGCTGTCATAGATGGCCTGGGCACTCTGTAGTGGCGTAGTAGGTAGATAAGGAGTGAGATAGTTTCCCGTTGCTTTTCTTACTGATCCAAAACTTGCTGTTACATGTCATTCTGCCAAGCCCACTGAAATGCATGCACCAACCGACACTGTGACTAACATTTTCACACCATCTTTTTTACAAGCTGTTTTACGTCGCACCGACACAGACAGGTCTTATGGCGACGATGGGACAGGAAAGGGGAGGCTAGGGGCAGGAAAGAAGCGGCCATGGTCTTAATTAAGTTACAGTCCCAGTATTTGCCAGGTGTAAAAATGGAAAACCACGGGAAACCATCCTCAGGGCTATCGACGGTGGGGTTCGAACCCACTATCTCCCGAATACTGGATACTGGCCGCACTTAAGCGACAGCAGCTATCGAGCTCGGTCACACCATTCATAGCAGGGACTGCCTGCTTAAGGAATAGCATTACTATCATCGCTCATACCTCAGTCACTTTCATATTGTCAAAGCCAAGGATAAGGCTGAGACACACCGAGCTCGATAGCTGCAGTCGCTTAAGTGCGGCCATTATCCAGTATTCAGGAGATAGTAGGTTCGAACCCCACTGTCGGCAGCCCTGAAGATGGTTTTCCGTGGTTTTCCATCTTCACACCAGGTAAATGCTGGGGCTGTACCTTAATTAAGGCCACGGCCGCTTCCTTCCCACTCCCAGCCTTTCTCTGTCCCATCGTCGCCATAAGACCTATCTGTGTCGGTGCGACGTAAAGCAACTAGCAAAAAAAAGCTGAGACAGATGAATGAAAGTAACAAAATTGCTCTAGTCCATACCAGAAGACTGTAAATACTAGGTGTCGCCAGCAAAGATAAATTTCGCTTTCATGTGAGGTGATAGTAACTACAGTATATATTACATGTCGTATTCTGTACAGATTTAAGCCAACATATCTCATTACATATTATAATATTTTGCGATATAGATACGACTGAAGTTGGGGACTTTGAACGACAGTTTTTATAATAGGAAATGCTAGAATAGGACAATGACAATTACACACACGTGATATTACATTTAAAAATATCTACGTGTGTTGTCCGGGATTTGAACCCTGCTCGTTCCAGCTCTTTGCCTGTTGGTAGTGAAAGTTGCGACTTGTTTACATTATGTTCACTGACCTAGAAATAACGTTTCCCAAGTATACGAGGCCACTTTCATTTACAGGTCCTACCAAGAGTTTAAAAACACCTACACATTACATGAACATGATTCCTGTCCTTAAACTTTTTGTCTCAGTCATATGATGTTTTACACGGAATATACTGTATATAATATGAATATACCGCTACAACATAACACACAAACGATCTAGGTAACTTGAGGAGTCTCCTGTCCAGCCAAGGTCAAGGAGTGTTTATGACCTCTTTCTGTGGTTTTATTGCGAATTATAAAATGGGAAAATTTTTCAATGGAAACATATTATGTTGCTCTATTACAAATCTATATGATTTATTCTACAGGTACCTTGTTTCTCCATAACAGATATTATTAATGTAATACGCATATTGTACTGTACGAATCTCCTCAAGTATTTAAAAAAATAGCTATTTTCTTTCCAATTATTATGAACAAACAATTTTGTAACTTCAAAAGAAAGAGTGGGATTTGACTGAATATTGCAGCAAATGTTACACTAAATGTGTAATAACCCAGTAAAGAATATTTTGCCTGAGGCTAAACGTTTAAGGACAGGAATAATGTTAATGAAATATGCAGGTGTCCTTAAACGTTTGATAGGATCTGTACTTATTACATTTGACATAAAAACGCTACTCGGCTAAATTATCATGAGCCCCTCTAAATTACGAGATCCCTTGCTTATATACCTATCGCATGCTGCCATTCACCCTACGCATGTTTGAGAAATGTGCTTAAACTAGACAAAAAGTAGTTAAAAGACACAGCAAAGCATCAGTTTCCAGTAGAACTATAACACTATATCACAAGATCTGTAGAATGATCACCTAACATGTATCACCAGATTTGCGATTACAAATGTCTTTATGGTAATGAGCGATCTAAATGTAATTGAAACATTTTAGTCGCACCGAAATTCGGGTCAGTAATACTGATATTTTCATGAGGGGAAAGGAATAGTTCTGATACACCAATCTAGTCATCACGTTACTTCAAACTGACTTTCGATTCATGAATGCGTAATATTAACTGTTAATAGCACTGCAACAGCTCGAAGAAAGAGTATTCCTGTTACAGAAAGATAAGTCGAAAATTACAGAGTGGTTGTGAAATATGGACTGTGTTAATTTTAAGCATTAGTAGATACGCCATATTGTGAGGAAAGAATGTGTTACCCATTCCATAATCCGAAGAGGATTCTTGTGGTTTCTGCTTAGCATTAACGATTGACCACACCGAATTCACATTAAGCCTTTAACAGCGGACTCTCTTTACACCTTTGTTTTTCTTAAACATATTAACTATTCAGCTTTTATTAAACAGGATACTTATATAAATTAGGTCTCTTCTTATAGTCGTCAACTCTAAGTTTAGTGGATTTCATTTCTTTGCTATTAATTGCATTTGTAGGTCTTCCTTTGCTCCTTATACCGTCCAGTTTCCCTTCACACAGGGTGATGAACCACTCAGAATGACGAAGCAAGGGGAAAACGAAGCAATTTCTTCTTACATTTAAGCTTTCATCAAGGTACGTGTCTCATTTGCTCTTCTGAGAACGTTCTCGTTTGTGATTCTGTCAGTCCAAGTTGTTCTTAACAGTCGACGCAAGCGCTAAATCTACAAGGCCTTGAATTTAAGCACTTCCGCTTCTCTCAGGGTCCATGTTTCTGGCCCATAGCTTACAACATTCCATAGAAAACGTTTCACGCCGTGCTTTCGTACCTTCATGCCAATCGTCTTAGTTGTTAGTAGACACTTCTTTTTTCGGAGAATGCTTCCTTCGCCTGCGCATTCCTAGCGTTTATTTCTCTCCTACATTTTCCGTCAGATACGGTCAGACTTACTAGATATCTGAATTCTTTTACTTGATCTAGTTTTTCTCCATCCATCAACCCATTGGCAATTTGGTCATTATTCCTTGTACAAGTCTTGGTGTTCCTTTAAATATTCTCATACAGCATATCTCTTTCAGCAGTTTTTTTAGTGCCTTTTCCCATTCTTTGTAATTTTTTAAATTTTCAATTATCAGTGCTATATTATCGCATAAAATACACTAATACTTGTAAAATACAGATTTTATACAAACAAGCATTCCAAAATGTAAATATTCATAAACACTCATTCTAGTATGAAGTCTGGCTGAACTGAGTGGCTCAGATTGTCTAACAGTGGTTTTCTGAGCCCAAGATGGTGGATTAGATAGTATTAACACTTCTATATCTTCATTTCTACAACGTATCATACTTTGTTTCCTTACAGTTGAACTTTCATTCCTATTAGGAGAGTTTTTTTCTACACTAGGATCTTTCTCGTCAACATATTATCCAACAGGTTTGAACATATCTGCTCTGGTGTAATACACCTAAACTGATACACGAAAAAAAAACTACTTTCAACCCTTAATCTTTTGAAAGTTTTGTATCATGATCTTGTTTTATGAAGTTTAATGCCAAACCTGCAGGCTATTTATCAGTTTTATAAAAACGACCTCAGCATGACGCTATAAACGGTAAGGTTCATGAAGGTGGTACAGTCGAACCTCTCTTCTGCAGACACCGTCGGTTCCGTGGAAAAGTGTCCGTTAGGAGAGGTGTCCGTATCGAGAGGTGTTCGCTAAAACAAGGTTGTAAAAACTATTGGAACAGCAAAGCACTGTAACCTTAAATATAAGCATACATTCTAATGTTGATTATTCTAAATTATTTCTAACTAAATATTTGCCTGGGAGATATTACAAGCGATTTTACAGCCTCTACATACATTACAGCTTCGGGAAGTAATCATTCATTGAGCACTTTTCCTTCACGGCGATATTCTCGAAAAGGGAATAACGACCGAGCGTGACACACACATTCTTTATTCAATCAAACTTAACTTGCAGGTTATTTGCGCTTTCTCGCGCTTTTTCTTGTCATTTTGGCCTACTCACTCACAGTTTCCTTCCTCGAATGCATTTGAATGAATTATATACCGCAATGTACACTTCTGCGAAAACTGACTCCCTCTTTCATTTTATTCCTCTATTACTATTTTACTCCCACTCACTTAAAATGCAATTTTTATTTGATTCCACACAAGTTTGTTTTCTTGCAGTTCAATTTTTCAGGGAGTATTTCTCACTGGAAGTTATTTCGCACTACATTTATATTGTCTCGGGATCTAAACACTCTCGCTCTTTCTACTCATGTTACCGGGCGAGTTGACCGTGCTGTTAGGGTCGCACAGCGGTGAGATTACATCCGGGAGATAGTGGCTTCGAATCCCACTGTCGGCAGCCCTGAAGATGGTTTTCCGTGGTTTCCCATTTTCACACCAGGCAAATGCCTGGGCTGTACCTTAATTAAGACCATGGCCGTTACCTTTCCACTCCTAGGCCTTCCCTATCACATGGTCGCCATAAGACCTATCTGTGTAGGAGCGACGTAAAGCAAATAGCAATAAATAATAATATACTCATGTTTACTGGGCGATTGAAATGCTATGCTATTTCTGCCTCAACTATCAGCACATGAAAGTCTCTTCCTCCTAAAGTTTAATCGAACTACCTGACCTCGAACTTGTCAGTGAAAATCTGAGTTAAAAATGAAATGATGCAAGATAAGCTGGAAAATCCCTCGGTAACTTGTGAGTAAGCAGTCACTGGTAGTATTCCCGGGCAACAAGAATTCTCAGAATATACACACATTAGAACACAAGACGGGCCTAACGAATGTTTTGGAAAGAGCCCTGTACAGAAC
Organism: Anabrus simplex; assembly: GCF_040414725.1. Classification (NCBI taxonomy): domain Eukaryota; kingdom Metazoa; phylum Arthropoda; class Insecta; order Orthoptera; family Tettigoniidae; genus Anabrus; species Anabrus simplex. Next base: position 584,680,583 of record NC_090265.1, on the reverse strand, counting down.
AATTAACTTCACGGCTACTTTAACATTCTTCTGTATATTTCATCTTGCCTTTCTATGGACTCGAAATAGTACAAACAATGACAAGTAATTCGCGCTTGTTTGCAGAATGATAATAAGAGAAAGATTGACATGGCCTTTGATTAAAGAAGGTATCCTGGAACGCCTGATGTGTCCGGGATGAAACTAATGGGGATGTCCGCGGTTATGAATTCGAGTTGTCCGCTTAAATTAAGCATTTTTTTACACATGTCCTACGTAAAATAAAATTGGTTCTGTGGAAAAATGTCCGTATAAAGAGGTATCCGCTGAATAAAGATGTCCGTTAGGGCAGGTTTGACAGAATAATAATAAGAAGAGTAGGCTTCATCTTTCTTTCAAGAAGACTGCATTCATGACCAAAATTAAGGAGGCCCCTCATCTGTTGAAGTTAGGAGAGTTAAGAGCTTTAAGCATTTTGGAGAAACATTACAAAAGAAGGGGCCGGAAAAGAATGCTATTAAGGCTAGGGCAAGAAAAATGGAAATTACATTTCAACTGACAAGGAACCCCTACAACAGAAAGGTTCTATGGTATGGAGATAAGCTGAGGAATCTAGACACTCTTGTTAAAGCTTAGTGCCTGTATGCAGCGAAAATGGATATGATTGGAAAAGAAAAATGATCAGAAAAATCTAGATCCAAATGTAATAAAACTGACTGAGGAGACTCAAATCTAACAAAGAATCGTATCAAAGAACAGAAGGAGTGCTTGAATTGACAGTTCTATGGACACTTGTCGAGGATAAACCGTAACAGACTAACGAAGAGAATCTTTGAATTCTTCGGGAAGAAGAAGACCGAACTGAAATGGTTTCGAGAAGTGAGATTGGACTTGACGAAGAGGAGGTTCCAGAAGATTATATCATGGACAGAAATCGATTTAGACAACTCTTCAAAAGATTCCGTCGTTTCCACGAGACTAGGGAGAGGCTAGTGAGAAAAGGGAGATCCTATACAGAAGGAGGAAGTAGGAGAAAGGATGAAAATATACTGGCAGAGAGGGAAGGCAGAGAAGGGTAAATATACAGCAGAATTTATCAAACGTGGTCCACATATAGCCGAAACGAAGGAGAGAGAGAAAATATACTATTAATATTAAAATTATTACTAAAATTAATATAAATTATTATTAAGATTAATATCAATTGTTATAAACTTTGAGAGATGCCAATGTACCGGAACTCGGTTTCACATCAGTTTCACTGTATAACATGCCGGCAGCCAACGACACGAAATTGTCACATTTAAACACCCTGAGATGCCACTAACCTCAGCCGGAATGGAATCCGCTGTGTTGGGAACAGAAGAAGAACGACTAGGCGACTACACCAGTAAAAAGCTAGACATGTGATATTTTCTCCGCTACTTTCGAATTCTCTCCGTGTAATATAAAGGTTACTCTGAATTTACGTTTGCCGGGAGCTCACAAATTACTCCACGTTTGCAGCGACCAAGGAGATTCAGCTGAGTTTTTTACATACCAGCGTCATCTCTTTCGAGTCCGAGGTTGGCTGGAACATTTTCCCCCTCTTTGTTCATTTGTTAAAATGAAAGACGAATAACTTACTTGTTTTGCTCCTCAAAGCAGCGAACTCCACCATTACTTTTAAATTACCGAACCCATTTAAATGCAATATCAGGAGACAAGCCAACGAATTAACCCTGTTGAAACACCAGATTCAGCGAAATATTCGAAGTTAAGCCACGTTAGGTGTGGTCACCACTTTGATTGGTTGCTCACATGCTGTTGCCCGGAGGAGTTTTAATAAGGTATTATTATAATGAAACTGTATACGCCTTCTTGCTTCCAGAATAGAATTCCAGTCGCAAGCTGTTATCGTTCAAAGGAGATTGACTAAAATAGGGTAAAGAAGTTTAACCTATTTTGAAATTGTGGAGTTACAGTAGACAGCCTTATGAACAGGGCAGATGATTCGCGGTTATCACAAAGTACAATTCTTCATTGTCGATGCAAAGTAATGTTGGTTCCAAATTGTACAGATTTAGTTTTGAAAGCTTTCTTAATATGTGGCTTGAATGGGAAACAACTTGGAATGATACGTTGTAACATTAATTTTGTAGCTCTTTAAAAGGCCATCTCCATCCGAGCAACAATGACCCTTGGAGGAGTGGAAGGTGGAAGGATTCCACTTTCCGTAATATAGGCACTAATTACTATAAAGCAGTTAATATGCCTGGTCTTGTGGGCCCCTACTCATTTTTGACGTAGGCTGAATAAACCTCAGAGTGATGACCTCCTCCAGAGGTGGAAATCTCGTTTCTAGTCTTCTCGTCTTCCTGGTGGGAAATCGAACCCACCTACTTCCAGGTGAACTGAGAACATTCTTACCACATCCACTGGGCTGCCCCATCATAGCTCTCCCTTCTTATGTTATCTTAATAAGAAAGCTCCATTTTCCAACGATGACCTATTATTACATATTGTTCCCAGGATCAGTTCACTATAAATTAAAGTTCTCTTAAACAAAGTTAAAAATTTCACTTGAAATTTTGCACTGAACATCAATATCAATTTTAAACCAGTAATAAAGAACTACACCCAAGTACGTCAAATGTCGAGATCTCCTCCCCCCGCATCACTATTCTGAAAGAGTGGAATCAGTCAACCCCAACATCCTATCGATAGAGCTTTGTCAGACATATTCCCACTCAGTGATTGATGACTTGCCAAATGTACAGATACCGAGGCCCTTTTCAATACATTTGTTACTTTTTACTTTGTTCGCAAAGTTAGCACAAACATTTCTAGTCGTTATATGAAAGATCGATGTACAGTTATGAAGGAGTCATGGATTTTTGACAATATAGGTAGGTTTCATTCCTGTTCACAGTGTTCTCATATTTAAACCATGCCGTACATAGCCCATTAAAGTCCTTGGTACGTCAAGACGACTACTGCCTAACCAGATGATCTGCAAATACTGCTTGGCTTTCGCGACCTGGTCAAGTGCCTCTCATATCACACATCCCCTGAATTAGTCTCATGAGGATGAGTGAATACCGTTCCAGCCCTCAGTCCAGAATCAAAACCCTTGGACTTAGCGCGATTCGAAACCAGGGCCTACGAGTAGGATGCACGCCATTTAGGATAGTTGCTTGCCAATTTCGACGTTCCAATTTATTCTACCAGTTAATAGAAAAAATTGGGACCCTAGGCTGACCTATGACTGAGATTTTAATTAATTTTGTCGGGTATACACCAAATGTGGTGGCCCTGTGGTGTAGGGGTAGTGTGCCTGCCCTCTCGCCCGGAGGCCCCGGGTTCGATTCCCGGCCAGGTCAGGGATTTTTCTCTCGACCTGAGGGCTGATTCGAGGTCCACTCTTCCTACGTGATTAGAATTGAGGAGCTATCTGACGGTGAGATGGCGGCCCTGGTCTCGAAAGCCCAGAATAATGGCCGAGAGGATGCGTCATGCTAACCACACGACCCCTCATAATCTGCAGGCCTTATGGCTGAGCAGCGGTCGCTGGACAGGCCAAGGCCCTTTCAAGGGCGTTAAGTGCCGTGGGTTTTGGTTTCTGGTTTGGTATACACCAAGTGTATGGTAACATTGTGTGACATGGAGTGCCAAGAGGACTTTTCTCCGTCTTAAAAATCCGACTACATCTACCGGATTTGATACCCCGATCATGGGATCCAGAAACAGGCTCTTTACTACTGATCCACAGAGGGTGAATATTTACACTAGGGTTTCATATTGAAGTGATTTATATTTTGCATCAGTGGCAGGGTGGCGTGCTGTAGTGTAGTAAGGTATTCACATTCTTTCTAGGATGAAAAATTGAATCATGACGTCGAAGTTTGGCATTGGTTTTGTTGTTGATTTTGTTTCTTTACAAATTGCTTTACGTCATACCAGCACATGGGTCTTATGACGACGATGGGATAGGAAAAGTCTAGGAGTGGGAAGGGAGCGGCTGTGACCTTAACTAAAGTACAGCCCCAGCATTTGCCTAGTGTAAAAAAGGGGAACCACGGGAGGCCATCTTCAGGGCTGCCAACAGTGGGGTTCGAACCCATTATCTCCCGAAAGCAAGCTCACAGCTGCGTGCCCCTAACCGAACGGCCAACTCGCTCGGTTGTTGATAGTGAAGATGATGTTTGTTGTTTTAAGAGATCATCGGCCCCGTTGGCATATGTAAGAGCTTAAATACGAGTGATTTTATGATGGTGATTACTTTTAATGGAAATTACAACTCGGCAATCATGCTTTCTTAACACTAATAATTAGAAGGGAGGAGAGAAAAAGGAACAATTTTGAATCTTCGAAGGATTAGGGTATCGGCTATGGAAACGGAAAGGTCATGAAGGGCGTGAAAATTAAGGGCTTCGTAGGCTTCACAAATCTTATACCATGCATCGGGTCGGAAAATAATAATAATAATAATAACAATAATAATAATAATAATAATAATAATAATAATACCAGAGGTACGCCTTCTTCGGCTACTTAAACTGCGCGCATTCTCTATGGTCACCTATGTGAGTAAACACGAACTTGTAAAAACTTCCAAAACTTTCTTCTCCGGCGGTTACATGGCTCCGTGATCTATTTTCTAGCGATATCTAATGGCTAGACACAAAGTAATTGCTAAATAATTTTTTTAGTTGGTAAACCTTTTGTTTTCTGAGGATTTTTTGAATATATCGAAGTTGTCAACACTTCACCTGGTTCCTCTTCTATTGTAATCTGCCTATCACATGCTTGTAACTATGTTCTCTAGCCAGTCAAACCCGGGGGTGTGTATTGAAATTTAGGCTATAAGCGCTTTGTATTTTAATTTAGTCTGGAACTTTCCCCTACGGAACAATTTAAGGAGAGCACTTTATGGCCGTCTTGTCTGATTTGCTCCAGTTATTGAGAGTGCGACTTGACGGAGGCCAGAGTGGACTAGGGGGCAGGGTGCAGGCGGCTTGAAGAAGAACCTCATCATGTGATAATGCCTGCGGGTAGTTCGAAGGGAAGGTTTGAGCAGTTTTCTTAATATCTAACATGTAATATTTTCCTTTTTAGTCTGGAATGTAGGACCTTCTGCGCAGTCTTCGGACTCTATTTCCATTCCCTACTGGGAAAACATTTATTCTAAGGGAGCGCAAGTGGTTAACCTTCAGATCTCTCCAATACAACTTTTGAGCTGGGTGACTAAAGTTTTCAACCTCTAAATTTTGGAAATCTGGTCTCGGCTTTAAAATTTTTCTCCTTTAGCCCTTTAGCTCCTTTCTAGTATGGGATTAGCCTATGCATAATTGGGCCTTCCAGAATGTTCGTTAAGGACTGTTGGTGTTTCGCCTTCTTGCCTTTTGTTAATGGCCTGCTGTGTGTAACCTATCCTTTTTATTCTTAAGGCCTCGTAGTATGGGTAATTATGACCCTGTTTGTTCTTTATAGTTCTTAGGGTAACCGTGTTACGTTTTGGTTCCATTTGGGAACAGTACTTAAACTAATTGTAGAACTTGATAACAGATAAGCCCACCATGGGGCAAGCAGTGTATGAACACTAGGAAGTGGTATCACCCTAGGGGTTGCTGAGTGTAACTAAAATTGTGAAGAGCAACTGATTGCCTGATTTAGGCTAGCCTCTTGCATCTTGTAGCTGAGACTCCTATAAATTGTACCTGCTCGGAGCAACTTTGCTCATTTATAACATTGTACCTGTTCGGAGAAATTATGCTCTTTACAGTAATAAGTAAGTTAAAGACTGGGAGTTCTCTTAATTTGTACCTGATTAAGGATTAAGTCCAATGCATTGTGGACCTGACGAGCTCGTTGTTATGTAAATATGCCCAAGCTATATTTCAGTTATTCTTTGTTGTATCACTAAATTACTCTCTCCGAATTTTTTTAAAGGGAAAGAAGTAAAGTTTCCAAATTTTGTTAAAGTAAATGTTTGCTCTAAATGATACCCTGCCCAGCCATTAAACTCAGGTGCTTCCTATTCCTCCGTGAGCCACGGAATTCCGGGACGAATAATAATACCATTGGTTTTACGCACCACTAACATCTTTTACGGTTTTCGGAGACGGCAAGGTGCCGGAATTTTGTCTCGTAGGAGCACTTTTACGTATGAAGGCAGGTGTATTTGTGTCGGGATAGAATAAAATCCATCAACTTGAGCTCAGAAAGCCAGCGCTTCTACCATCTGAGCCACACAGCCCGGTGGAAACAACGCCATACTCGGCTAGGCCCCGTGGTGTCAACTCACACTTCCAATTTAAGAGAATTTGGGGGTTCCCCTTTTCAGTCACCTGTTACGACCTATGTCGTGGAGGTATTGTATGCTCCCACTTTGCCTAAGTCGAAAGGACACGAGCAATCAGATCTGCAGGCACGTGAAGGAGCCCTTCCTCAGGGTTGAATTCTGACATTTTGGTATCTCTTTAGAATGTAGATTTTTTCGTATAGTATCATGTAATGTACCACGACTAGGGATATCTTCGTGTCTAGGAAATTGCTCCCATCTGCGCCCACTCTGACTCGATGTCGTGTTCAATATTTGCTAACGGGCTAACGTGCGGCCAACACAGCCATATGGGCTCTCTCATGCAACCTGCTGCAGGGTCAATCAATATCAAGTATTCGATATTCATTCAATTTATTTTACAGAATCTAATACAATGAGTCCAATTTATAACTTATACGGACATGCATATTCCATATACATACCATATTAACAGTTTAAAACAGAAAGAACCACTTTTATTTTATGGATCTTCATAGTTCTCATTTCCCTGAGGCTTGTTTATGTTGCTTAGGTGTGAAGTTTTACTAGGAAATTACATGCGTTCAAATATTACTAGGATGGCTAAGAAATCTACCCAAGAACTAGTTCGTAAATTGCACAAATGAAAACTGCCCAACATATTATTATTATTATTATTATTATTATTATTAAAACAGGAGGATTTCTGTGGAAACTTTCCAGTTCGTGAACCCTGGAAAATGATTCAGAGATCTACAGAGTCACAGGATTTGTTGCAATCAAAATACTGACGATGATAATATTCCTCTTGAAGATGTCGAAAGGCTAATAAATAAAATGTAAAGTATATGTTGGTATACTCGTGCGCAAATACGAGGAAAAGTGCATCTCTTGATGGAATGATGCACTGACAGTAGATACTCGTCATGTTTCTCCCGTATTTCTGTTTTTTCTCTCATACAACAAATTCGGGTGTTTCAGATTCTTCTTCCACAGCAGAATGGGTGGTTTACGTATTCCGTTGTTTGACTTTTCATTGTGATACTTGTGGTACACGAAGCGGTTGCACGAATCATCGTAAAGTTGGAGAAGTTACAGAATGTTGCAGGGGCTGCAGACTAACTGGGAAATCAATTATTTGCTGAAACGCCACGTGAGGGCTCCGGGCATTGATCAAGCTACATACAGATCTATTTCGTCAACATTCACTCTGGTAGAATGTATTACAATGTATTACATGCTATACGAATTACGAAACTGTGGATATGCTGCTTATATTAGAGGAGTGTCATCTCAATGAACGATAAGGAGATGCACTTTATTCCCGAAAATATCCAGACAGATGACATCGAGATCACAATATATTTTGGAATATAGGTAATGGTATACGCCAGCGCTGAAACGGCAAAGTGATCCCGAGGAAGTAAGTATGGTGTGAAAAGCTGTTGCTGCAGGACCTCATACAAGTACTAGAGCTATGGTACGCACATTGTGAATATATCACGTCAGTGAGTACAGAATAATTAAACACAACATGCACTGGCACCCATTCAAACAGCACATAACTCAGCGCTTGCAACCGGATAACCATGTTCATAGCGAGGCTTTCGTAGAGTGAGTGGATTACTGAAGAAGCGAGTAACACATAACTGGACATAAATTATGTTGCTTAAATGTCGTAAACGTACGTATATATGGTCTTGTGTTGTTTTGGTTTACCAGGTTAAACCAAAGCAAAGTCATTTTCGTATAGGTCATGAAGGCCCTTGGAGGAGTGGAAGGTAAAGGCTTCCATGATCTGTAACCTCGTAACTTGGTGGGGTATTGGCATAAATCATCGACCATATACAGAGGACTAATCAATGCCATCCACTAATAATTTTGACTATATTTTGTATAGGCTATTAAATATCCTATAAATATCTGTCAAATTTATTTGTCAACAATGTAAGTATATACCAGTATATGTGAAGCATATGTGCGTATGTACTAAATAGTACTTCTTCTATGTACACTGTACCAAGGAAGCTCATAAACCCAATTGTAAAATTGTGAATTATATCTGATTAATAATAATAATAATAATAATAATAATAATAATAATAATAATAATAATAATAATAATAATAATAAATCAGTACGTTCATGATACCGGGAGAGTTGGCCGTGCGGTTAGGAGCATGCGGCTGTGAGCTTGCATCCGGGAGATAGTGGGTTCGAATCCCACTGACGGAAGCCCTGAAGATGCTTTCCCGTGGTTTCCCATTTTCACACCAGGCAACTGCTGGGCCTGTACCTTAATTAAGGCCACGGCCGCTTCCTTCCCATTCCTGAGCCTTTCCTGTCCCATCGTCGCCGTAAGACCTATCTGTGTCGGTGCGACGTAAAGCAACTAGAAAAAAAACGTTCAGGATATAGTAGGAAAATAAAGAAGGTGATATTCACTTGGAGTGATGAGTGGATAGCAGGAGTTCGCTCTGCACCTGTGTGGTCTACCGTATGCTAGATATGTGCGAGCGAGGTAAGTTTAATAAAAAAATAACCGCGGGATCTCTGAATTAAAATGAACAGCGACTATTCGCTTTTTAGAAAACATTGTGCAATAAGGGTGGTCTCAGTTGTGTAGCATTGGGTTTGTTCACAACCTCTGTCCTTTACGCATGTGACTTCACTCTTATGAGAGAAGTAGTCTAGCAGTGCGACAGACGGTTTATTTTGAGAATAACATAATTTTCCGGCCAGTACGTGTGTGAGGGAATTTCAAAGTATTCAGTGGCGGACAAATGTTCCCAGTCCCACGTGAAACTGAATATCACACGACTTTTGATCTCAAGAATCAGAGCCGAGCTATAACCTTGCAAAATTTGGGAAACTGACCATAATGTAACTTGTATAAATGACCACCATCAATATAGACCTACGTATGTATAAAACAAGACTAGATCTTCATATGTTAACCCCTATTTTAAAAGTGGCTTGACCGAAGCGAGTGGCTGTATTGTTTGGGTCACGTATCTGTCAGCTTCATACGGGAGATGGTGGGTTCGACTCCAACTGTCGGTAGCCCTGAAAATAGTTTTCCGTGGTTTCCGATTTGTACACCAGGAAAATACTGGGGCTGTACCTTAATTAATGGCACAAGCGCTTCTTTTCCACTCCTAGCCCTTGCGTATCCCATCGTCACCATAATACCTACCTATGTGACGTAAAGGAAATTGTAAAAAAATAAAGAAAAGGCCGAAGTTAACTATTTTAGTACCGAACAAGTTAGCTCAATGCTTTGCGGCACGGGCTGTTTTGGCTGTTAGCTCTGCACTAGGGAGACAGGTGAGTTCGAATCCCCCGTCGGGAATCCTCGAAATGATTCTTACCGAGCTCGATAGCTGCAGTCGCTTAAGTACGTCCAGTATCAAGTATTCGGTAGATAGTGGGTTCGAACCCAACTGTCGGCAGCCCTAAAGATGGTTTTCCGTGGTTTTCCATTTTCACACCAGGGAAATGCTGGAGGTTTACCTTATTAAGGCCACGGCCAATTCCTTCCCACTCCTAGCCCGTTTTTCTGACCCATCGTCGCCATAAGACCTATCTGTGTCGGTGCGACGTAGAACAACTTGTAGAAATATGATTCTTACCGGTTTCACACTTCGTCTCCAGGTAAATGCCGGTATGGTGCCATTATCAAGACCACGGCCTCCTCCTTCCCATTCCAAGCCCATATAATTAGACATACATACTATGACAACATCCTTCCACAGCGGTGTATGTAGCTCACCCCCATGGGGTGTACCGGGGAAAGCAGATAAATAACTGGTGAGTTGGAAATGGACTTGGGCACTCCTAGCACAAAAACCCATATCATAAATAAATAAATAAATAAATAAATAAATAAATAAATAAATAAATAAATAAATAAATAAATACATTGTTCAAAAGATCTTGATATGTGAATTCCAAAAAATTCTTACAGAGGTGGTTTTTCTCGGAAAAACTCACTAGAACCACTAAAAATATACCCTGATGTGTTCCTTATCAAAAATGTTTTCATTTTTGGAATGCCACCATTTTTAAAGTCCACTGCGCCTCTTTAAAATGGCGTTGCGTGGCATTTAACTGTCTCATGCTGTACTACACACTCCCCTCCAGTTACTGCTAAGATATCATACCTTTCTTACGTCTCTCTCATTTGGATTTCAAATGTAATCTGAAAACTGAGTAGCAGATGTGCTATTTTGCATCACTACGCTCACTTGTTTTATTACGTAATTCATTATTAGTGAAATAAGTAATAATAACAGAAGTTTCTCTCTTTCCGAGAAATTTTATTTTCATGATATTTCTTCAATATTTTTTATATGCAACTGATGAAATAAAAATCAACGTATTATGTTTGTAAGTTGACTATGTAAGTAATATTGCACGCATAGTAAATATGGCACCCCGGTTTGTTTGTAAACAGTGAATGTGACAGGCGTGTGTTTAGATTGTGTCATTTCAGAAGTTTTCAGTTGCGAACTTCGGCGTTGAATTTATTTTGTCATGGAAATATCGAGAACGCTTAGGAGTAGGGTAAGATGTCCTAAAAATGGCCCTCAAAGAGGCGGTCAGCAAGTATGGCAGTTTATTATAAAGTGAGGGAGAATGTTTGTTCTGATGTTCCAGTAAGTAATATTACTGATAATGACAGGCCTATTTCTTGCGGTGAAAGGAAATATAATGGTGCGAAAGGTGGTGTTCTATGCTTTTCTGGTAATACTGAATGTGATTCCAGTGTTTATGATACAGTGGATTAGAGTGAATTTAGGCCTACAGTCACGGAGAAGAAACTGGCAGCAGTCTGTAATGTCAGGTCTGAAAAAGCACTGATAGAGATAACAGAGGAAATTATTATTATTGTGCATACTTCTACACTTCATAAACTTCTGAAAGGATTGATATACACTTAGTGGCTAAAAGTCATGGGAAGACAATGAATGTGTTGTCAATAACAAGTTGCTCCTCCGCGAGTCTTCAAAACGGCAGCAGTACGGTGAGCCACTGACTTTACGAGATGATGTAATCGTTCCGGAGGGATCTGGACCTACTCATCTTGCACTGCTATCCACAATTGGTCTTGTGTAGTTGGTGCGAGGTTCATGGAATGTACACCCGCATCGACAGCATCCCATAAATCAGGGCCTCTCAGGGTGCATGCGCGTGGTGCATGCACTGTGCACGGTGCAAGAGACGACTTGGCTTGTTTGACCAGAGTGCAGACCCCCCACTCCTCGATTTGGAGCAATAGCGCTTACTCTCTCTTTCCTCACGCCTGTCTCGCTCGCTCCGCCTGTCTCCCTCTGCCCCATTTGCGCCGTAGCGCTCCAAATCCGAGCCGACTTGAGCCGAGTATAGGCGAGTTGAGCCGAGCTTAGCCGAGTAGCCCAGAGACGAAGCGTTGATCCGAGCCATGCCGAGCGGCAGCGATGCACAGTGCACGGAGCTCTTGCGCCTCTATCTGCACGCGTGAGATTTTGGGCGTTTGAGAGGCCCTGCCATAAATGCTCGATTAGATTAAGATCGACGGATTTGGAGGGCCAATTCATGGTCGTAACTTCACTGGAGTGCTCCTCCAACCACCTGTGTGCCGCCACAGAGCGGTGACATGGCGCATTTTCCTGTTGAAACATGGCATCTTCATCTGGGTACTCTAGGACCAGAAAGAGATGCAGATGTCTGAAAGAATGTCCACATAATGTGCACCTGTCAGCGCTCCCTGCGGGAGAACAATGGGCCCTAATTGCGGATATGAGAACGCCGCCCAGACCAGAACTGAGCCACCTCGCGCCTGGACACAACCTTGTTGACACACAGTATCCATAGTTTCATGGGGCATACGCCACAATCTCACGCGCCCATCAGCTTGATACAATTGAAACAGGGATTCATCGGACCATACCACTCGTCACCACTGTTATAACGTCCATTGCCGATGTTCGCGGGCCCATGCACGTCGTTGAGCTCGGTGTCGAGGTGTCAGCAAAGGGACACGAGTTGGTCGTCGGCTGGTGAAGCTTATGCGGTGCAGTTGCCTCCTTACAGTCGCGGTAGAAATGGATTCCTGAATCCCAACATTCAACTGGGCGGTGATCTGACTCACAGTAGCCCGTGAAGTACCCAGTATGGCTCTGCTGAGGCCACGTGATGTCCGTTCGTTAAACACCTGTGGTTTTCCCGTGCGGCGGTTTACGCTGGTGGAAACATTCTGTCTGCAATATTGAAGATTCACCCTCGACACTCTTGATCTCGGAAATCCGAATTTGCGTGCAATCTCCGCAATGCTATGATCCATGCGCCATGCGCTGATGATCATCCCACATTCAAAGTCCGTTAACTCGCGACATGTTGCCATCTTCACGACACTAGTGTTTGTGACAGACTGCTCAGCTGCGCCGCAGCTAGCCGCAACGCTCAGGTGTTATACACGGCACATTTTCTAATGGGACACCCCTTCCCGTGACTTTTGTCCACTGAGTGCATTGTCAGCGCTTAACTCAATCAGTGTCTGTTGAAATCAGGGAAAATCATGGTTTTTTAATCTGAATTGTTAACTAAGTGTACACAAAGTGATAATATTTAATCTGGGATGTATAGTTCTGCGAGGGCACAGTAGTTACAAACTCATAAACCTACATTTAAGGTAAACAAGCGCTATGTCCAGCATCTACTTCCAAGGGAAAAGAGCATAGTGTATTTCGTTATGTGCAAATAATGAGTAGTATATATTTTTCACAGAAAGAACGGAAGAAATTGCACCTCTGTCACTAGAATACGAACGCGCGGTACGTAATGTGTAACGTGAATCACTGAACTGACACTATCAAGGGGAGAACACAGTTATGGGGTCAATGATTTCGTTCAAAATTTGGGAGGTAGTTACGTATCTAAGGGTTGGCACAATTAGCCCACATTTAATGATTTTTAAAATAAATTTAACAGTCTGCACACACGTTGGAAATTAGCGTACGAGTACCTGTTGCATCGCTGGTGTATTGATAAGTCTCTCTGACTTTCACGCGTGATTTGGGGGTATGGGAGGCGATTACAGGATTTACTTTAGCTTATGATTAGTCAATGTGAATTCATTATTCAATATAATGATATCCACTGCTCTCAAAGGACGTGTATACTGATATCCAATGCTGCTCGAAGGACGGTTATTGGCAGCACTGCCAAAATCGAAATGAAAGCTCCAGCACACCTTATTCAAAAATAATTTTAGCAGGTGTTCATTAGCCGTGAATTGCTCATAATGTTTCACATGGGTTAACTTAGCGAGAAGAAATTACAGACGGTCTAGGGTGAAATCAGGAAGTATATTATTTTCCTCATCAGTTACGTTGAAAGCTTATGATTATTAATAATAAGCTTTCCTAAGTAATTTTTCAGTCATATAGCCTAATATTATTTATATGAAGTTAAGTATTTATGTTATAGAATACTCAGCCGAGGTGGTAAAAGCATATTTGGTTTGTATGAAAAGATCTTCGTTCGATACCCTATAAGGAACTAAAGAAACGAATCTGCTATTTCTGTCCAAACTGACTGCGTGGTTCGGGTATATGCAAACACTGTAGATTATTATAATGTATTCGTTCATTGTGACAGTAAATAATAAATTAAAAATTATTTCTCATTGTATGTTTCAATTAATATACATTCTCTTTTTCACAAATTTTTGAAACTGCTCTTACGTGAACTATTGTTGCCACCAACGACGATTTTTCATCCCAGTATCCATGTTTTTGCTCACATTCGCTCACCTTGTAAATGTCCGTAAATGCCGACGCAATATTTACCGAAACTCCCAGTATGCCTAGCCGATGTGATAAAGTCGTGCTTGGTTCACCTCGAAGAACATGGGTTTCATTTAACATCAAGAAGTTTGGAAACGCTATTTCAACTTCTGGAAATACAATATAACTTGTAGTTTTTCAATATCTCGGGAAAAACGAAATGTAACACTACGTGCACACCTGATTTTTTCGTTACTGTATTATGTATTGTGTTCTGTTTACGCATTGGCTCATATTTTTCAGTTTGTATTTTACTTGTTTTCCACCATGATTTTCTTTTATTTTTAAGCTTTGGAATTTTTTCATTTATTTGTTGAGCTTTGCTTTCTTTCTTCATTGTCTGTTCCTCCAATCTGTTATTTAGCTTAGTGACCTTTGATATTATATTAGAATAGTATATTTCTTCTTTATATACAATATCCAGTACTTTATGTGCTTAAGTATAAGAGAGGACAATGAGCCACTGCTTAAGTCAAAATAAATAAATAAATAAAAAAATAAATAAATAAATAAATAAATAAATAAATAAATAAATAAATAAATAATGGACAATTATGAGCAGAATGCTGTGTTTCGATCTACAAGAAAAATCCTCAGATTCTATCAAATCACTTTTAACCATGTATATACACTGACTGACAGAGCAAATGCAACACCAAGAAGGAGTGGTTCGAAAGGGATGAAAGTTGGGGGAAAAAACAGAGACGGCACGGACGAATAATTAGTGTTTATTTCAAACCGATATGCAGGTTACACAATGCGCACGGCATCGACTCAGTAGGATGTAGGACCACCGCGAGCGGCGATGCACGCAGAAACACGTCGAGGTACAGAGTCAATAAGAGTGCGGATGGTGTCCTGAGGGATGGTTCTTCATTCTCTGTCAACCATTTGCCACAGTTGGTCGTCCGTACGAGGCTGGGGCAGAGTTTGCAAACGGCGTCCAATGAGATCCCACACGTGTTCGATTGGTAAGAGATCCGGAGAGTACGCTGGCCACGGAAGCATCTGTACACCTCGTAGAGCCTGTTGGGAGATGCGAGCAGTGTGTGGGCGGGCATTATCCTGCTGAAACAGAGCACTGGGCAGCCCCTGAAAGTACGGGAGTGCCACCGGCCGCAGCACATGCTGCACGTAGCGGTGGGCATTTAACGTGCCTTGAATACGCACTAGAGGTGACGTGGAATCATACGCAATAGCGCCCCAAACCATGATGCCGCGTTGTCTAGCGGTAGGGCGCTCCACAGTTACTGCCGGATTTGACCTTTCTCCACGCCGACGCGACGCCACACTCGTCTGCGGTGACTATCACTGACAGAACAGAAGCGTGACTCATCGGAGAACACGACGTTCCGCCATTCCCTCATCCAAGTCGCTCTAGCCCGGCACCATGCCAGGCGTGCACGTCTATGCTGTGGAGTCAATGGTAGTCTTCTGAGCGGACGCCGGGAATGCAGGCCTCCTTCAACCAATCGACGGGAAATTGTTCTGGTCGATATTGGAACAGTCAGGGTGTCTTGCACATGCTGAAGAATGGCGGTTGACGTGGCGTGCGGGGCTGCCACCGCTTGGCGGCGGATGCGCCGATCCTCGCGTGCTGACGTCACTCGGGCTGCGCCTGGACCCCTCGCACGTGCCACATGTCCCTGCGCCAACCATCTTCGCCACAGGCGCTGCACCGTGGACACATCCCTATGGGTATCAGCTGCGATTTGACGAAGCGACCAACCTGCCCTTCTCAGCCCGATCACCATACCCCTCGTAAAGTCGTCTGTCTGCTGGAAATGCCTCCGTTGACGGCTGCCTGGCATTCTTAGCTATACACGTGTCCTGTGGCACACGACAACACGTTCTACAATGACTGTCGGCTGAGAAATCACGGTACGAAGTGGGCCATTCGCCAACGCCGTGTCCCATTTATCGTTCGCTACGTGCGCAGCACAGCGGCGCATTTCACATCATGAGCATACCTCAGTGACGTCAGTCTACCCTGCAATTGGCATAAAGTTCTGACCACTCCTTCTTGGTGTTGCATTTGCTCTGTCAGTCAGTGTACATTAAGTACAATTTTTGTTTACGTTACGTAAACTTGTCCATAATTGTAAATTGGTAATATTATGAGCAAGTGAGATGAATTATGAATAAATAAATCATTTGTTGCCACTTCAGTAAGTTCACTCACCAGAAATGAGCGCCAGATTAATTCCTTGTAGTAGTATGTGGATTATTTTGATCTTTTATACTGCGACAGTTCCGTAATTTTGTGCTTGATTGATTAGAATGACCATCTTTAATGGAAGCACTGTGCAAAAATGAGCCTGGGAATGCATCGGTCTCTCGCTTGGATGAACAGGAGAACACTGTGTCCAGGGGAGCGTTAGAGTGGAATCCCCTCAGATCGATGCAACCGGTCGACCACAAACAGGGGTGACCAACATAAACCCTACCGGATGCTATAAACAGGGAATAATTAGAATAATGTACACTTAATCAGCATTAACACATTCCTAAAGATGTTCTCAGACATTTGATAAAATAAATCCCGGTCGGTAATCAAATGAGAGATAGCTGAATTGGTAGATGTATCAGCATGTTAAATGATTTCCTATAATGACAGAATTATGAACCATGGTAATTCTTAAGACCAAGGGTACTTGAAGGATCGTTGAACATATACAATTATTATCATTGATCTGGGGTTTCCCGCGGAACACAGAGGTGAAAGAAGGTGCCGGGGTGAATGGGTCTAACTACAATGTCAAGAATTGAATTTACAACGTAAACTGAAGGTTATATTTTTAAAACACAAAATTTAACAATTTTACAGGTACAAGTAGCAGTCATTAAACAAGTCTAGGAAAGACAAGATTGGTGGTATAAACAGGCCGTGGGCTTCAAGCCCTCACTTTACTTATCCTGAGCTCCTAGCTCAAATTTACAAAAGAGCACAAATTTATGCAAGGGCAAAAATCCCCCAATACATGGAGCACTTGCTCCCTAAATTAAAATATCAAGCCTCCCAGAGGCACTTTTACAACACTTGAAAAAGAGCTAACGTGCTCTCTGTTTTCCAAGCCTACTCCAGGCAACATAGCATGAATTTCTAATAATCTCTGGCCTTACAAGGCACTATTTACAAATAGAAATCTTATTACACAGAGGTATCTAGTACCCAACCTACAGGGCCTTAGTGAAGAAAAAACAGGTTAAATAAACGAGTACAATTTGAATGGAGTCGAAGGCTGAGCTCCAAAAAAAAAAAAAAAATCTATAGGGCGCTTGGCCGACGAAACCTAGTTAATGATTCGGACCTTTCCCTCGGGTTAAACTGCGGAGCTAGCAAGAAATAAGGATGTTATGTGGCCATTACCTTGTAGAAGTTCTAGCAGCTGACGAAGAGGCTGCCCGCCTCCTGCTTACACACACACACACACACACACCGTAAGATGGCGATTAATTGGCCCAGAGACGTGCAAAGTCACAGTTTATAAACCCTCGGGGAAAGTTCGAGACCATTCAAGATTAAACTAGCCACACCTTCTCATGTTTATTGGTCAGCTTAAAAGTTACACTCAAAATCGAAGAAGAAGAAGAAGAAGACTGTGATTGTTAGAACATTAATTACAAAAATTAGGAATTGGCTAGATTTAAAACTGGCGGAAATAAAAGGCAAATATTGCCAACCCAAAACTAAATTAACATCAATCAATAAAAAACTTATGAATACAAAACTTCTTTGAGTTTAAAGTTCTTATTACTCGCACCAGGGTGAATGATCATAGTTTTTAGTAGTGACATCTGTGGAAGAATGTCCCAACTTCTTGATGGATAGCAAACAAAACAAGTAGAGATTCACACAGTTCAGGAAACTTCACAATAACAAAATTACGTCAGATTTTTTGGTGACATCTTCTGAGTAAAGTTTTAAGTAGGTATAGTTTCAGTTTCACTGTTTAGCCAATAGAGGAGTTCTTTAGGCGCTGATTTTGAATGCGCGGCGTTAGGGTGTACCTCCCGGTACAATAATTATAGAGGTGTTGATGATGGTTAATATTTTAAAGAGTAGTACAACGTGATAATCAATTCGTTTTTACCTCCAGCCAGAACAAGCAAAGGAAGAGAACTGATACTTCGAAAACTCAGGACGTAGGCAAAAAGAGATAAAAGGCCACGAAATGTATGAAAATGAATTATAGAGTACCACGAGCCTAACAACCTAATACCACCGTAGTCGGAGGAGAACAAGATTTGACGAAGGAAGGTAGGATAAGGAAGCTGAAACTGGGGAGAGTAGTACAAGTAAGTATAAACCTAATTTGAAAGAAAAGCTTTGACAGCTAGCCCAGGGAGGGTCCGTTTTCTGCCTGCCTGGCTGGTCAGAAGGGAGTAAGGATATGGTTGCCATGGATACGTGCGCCGACCCACCGCCGTCGCCATGGCGATGTGCCTGAAATCCAGTTCGAGTTGTCTGGAGTTGCCACACCTTTCACTTCAGAGTAGCCCCTCCGTCCTTATTTCAATATTGGGACAGTAGAATGAATACCGGATTCACCTCAAGGTTTCTAGGTCGCCACTGTATTCTCCCCATCTAAAAGCCCCAAGGGATCACCCATTTATGTTGACTTTTAAGACAAGCCGAGAATAAGGTAAATGTATTTTATCCCAAACCCACAAGGGATTATTATTAATAATAAGTAACATGTGGCCGCGGCTTTGCTCGTGTTTATTAATTCAACAGTTAGATGTTTCTAAACAATTTATTTAAAAAAAGTATATATATTGTTACGTGCTCCCTAAATCACAGCTACAATGGTCATCTTGCATCTTACCTTCGGCCTACTTCGCCGCCATGCTGCCGTGAATATTCCAACTGGACTCACTGTGCTCTGTCTGCTCACTCGCCTCACCAGCGACTGCTTGCTGTTCCGCCTTTCTGGCATGCACTCTACAACGTCACCAGCTTCTTGTATGTTCTCGGCTACGCTTCGCTCCGGTATAAAAGTCGCCGCTGCCTTGCAATCTTCGGTCAGGCATTCTCTGTGTATGTGAGCGGTGGGAGCACGAACTCTTTCGCACGGCTGGCCCGTAGCGATTTTAAATAATTTTTGTTCTACGTGACAAAATTTCATCACTGTACAGGGTGAGCAGACTTGTATTATGATATTCTGATACTTCGGACTCCTTCATTGCTTGGCCCCTCAGGCCTTAACATAAATATTTTTTCGAACTCTGGCCCATCTGCACACTTCATACTGTTTGCTTTAAACAACTTCAAATCCTTCAGACTTGATCATAATTCTTGTGCAAAGGACTTGTGCTTGGGCGAACTTTCTCACTGATACGGAACTTTGTATACGTCGTGATGCGTGTGATTCAAAATCCATTGAAATAGATGTAGCAGCTTGATTTTTACCCTTTCCCACCTTCGCCATTTCTGTCCACCTTGTCACTGTCAACACTGCTTCCCATTCTCTGTCTTTTCATTTTTTCTGCCCCTCTAACCTCCTTTCTATTTCATAAATTTTAGTGGTTCCAAATTCTAGTAGTGGCCTTTACGTATTGTTAACTATTTTGTACATGGTGTGTAATTACGGTGCTTTTTCTCTTTTAACAGTGTAAAGATTACTGTTAGATCCCTTTTCAATTGTCGATAAGATATTCTATCTCCAGTCGAATCTACCTATTATTCCATAAAGTGTTTCCTCAGGTGTATATGTTATTTCCAGTTGCAGGGTTATACCTAGGTCTAGTCACGGCCCAATGATTGTCCCTTTTAATTCTTCTTTGTATTGTCATAGCAATTTTGAAAATTCTAGTCACGATTTCAAATCAACTTTTCCCTTGATGAGTCCCATATAACTTTTCCAATTTTTGCTTAGGCTTGAAAATGGAGCAATTACTGTAAATTGATTTTGATAATTATCAGAATTTCTTGATTGTGAAAATGTTTCCTTTTGGTGGTTTTGTTAATACATGTTGTGATTTGAACCTTGTTTTTTGAGGTGTTTTGCTATCCCTACTTCCCCCCTCCTTTTTTCTTATGTACTTACCACGATATACCTCCTGGGCAAGGGTCCAGAAAATCCTTGCGCTAATTCTGCTGATGTCTTGGAGTTTATTCTGATTCTATACTTCGCTTTATTTCCATATCTCGTCTGGTGCTCGAGCCTGCCAGTACTATATGTGCGCCACGAAAGACTTGACTGGTGTTTTCCATTGCGCGTGACTTTGGGCTCAGTGCTTTTGTTGCTAGACACATACTGATTTATAATTTTGCTTTGCATTCGCATTTTCTCATCGTTAACCTTTGATTTTGTGACCTTGATACACTCAATGTACCCCCCTCCCCATTATCAACAGTTATTATCAATTTACGTAACATAATGCAAACATTACCCAACAATATATATATGCCGGATGGTTCACCAGTCCCTTACTTTTTCGGAAGTACGTAACCCAACTAACGCATATATCATAGTCATCCGAAAAACATTCGCACCTTCTTTATTATGGCCTTAGTACAACCATACCGTTTATATCATGCTCGCGAATATGATAGATATCATTAGCGGCAGTGTTGTTTCTATTATTTAAACTATAAAGAATATGGAATACTATCACAGCTGCAAATAACATTATAATATGTTTGGACAGGAAGTGTCTATAAGGACTACAAGATGCCAGATACGCACCGAGTGTGGCGGTAGCGAAGGTGGTTAAATGCTGTTGCATCAAGCAAGCTGTGTGTTTGTAGGTTTGAATCACAGGCTAGTAGACTTCTTTTTCGATTAATTACAGTGACTGTAATATGGCCGCATGTCATCCTGTTCCAAAGAGTGAATTTTTATTTGGTCCTGAAGAGAACCGCTTTTATCCTACGTTACGTCACCAGGTTGGATTACGACGTGATGTTCTGTAAATAGGAAGCAGTGTAACCTCCATATTCCGAGTCACAGATACTAGAAATGTTGACCATCTTACGTGTTTATTTAACTTTTTACCATTACGGAGCACGTGACATACATTTTAATTCGACAGCACTTTCTCCATAAATTAGCAACAATTTAACGAACTCTTCTTCTTCTTCTTCTTCTTCTTCTTCTTCTTCATTTTCGTCTTCTTCTTTAACTACTACATTTCCAACCGTGTGGGGTCATGGGTGCGAACTGCGTCGCACATGTGGATTTGGCCCTGTTTTACGGCCGGATGCCCTTCCTGCCGCCAACCACACATGGTGGGGTGTAATCACTATTGCGTGTTCCTGTTGTGGTTGGTAGTGAAGTGTGTTGGGTGAATATGAAGAGGAGAGTGTTGGGACGGACACAAACACCCAGTCCTTCGAACCAGAAGAATTAATCAGAAGCGATTAAAATCCCCGACGCGGCCTCACGATGTATTCCTATGAAGAGTTCGTTCGACTCGTTGGCTGAATGGTCAGCGTACTGGCCTTCGGTTCAGAGGGTCCCGGGTTCGATTCCTGGCCGGGTCGAGGATTTTAACTTTGATTGGTTAATTCCAATAACCCGGGGGCTGGGTGTTTGTGCTGTCCCCAACATTCCTGCAACTCACACACCACACATAACACTATCCATCACCACAATAACACGCAGTTACCTACACATGGCAGATGCCGCCCACCCTCATCGGAGGGTCTGCATTACAAGGACTGCACTCGGCTAGAAATAGCCACACGATATTATTATTGTTATTATTATTATTATTATTATTATTATTAGTAGTAGTAGTAGTAGTAGTAGTAGTAGAATGGCCCTTAGTAATTGGCGCGCAATTGTGTATAATAATTTTTCCTTTGCTAGGTCCATGGATCAATTTACAGTGATGACATACAGGCAGGGGAGAGCCTTATTGACCATAACGAGAAATTTCATGTTATTTGGTGTTCATAAAACTATATTATAAGGGTCTTTATGTTATACACATTATTTGGGTTGTCTGTCTCCGAAAAAATAAGGAGCTGATGATCCACCCGGTATATTTATTAACTCACATAGTTTTGACGTAAATCGCATGAAATACATGATCTTATTTTGATTATATTGCTTTCAATGCTTAAGATACCTAGTTAATGGATGGTACAAATAATGTCAAAACAATGTAAAATACCATGTTATAAAATAAAATATCTAATTTTTCCGTATAGATCTTCTGAATAAACTATGTTAGTGCCCTTCCATTTGAAGCTAAGATATGTAGTGTGTTTGCCTTTCCAACTCTTGTACAACTCACGTACAGGTGACACCGGAAAAAGCATAGTTTCCGAAGATGGTGTCCTACAACTTTAAGTGATTGTTCTGTGCCTGGTTGAAGCATAATAAAACTCAAACAAACGGGGAACTGCAGACATCTAAACTGAAACGGTACATGCGAAGGAATTATTTGTATCAGAGGAATGAATACTACTTCGTTCACGGCATGTCCAGTCAAGAGAATGACTTCAATAATATTCTGCATCAGTTTCTTGACTGAGAGTCGTGTCCCGTTATAGAGGGAAGGAGAATTTAAATTCCTGAGAAGGATAATCGGTGCTACAATGGTCCGCTCCAAGATGTTCGAGGGTACTCCAGGTGACTCCATGCTCTTCAAAAGCTCTGTCGTGTAGTTGACAGCCTCATCTATATGACATGTTGTGTAGATAGACTTTTCAATCTGTAGAAAACTGGATAATTCTTGTAAATGTTGCTTGTTGATAACGCTGACAGCTTCATTTCTTGGAGCAAGAATTCCTCTTTGACATAGCCATGGGTTTCGCTGAAATGCTGTGCCCATCTGGGACAAAACTTTCAGATCTTTGCGTGCCGTAGATTTGGCTGGGCATCGCACTCATACACAAGGACAACAGGCAGATATTACGGACTGAAGGAAAATGGCTGTCTATGCCATGGACTTAAAATGACATCTTGACTAATATACGCATTATCTTTGTTTATTATTATATATTGAAAGTGACGAGACTTGCACAAGTAAGTGGAAGCAATTACAGGACTCAGCTAAGGGCTTCATGGTCGCAAATTCACGTTCCAAAGTTCAGAGCCACTGGGGCCCCTTTTAGTCGCCTCTTACGACAGGCAGAGGATACCGTGCGTGTTATTATACCGCCCCCACCCACAGGGGTTAATCTTGGTGACAACACGTTGGATTATCATATCCCAGCACACGTCTTCAACTGGTTTTTCGTTCATAACACACCAACGAATGTTAAACATTTCTCTGCGAGCTCTAGATTTGGCTGGGCATCGGGAAAACATACACAAAGCACAGACAAATACTTCCTTTTATTACTACATAAATAATAATAATAATAATAATAATAATGTTATTGGCTTAACTTCCCATTAAATACTTTCATGGTTTTCGGAGACGCCGAGGTATCGACATTTAGTCCCGAGGAGTTCTTTTATGTGCCAGAAAATCTACCGACACGAGGCTGACGTATTTGAGCACCTTCAAATACCAACAGACTGAGCCAGGATCGAACTTGCCGAATTGGGGTCAGAAGGTCAGCGCCTCAAAAGTCTGAACCACTCAGCTCGGCATTATGGGTGTTCGCTAGAAAGGAAGAGAAATCTACTCCGGTAAGAATTCTTTCAAAAAAAAAAAAAAGACATTGAAAAATTCCAGTAACTGGCTGAAAGTATCAATATTTAATTTTACTCTAGTGTATCTTAAATTTAGTTATGGATGTTAGTTACATTGATAGTTGTAGTTTATTACTAGACTCAAAGATATACAATAATTGTGATGAATGGCTACAGACGACAAAGAAACAAGAAAGTGAAATGTCTCTACTTCATATGAATATAAGATCAATTAGAAAAATATTGGGATCAGATGGTTATAATATTAAGACACATAAGGCCACTGGTAGATGTGCTAATATTTAATGAAATAAATGTAAATAATGAAATGGAAATTGAGCAGTATGAGTTAGAACAGGGCCTCCCAAAGTGCATGCACCTGCACCAGGTGCATGCACTGTGCACGGTGCAAAAGACGACTTCGCTTGGTTGACCAGAGTGCAGACCCCCACTCCTCGATTTAGAGCAATAGCGCTGTCTCTCTCTTTCCACCACGCCTGTCTCGCTCGCCCCGCCTGTCTTCCTCTTCCTCACTTGCTCCGTAGTGCTAGCCGAGTTGAGTCGAGCTTAGCCGAGTAGTCCAGAGACGAAGCGTTGGTCCGAGGCGAACCGAGCGGGACCGATGCACAGTGCACGGAGCTCTTGCGCCTCGATTTGCACGCGTGAGGTTTTGGGCGTTTGAGAGGCCCTGAGTTAGAAGGATATAGTATGCATTATTCAATAAGAAATGTTTCTAGGGGTGGAGGAATAGTCATTTTTGTCAAGGAAGGGTTCATATTTAAAGAAAAGAAATTTATAACAAATCAGTTTGAAGATTTATCACGGGAAGTTTGGATTAATGGAACAGTATACGGGATAATTATGGCAGTATGCAGACCACCTGACTATAATCCAAAGGATTTTTGGGGGGAGTTAGATCTTCATTTACAAAGTATGAATGCCAGAAACTTAATAATTATTGGGGACATGAACATAGATATTCTGAAAGACAGCAGAGTCACATCCTTGTACAACAATGTGTTAGCAGATCATTAGTTCATTGCATTAACAAGTTTACAAGGGAAGAGTATGTAAATGGAAAACTAACACAATCCTGCATCGACCATGCATTGATTAGGAATGGAAAAAAATGTAAGAGATTCTTCTGTAATTCAGACTAAAGTTTCTGATCATTATATAATAACTGTACAGATATCACATGATACTAGGTGTAATAAATATGTTCCAAGTGAAAAAGTTATAGATGAAATGAAATGAAATATCGTATGGCTTTTAGTGCCGGGATATCCCAGGACGGGTTCGGCTCGCCAGGTGCAGGTCTTTCTATTTGACGGCCGTGGGTGACCTGCGAGTCTTGATGAGGATGAAATGATGATGAAGACAACATATACACTCAGCCCCCGTGCCGTAGGAATTAACCAATTAAGGTTAAAATCCCCGACCCGGCCGGGAATGGAACCCGGGACCCACTGAACCGAAGGCCAGTACGCTGACCGTTCAGCTAATGAGTCGGACAAGTTATAGATAACATACAGGAAAGGGTGAGTAAATCATTTGTTAAGAACAGAAATATAAATTATTGCAAAAGAAATAAATGAGAATATGAGTTCAGATGATATATACATGAAGATTTGCAATGCAGTTAACAAGGCGACTAATGAAACGAAGGATACAAAAAACCAGAAGAGAAGGAAAGACACTCTACCGTGGCTGACGGGTGCTATAATAGAAAAATCAGAGAAAGGGCAGACTCTTAAAAAGATGGAAAATTGCATCAAATAAATCCAGAAATTAAGGAAAATTTAAGGAGGTTGCATAAAAGAATGAGGAATGATATAATAGCTGATATTCATAAAGCAAAAAGAAAGTATTACAGACTGCAGTTTGAAAGTTGTAGAGGGGACATGAAGAAAACTTGGGAAGTATTAAATTATGTGCTAAAGACTAAAAAGAAATGGACAATAGAAGAAACGGTAAGCCATTATTTAGGAAGGCAAGACTCACTAGAAAATATAGTGGATAACTTTTCAAAAACATTTTCAGAACAGCTAAACAAGGTAGTACATGAATATATGGTACAACGAAGACCATTACCTAATACTGAGAGACTTTCATCAATTTACCTACCACTAGCAAGTACAGCAGATATAGCAAACATAATTGAAGGAATGGACATAAATAAATCACCAGGCATGAATAAATTAACAGTCTAATCAATAAAATAATAGAGACAGGTATTTTTCCAAAGTATCTGAAGACTGTCATAGTGAGACCTATTTACAAGCAAGGTTCAGATTTACAGTATGAAAACTGTAGCCAGATATCTATTCTTCAAACTATAGGTAAAGTAGTTGAAAGATACATTGCTGATCACCTAATCTCATTAAAAAAATCATTGATGAACATCAATTTGCTTATCAAAAACACAAGGGTACAAGTAATCTTCCTGAGGAATTCTCCGATTTCATCAATGGGAAGCTAAATCAAGGGATCCACATTTTAGATATGTTTATTGATTTCTCAAAGGCATTTGATTCAATTTTTCATGAAAAAAGTTTTGCAGCCTTAAGCAAAATTGGGGTAAGAGGAACACCACTAAAAGTTTTTGAAAGATCCTGACTGACCGAACGTATAGGGTAAACATTGATAATACATATGGAGAAATAACTTCTATTAAAAGAGGTGATCCGCTAGGAAGTATCCTAGGACCCATTTTGTATATTATTTTTGTCAATGATATAAGCTCATGTTTTAAAAACTGTAAATATTTCATGTATGCAGATGATAAACTAATTGCATCAGTACATAAAAACCCAAAAGTGGCAGAGAAGCATTTACAAATGGAGTACAACCACTTTCAAGAATGGTACCGTGATAAGGGTCTAGTAATTAACACTTCAAAAACAAAAGTCTTGTACATTACTACCCCAAAAAATGCAAATGGAAAACATTAAAATAACAGGCCATTCAGTTCAGTGCAGTCATGATGGTGAACACAAATCATGCAATTGTGACTATGTAATAGAGGAAGTTGATAAATTGAAATATTTAGGTATAATAATAGATAGATATTTTTCATGGAAGCAACATATTAATTTGTGTGAACGACTGAGGCTAAGATTGTTCAAAATGCAAATGGTTAAGCATATAATACCTCATGATAGCTTAAAAATGGTTTATCATTCACTTGTTGAGTCACTTATATCATATGGTGTAAGTGTATGGGGATCAGCTTCCGTTACAGACATAAACATGGTGCAAATGTTAAAAAATCGTATTGTCAAAGCATTCTTTTGGAATTGAAACAGAGGAATATTTAGTTTAAGTGAGGATATGTTAACAGGAATGTACCAGAAGGAAAGGTTCTTGAGAGTTAAACAATTTTATATGTACAACATTAAAGAAAATTACTGGAAGCCACAATATAGAATTGTAAATGAACATACACATGGAACAAGACTGAGGCATATAAGTTATTTTCAGGTCATGAGGTACTACAACAAACATGGATCCCGAATACTGCAAGTTGTATTTCCTATATTTTTGAACAAGTTGCCCTCAGAATTGACACACTTGAAAACCAAATATCAACTAAAAAGCATGTGTAACTATGGATCATAGATAATAAAATTACAGTTTAAATATTTGTTTATAAATGAAAAATGTACCAAAGACTTATCTATTTTGAATGATACTTTTAGGGATTAACCCGGTAGAGGCTGCACGATGTTTGATTACATGAAAGGGCGCGCGCGGAACTTTTCTCCGCATCGGTATGGGCTCGCAGTAAAGAAAGTTGCATTTGAGCTTTGGCTTATTTATTCGGCTATAAGTAAAATAACACCTTTTTGTACAAAAGTTGTAATATTTAGCTACATCTGGGCATACATTAAAATACAGTATGCTGATTGTTTGTGTATGATTTAGACAAAGAAAATTTCACCATATTTGCTTTTAAAAACATCTCATATTTTATCACTATAGGCTGCACTGCATAAACTGGGTCGTTATTAGAATATACCAAGTCAGTTTCCTAAATCAGACAACTTTTCGACCTCAGTTCTGTCAGTCATTTTCAAAAAGTATTGCTTGTAATAACATTTTCTACCTTTCCGTGAACCTCGTATTTTGAAACAACTTCATTCCAGTTCCTCTGCATTCCGTAAATCTGAATATCATACAGTAAATAAAAGTATAATGTAGGCCTATTGCAATTCAATATAAAATCAATAAACGGTGATTCGCTTACCGCGTGGTTTAGTAGTCTTCTTCTAAGTACATTTCATCATTGTTGTCACATGCGGTGTATTCTATACACGACTGTGTTGAATGTTCCGGGCATACAAACCGTGAGCACTGAATGCATTTCTTCTTAGACTTACGGTTCTTTTTGCACACCGACCTAATTCTTCTGTTTCCTGGTGTTGTGTTGGTACCTCGGGCTAAAAACCAAGAATACTTCTCAGGCGCATCCTTATGTCCCTGGGAATGCACTGCAATGTGGAACGCTGAACCATGTATTCCCTGCACAAATGTATTGATATAGTCTTCAAGAACGCACGGCGGCTGGAAGCACTGTGATTAGCTTGATATATCACAAAACTGTTTATTCCTGCAATATTCAGGAGCATGTAGAATAGGGTCATTGGCCAGCGGTTAGTGATTCTTGACAATGAATACTCATTTTTCATACGATCTATCACATCAACCCCACCTCTTGTTAGGTGTTTCATTCACCATGTACCAACTCTAAGTATTGATCGCGGAGAGGTTACGGAACAAAAATGGTCTAATGAACGTATGCCCGGAAATGTATGGTGTCCACGCTAGCGACCATGTATTCAATCATACTTTGTTACTGAGACTGCAGGCCAATACGCGCTGTACCATGCCGCCACAGTTACAGTGTAGTGGTGGGCACTATCGAATGCTTTTAACAATCGAATACTATTCGCTTCTACAAGAAAACTATCGAATATTCATTCGATTGTTTTCATTCGGTTCTTCGCTACAATCGCTAGCCTTGCATTCGGTTTCTGTAAGTTGTTTACGGCTTTAAGGAGCATTACATTCGATAGTTTCCAGTTACTTTTCCTGTTATTTTCATTCGCTTTACTTATTCGTGAGTCCAGAAGAAAATGACTAACGTGATCGCGTAAACAATGAAATAAACCCATTGAACACATAATATTTCAGTGAAGCTTCAAATATATACCTATAATATACCACGAAATAGTAATATATTCACAAATGACACTTAAGAATTAGGTTTAAACATAGGACATTTTCTGTAATAATAAATTAAAAGTAGCCCATTTTAGCTGTATTATTACATTTAATTTGTGATATTCCATAACCTAAAATTCTTACAAGAAGGTTGCGAGTAGTAACTGTTAGGTTAGGACAAAATCCTCTGCATTGTAAATTTTTAAGATGGATCATAAATTAAATAGGTTATTATCGCGGAAAAAACCACGAATTCTGTGGACATCGAATGGTTAACAAATCATGTCGTACAACACAAATTTTCATACAGCTTATAAGATTGTCATATGGAAAATGGAAAAGTACAAAATAATTTTACAACTGTACCAAACACCTATACCCTTGATCCTTACATTCCACACAGTAATTATATAGGCCTATATTTGGAAGTAATACCTATATTTTTAAGTGTACCGAACAGTATGATATAGATAGTGATTCCCATAGGGAACCTGAAATATTTGTCCCGAATGAGTACGGTACATTTTCCAGGTAACTCATTCCTGGTTGCCAACGTTTCGCCCCAGTGTGCTAAGTTGTGCTCATCAGTTGGTAAATAGCACACCAACCAAGACGCATGGCTAGAGCATACCGTGGAGGCCACTGCGTAGGCTACTTGGAGCCACCGGCAGTGCCAATGCACTATGAGAGACTGTCTCATTACGAAAAATTGATGCCTGCCTGGCCATATGGCTACGCACTGGCCTCCATGGTATGCACTAGCCATGCGTCTTGGTGGGTGTGCTATTTACCAACTGATGAGCCCAACGTAGCACACTGGGGCGAAATGCTCGCAACCAGGAATGAGTTAGCTGGAAAATTTATAATGTCCAATAACAGACCATTTATATTGGTATTATAAATTTACTCATTCAGGACAAATATTCCAGATTCCCTATGGGAATCAACATCTATATCATCTGATGGCCAGGCAGAGATCAATTTTTGGTAATGAGACAGTCTCTCATAGTGCACTGGTACTGCCAGTGGCTCCAAGTAGCCTACGCAGTGGCCTCCACGGTATGCACTGGCCATGCGTCTTGGTGGGTGTGCTATTTACCGACTGATGAGCCCAACTTAGCACACTGGAACGAAACACTGGCAACCAGGAATGAGTTAGCTGGAAAATTTATCATGTCCAATAATGGACCATTTATATTGGTATTACCTAACAGTAGCCACTTTGAAATGTCATTGCACTATTTTCTGTAGGCTTACTTCATCACAGTTCACATAAACAACTGAAAATAAAGTATAAAATCAAGTACCTTTACATTATACACAGTAATTGCATATATTTGGAGGTAATATTTAAAGGTAACAGTGGACACTTTAAAGTACAATGATATTGCTGCACTTCCTGTAGGCCTACTTTATGATAATTTACATAACCATCTGATAATAAAGTAGAAAATTAAGTACCTGGGCATTGTACACAGTTATTACATATATCTGGAAAAAATTACATTTTTAAGTGTACCTATCAGTACTGGTAGCAACTTTTAAGTACAATATTAACTTATTGCTCTATTTTCCATACGGTATGCCTACTTTATCAAAACTCACATGACCAACTAAAAATAAAGTATAAAATCAAATACCTTTACATTGTGCACAGTAATAACATATATTTGGAAGTAATATTTACACCAACTTCGATGGAGAAATAGAAGCCATTTGTCTTGACCTACAACATCTAATTTATAGAGTCAATTAATTTGAAAAAGCAGTCCTACTCACAGATTCTCTAGCTGCCATACAAGCAGTATCCTCAAATATCAAAACCCATTCATCAAGAATTCATGACATTAAATACCTACTAACAAAATTAAAAACTTTAAAGTGAAACATCACTTTACAATGGATCCCCACACATGTAGAGGTAGAAGGCAATGAAGTGACAGATAAACTAGCAAGAAAAGTCACTAGTACCTAGATGAGAACAAACCTCTGGCAGCTAACTCAATCAAGATGATAATCACAAATAAAAACCTTGAAAATTGAAAGAAAGAAACTACCCAACTTACTGCAATGAAGAAATGGAAAAAAATAAATGACCTCTTGGACAACAATAAAAGCAAGCTGAGGAAAGAAGCAGTGGCGATCTTCAGATTGGAAGCAGGACGTGACTGCTTAGCTGCCCATCTAGCTAGAATCAAAATTTACCCGACAGAAAAGTGTACCATCTCCAAAATTACTGGGTCAATGAAGGACTCGAAACACCTACTGAGAACACAGGACTCAACCCAACCCAGCCCTATACTGGTTGGCCAAGAACAAGATGAAACAAGAGTCTGTTTCCTAATACATCTGTACATTATTAATGTTATTTGTATATTACTGTTGTTTAGAGATATCAGTTTTGTATTGGAATTACTTCCCAATAAAACCATAGGTTACAACAACAACAACATTTACATGTTTAAAGGCAACAGCGAACACTTTGAAGTACAATGATATTGCTGCACTTTTTGTACGTCTACTTTATGAGAATTTACTAGACCATCTCTAAATAAAGTAGAACATTAGGTACATGTGCATTGTAAACAGTTATTACATATATTTGGAAAAATAATGCCTATATTTTTAAGTGTACCTAACAGTAGCCACTTTTAAGTACAATGTTAAGTTATTGCTCTATTTTCTGTAGGCCTATTTTATCACAATTCACATGGCCAACTGAAAATAAAATATAAAATCAAGTACCCGTACCTGTACATTATATACAGTAATTACATTTGGGAGTAATATCTACATTTTTAAGTGTACCTAACAGTAGCCTCCTTAAAGTACAATGTCAACTAATTGCTGTATTTTTTGTAGGCCTACTTTATCACAATTCACACAACCAAACTAGAAAATCAAGTATATCTATGGATATTACGAAGACACAAATATACCTAAGAAGTCATGTTTATATCTATAGATACATTCAGAAATATCAAAAATCAATCAATCACCAATGATTTGAATTTAGTGTTTTCTTTCAGGGGGCAGATTTCCAGTTAGTTGTTAGCCTCGTCTATCTTAAATTTAAATTATTTGGAAATTTATTGAACATCTCCCTTGGTAAATTATTCCAATACTTAATTATTCCTCCTATTATGTACACAATCATCTACACATCAATGAATTAATAAAAATGAAAAGGGATCATCACTGGATAGCTACCCTTGAAAAGAAAGAATATTAATTACTGCTATACATTACAGCAAACATATTAATATTAAAAATATAACATCAATTTTACTAATGTTTTGTCTTCAGATTAATTGACAGGCTGAATGTTTTTGGTTTCCTTTATAAAGGACAGCTGCCTACCTCTTGAGGGTGTCTCTCTTTGTCACATTTACAAATTCATGTTTAGAAATAGCAACATATCCAGATTCTTCCCTTTTAGCCTGTTCCTCCTCTCACTCATGATCTGGCCTGCTTTTGAAAATACCCTTTCAGATGGGACAGAAGTTGCAGGAATACACAAATACTTCTCAGCTAATCTGCTGAGTTCTTCCATCACCAACTTCTTACTCTTCCAGAAAGCAAGTGGGGATTTTCTTCTGTCCTCATATGGTTGGTCAAGATACTGCCTAAACATGATAATGGCATTACTCACTGGATTCTCATTTTTCATATGATCTGCTACTTTAGCATCCAAATAACCAAGGAGACATTCATTGTCATCAGGATACACATCTGTTGCAACATTATCTTGAATGTCTTGGTAGGTAGGGCACTGGGTATTCATTCTCATTCTTGATTGGAAGAGAGCAGCTAAATCATCTGTTATAAATTTTTTTGCATTTTCTGCGTTACTGTCTACTCCAAATCCTGCTTTCTTGAAACGGGGATCTAACATTGTGGCAGCAGACGGTAGATCCATTTTCTCAACTTTCCCCAACCTTTTATTTATTTCAAACAGTTATGTTTCTTGTAGGGATCTGCCGATAGCCGTACTTGCAGTTTTTCCTGTAATGCTTATTTGGATCCCTCTTACTAAAGGGATGATCGAGGATAGGGTTGGGTACTTTTGGCCAGACAATTCTGTAGTCATAAGTTCCATAGGTTTCAATAGCAAGACACAGTCTTCAATTACTTTCCACTGATCTGTTGTTAATGCCATTGGACTACCTGGCAATGATACCAATGCTGCAGATAAAGCCTCTTTGATTTGAAGCAGCCTCTGAAGCATGTAATAGACAGAGTTCCACCTTGTTATTACATCTTTCTTTACTTTCAAATCAGTCTGTCCCATTTGAAGTTGAACTGATTTGAGTTTGTCAGAAGCAAGAACACTAGATTTAAAATAAGATACTATTGCCCTGCTTGCTTGAAGGACACTATCTAGTTCCTGAGTATCTGTCAATGCATGCTGGATAATTAAATTAAGCAGATGTGCTACACAAGGTAGATGAGACAGTCCTAGAATGCTGACAGCGGATTTGATATTGGCTCCACCATCAGTCACCACTGCCACCAACTTAGACATTATATTCCACTGCTCAAATATAGCTCTAAGAACAGCTGCTAAGTAAGTGCCAGTATGGTTGGTTGTGAGCTGTACTGTAGACAAAACATAACATTTCAGCTCGTATTCATTATTAATAAAATGAGCTGTTACTGTCATGTGTGAAGTGTTACTTGAAGACGTCCAGATATCAGTTGTTGCAGACACATAACGTGCTGTATTAAGTTCATCTTGAACAGACTGTTGGATGTTCTGGTAGAGGTCTGGAAGTAGTGAACGACTCAAAACTCTACGACTTGGAAGCGAATATCTGGGTTCCAATTCCTTAATTAATTTCTTAAACCCTTTGTTGTCGACTACAGATAATGGTTGCAAATCTGTTGCAATCATTTCAGACAATGCCATATTAATTCTATTTAGTTTTTCTTCAGACAGTTCTCTTGACTGAACACTTCCAGCAAGTGTTAATTTGAGAGCAGGAACTCTTCTAATCATGCCTGTTAATCCCGCTGATGAAGATGGAATTACTGGAGCACAGGGAACATGTTCTGTCCTTGTACTGTGACTAGGAGTTGCACTGAATTGATCATCTGGATCTCTCGCTCCTTCTCGTTCACTTCTGAATACACTTACATGTTTGCGCTTCAGATGATCTCTCAAGTTTGAAGTGTTATTTTTATACTTAAATTCACTTTTACACAGTAAACATAATGCTGTGCCTGGAGTTCTTTTCTCAAAATGGTCCCACACTAAAGATCTATTTTTTCTGTTCATGTTGCATTTTTATTTTAGCACTTAAGACTATGTAAAAAAAAAAGAAAAACTATAAAGCTAAGAAAAAACTATAAAACTGAGTATAAAGTAAGAAAACGAAGAAAAACTATAAAACTAAGAAAAACTATAAAACTGAGTATAAAGTAAGAAAACGAAGAAAAACTATAAAACTAAGAAAAAACTATAAAATTGAATATAAAGTAAGAAAACTAGAAAACGAAGTACGTAAAAACTATTTATTTTAAAGTGCACTCTTATTAATAATCAATATTTTGCAAAGACCTATTCACTGAAACGGCGCAAGACATTCATTTGCAACTATGAATAAGGGGTATAATCAGGATGTGCGCATTGTTTTGAGTAATAATACATTTCAATTGGTTAATGTGCAGTGTTATGATTAGAATGCATTTCAATTGGTTCTTAAATCCCGCCGTTTCCTCACAGATATCATGTGTTTGGGTGTTAGAAAGAGTGAGAGAGAATTCTTCCGATATCATACGAACTGAATCGGCTGCCAATCGGTAGAAGTCGTAAATTCATTCGCTTTTCGAGTGAAGGGATGTGGGAGGGAACAGCTGCATTCGCTTTTCGAAAAGCGAATGAATCATTCGAATACCGTTTAAAACAATCGAATATTTCGATAGTATGAAACTATCGACTGCACATTCGATAGTGCCCATCACTATTACAGTGTGCATGGTTTCCTCCTAGAGGGCGGTACTCTTCCTCATACGTCATGCCCTAGCGCTCTCTTCTGCCATAGTCATTGGTACCATTCTGCCCGAGTCACTTCTCGTGCTGACTCACCGGGTAGTGGATGTGTTATAGCGTTGTACACAATGGTTCCGTACTCGACTTGAGAGCTTGCCAACATGGTGTTTACTTACGGCAAGGCAAATGGCAACGGGCGGCGGGCAGCACGGTTGTATCGGGAGACCTATCCCCGCCGACAACAACAGTGCAACAGTGTTTCGCCGTTTGTCTGAGGCAGGGTTGTTTAAGAAAGCAGGAAATGATCAAGGACGTACCCGCCCTATTCGGACACCAGATGAGGAGGAAAATATGATTAACACTGTCGAAGGCGACCGCCGTGTCAGTACCAGGCAGTTAGCCCACCAGCACAAGGTAAGCCAGACGACTATGTGGAACATTCTCCATGGCAATCGTTACTACCCTTATCACGTACAGCGTGTGCAGGGCTTACTAGCGACAGACTTTCCACATCGGGAGCGGTTTTGCCACTGGTTTATTCACCGGGCAACTACAATTGGGGGATTTATGGCATCCATCTTATTCACAGATGAGGCCACCTTTACGCGGAGTGGTATCCTCGACTTTGATAACAGTCATCTGTGGAATTGTATGCAGAACCCCCATGGTTTGGTGCCAATGAATCATCACCAGCGGTTCGGCCGGGTACATTGGCGACTTTGTTTTGGGACCAGTCTTCCTTCCACGTCGCCTAACAGGCCGGAACTAATGGAGTTTCTTGCGAGTGGCTTTGCCTCCCTTGCTGGAAGACGTACCATTGATGATTTATGTGGCTGCTACATGATGGTGCTCCAGCCCACTTCGCCGTGAACGTCTGGATGCATCACAATCGTGTCTGCCTTGGTCGATGGATTGGACGAGGAGGTCCAGTTGCATGGCCTGCTCGTTCACCAGATCTCAACCCGTGCGATTTCTGCTTATGGGGCCATCTCAAAAGTATTGTGTGTGCAGAGCCCATTCCAGATGAGGAGACACTGGAGCAGCGTATTCATGTTGCCTTTAACACTGTTCAGTCGCAGCGTGGCCGATGTGAACGTGTGAGACAGAACATGCGTGGAGGCACATGGAAACCATTTTCAACACATACTGTAACTGTGGCTGCATGGTACAGCGGGTAATTTTTTTTGCTAGGGGCTTTACGTCGCACCGACACAGATAGGTCTTATGGCGACACAGCGGGTATTAGACCGCCGTCTGTGTAACTAAGAATGATTGAATAAATGATCCGTAACAAACAAACCGTGCATTTCCAGACATACGTTCATTAGACCTTTTCTGTTCCGTATCCTCTCCTGGATCAATCCCTAAAGTTTATAAACGGTGAAAAAAATCACCCTGTATTGGCCTGGAAAGAATGAATTTAGGCGGTCTTGAGTTAAATACTACATACAATGCGAAGGTTCATTTCCATTTCTTGAATTAATTTTATGTTCATAATAACTATATTGCTTTTATGTCTCATTAACTACTTTCTGACGGTTTTAGGAGACGCTGCGGTGCAGGAATTTTGTCCCGCAGAAGTTCTTTACGTACCAGTAAATCTACCGACACGAGGCTGACGTATGTGAGCACCTTCAAATACCATCCGACTGAGGCAGGATCGAACTTTCCAATTTGGAGTCAGAAGGCCAGCGTCTCACCGGTCTGAGGCACTCAGTCCGGCTTTAACTTCATACTCTTATCCTTAAATGTATTTAAACACATGACCTGTTGGATCGGCTGTCCTGAGAATGATTTTCACTTTCAGGTAAACGCTGAGAAAGTTCCAGTTCGTAGGACACAGGAGATTTCTTCCACCTCCGTACCCAATTCAATTTACCACCATTTACCTCATTAGCACTTCAACTGAAGTTAGCATCAGGAAGGACATCCTGGCGTAAAAACATGTCATGTAAGTTCACCTCACCTAATCACCGACCCCGTATCTTGAAAAGGGACTTTTTTTTATAAGTGGCTTTACGTCACACATACACAGATAGGTCTTACGGCGACGATGGGATAGGACAAGGCTAGGAGTGGGAAGGAAGTAGCTGTGGCCATCATTTGCCAGGTGTGAAAATGGAAAACCACGGAAGGCCATCTTCAGGGCTGCCGACATTGGGGTTCGAATCCACTAACTCCCGAATGCAAGCCCAGAGCTGCTAGCCCCTAACAGGACGGCCGACTCGATCGGTAGAAGAGGGACTAAGAGTTTTTCTCTAATGCAAATAAGGTACTTAAATCATAGTTTTCGAGAAATATAGAAAGCGGGAAGTTTATTTCACAGGAACCGAAGAATCATCAGTCTCGTCTGACAAAAACGACAATATAGAATGTTTCTTTACACTGTCTACTTTGAAGATTTTCTGTTTGTCCTTATCACATGAGCTATGTCATTGATCATTGATTCGATAAAAGTTGGTACTGTTATTACAGTTTTAATTCGTTCATTCTAACTTGTTTAATTCGAAATTGTTGAATAACTTGAGCTTACCATGGTTGCGGTCTGTGTCATTCCTGTACGATGCAATGCTAACGAATATTTCGATTATTTTTTGGATAATTAGAAGTAATATCCAACGAGAGTGAATGGAGAAATTATGAATTTCAGACCGCTATACCAACATACTGCGGGTCAGAGTGCTGGGGTTAGGAATGTTTGGAAAGGAATGCAGAGTAATTAAATTTGTTTGTGAAATTCCAGGAAATAATATTAACCTCAGACCTCCTCCATCCAGCCCTAGACAATTATTTTCTTTGTGTACTTTACTTCAGTGCCTTCAGTCTACCTGCGGACACAGATGAAGTTAGCACAGCAGGATTTCTTTTGAAATTGTGCATTATTATACTGTACAGTGCTGTAGGAAATAATAGCGTGAACAGTACATTGCGAGTATCAGTGGTCTCTTATCACCGAAATGTCACCGACAATATCCAATAAAAACCATTACTGAGAAGACGGGAACCATACGGGTAGTGATAAAGGTTAAAAATATAGTGAAATAGAAAGAGACTTCCGAGTCGCTCAGAAAACGTTGTCTACTTTACTGAATAAACTAAAAAATTCTTGAACAATGTAACTACGAATAGTGATGAAAGTAGGATTACAGCAAAAGGGTCAGTCAACCCTGGTTTCGATAGGCAAGTTATCAAGTATTCCAAGCAGGTAAAAGCAAAGCAAAGTCACCTCCGTACAGGCCATGAAGACCTTTGGAGAAGTGGAAGGTAAAGGCTTCCACCATTGTTAACCTCGGCACTTGATGGGGTGGAGTGGTTAGCTCTACGTCCGGCCGCCTTTGCCCCCAGGAATTAACCTGGTACTCATTTTTGGTGTAGGCTGAGTGAACCTCAGGGCCATATGCACCTCCGGAAGCGGAAATCTCGTTTCTTAAATTTTACGACGTCATTCCGGGCGAACCGAGCACGCCTTTACCGCCTCGGCCAGGCAGCCCCTATTCTAAGCAGGTATGGGACAAAACAATACCTTAAGTTTCCCCCTTATCACAGCGAAAGCCGTAGAATTATGGTAAAAGTTGGGTAAAAATAATTTTAAGGCCAGCAATGGTTAGCTGGATTTATTTTTAAACTTTACTTAAAAACCCTTTAAGAAAGGGAAATTTAACTAAATCAAAATTTTGAATTATTCTATAGATTCCTTCAACTTCTAATTGAAGAAGTTTGACTGTATACAGTAATAACACTGATAATAATATGACCTGAATTACTGTGGGCATTTATTTTATATGACGCCATTTGGACTGCACGGCTAATCAATTTTAACGCTCAATTACCCTTTACAAAAAGACGGAGAAATCAAATTTCACTAGGCGTCGTATTATTACTGAGCTTTAACTAATTTTGCTGGGTAAACACTAGAGAATATTTACATATTGATGTTGTGCGAGTGTGGTGAATTAATGTTCTTTCTCCTTTCAAATATAAGTACCTCTGTCGTGTTTGAAACCGTGATCTTTGGGGTCAAGGATCCAACAGTCGATCACTGATGACCAGGACAAGAACATACGTCAGACTATGAGATAATTTGCGTCAAAGTACAAGATATCAAGAAATGATTACAGTCGAACCTCTCTTCTCCGTACACCGTCGGTTCCGTAGCAAAATGTTCGTTACAGGAGGTGTCCATTAAAATGAGGTTGTAAAAATGAGTCAAAAATTCAACCACAAAGAACATCCACCTTAAATATAAGCATACATCTTTATTTTGATTATTCTAAATAATTTATAACTAAACATTTACCTGGGAGATATTACAATTGATTTCACATCCTTTATATTCAATACAGCGTAGGGAAGTAATAATTTAGCTGCGTGTACATATTTAGCACATTTTTTTGGACGCTCGTCCCTCCTACTCATGCTTACTGGACGATTGAAATCTATGGTATTTCTGCCTCAACAATCAGTACATGGTAGTCTCTTTCTTGTCAAGTTTAACTGAACTACCTAACCTCGACCTTATCAGTCACAATCTAACTTAATAGAACAATGCAAAATAGGTTGGAAAATCCCTTGGTAACTTGTTAGTAAATAGTCACTGGCAGCAATTTCTGGTTACTAGAATTCTCAGAATGTATACTAGCAAGAACACAAGACGACCCTAACGAAAGGTTTGGAAAGAACCCTTGTACAGAACAATTAGCTTCACGGCTATTTCAGCATTACTATGCACTTTTCATCTCTCTTTTCCTTGGACTCGAAATAATACAAACGTTCAAAAGGAATTACCGTATGTTTGTAAAATGATATTAAGAACAAGAGTGACATAGCCTTGTGTAAAGAAAGTGCTCTGGGACGCGTAAAGCGTCCGCTTACGACATGTGGATGAGACTAATGGCGATGTCCACTGTCCGGAATTAGGAGTCCGCTTTAAATGAGGCTTACCTAACACGTGTCTTATGTAAAATAAAATCAGTTCCGCGGAAAAATGTCCCTATAAGGGAGTGTACACTGATAAAGGTGTCTATTCGGATTGCATGAATCTATAAACACAGCAATAATGATACCCCAGCCAATAAAGAAAGTTACTAGCCAGATTCTCAAATCACATATTCCGTGGTTATACCAAGAATATCATCGATGTCTCTAGCTGTTCGAAATAAAGAACTAAAATTTATAATAATATTTATTTTACGACTACATTAACCTCATAATTATTTCAAACACGAAACATTATATGCATTAATGTGTAGACTGAATCTATTAAGTTGTAAGTTAGGGGAGGTAATGAGCCATATCGTAATATGCCTCAATTTATTTATTAGAACACGGTGGCATAATTTTATTTAACGCGTCATAGGGTCGCAGGAAGTGAAGGCAGGAACCCTGGATGGCCGTGCCATAGGCCGGGAGAACCCCGTATTGGTCCGAAAGGAACGAATTCCTCGAGTTGGAATTGAGCTGCAGGCCATTAATTCAGTCATGCATACCCCCACTATACCACTAACCCCAACCGCTGCAACCTGGAGGGGATGAGATTTGTACGGGAGATTTATAGAACAATTGTCACAGGTTGACAAACCTCTCTTTCCCAGGGCTGGAATCATCGGAATTTAAATAAATAAATCCGCCACTAAGCTAAATTCCACAGATCTGACTATACACGTAATTAAGGACAGAATTATCGAATGCTAGAACTCGATTGTGCTCAATTGAGAGAAGTGCGTATTTACAGCTGGAGGGGGGGGGGGCGTTGACATCTGGTGGGACGGTACAAAGAGAACTCTCTGTTAGGCGGGGAGTTACCTCGAGCTCGGCCTCTTCTTAAGGCTATAAAAGCTTGCTCGAAGGCGGAAGCTCTCTCATTCCGTGACTCTCATTCTGTTAGTTTTATTCGCTTCTCAGTGATTCACAGCACTCATTGTATCTCATTTTGTTAGTCTCATTGATTCTAAATCAGTTATTCTTAACCGCTCAGTCGTGTTACAGAAACTCATTGATAGTCAGTTTCTCGGTTGATATTCATTCGTTATTTTGGAATGCCAAGTGCGGCATGGCGTAATTCACGTATTAGACACTATAGTAAGACTATTATTTAATCGCCGTGAGTTAGCTCATAGGAGCTAATAACAATATCAAGTAACACAAACATTTATAACGCGTACGCGGACCGCGGTAGTAACGTGTGCGAGCCGTGCAAAGTTTAACCGCGGTGAAGGACTGATTTCCACCGGGCTAGCTCCCGTAATTAGGAACATACAGATCAGGACTAAAATTTGTGCGGAGGCTTTTGTCAATGGTAATCAAAAACTAAGGTTGAATTACTGTTTACG
This sequence comes from Anabrus simplex, assembly GCF_040414725.1. Taxonomy (NCBI): domain Eukaryota; kingdom Metazoa; phylum Arthropoda; class Insecta; order Orthoptera; family Tettigoniidae; genus Anabrus; species Anabrus simplex. The sequence continues at coordinate 584,639,349 of NC_090265.1, read as the reverse complement.
ATCAAGCTAAACGGAGAAGCGGATGTTCTGAAGTAAATCACCCTTCCAGACAATTCCAGGATCAAGCAGATGACAACCATGGTGTGTCCAGGACTCCGTGCTGAGTGCTATTACCATATGCTAAGCAAGCATGGCATAGCGGTCACGTGATTTGTCGCTGGTGGAGACATGGCTGCTCAGTTAATTCCGTAAGTACAAAAAGCATGTGAGGTAACATTCATACACTATACAAGTTTTTCTCAAGTCAGTTAAATAATTACTAAATGTAAGCCAGCGCGGCATTTGTTTGCTTAAAAAAAAGTTAAATACTTTTAGGGCTGCAATGCATGTTTAATCCCCGAGATAAGTGTTTATATCTCAATTAGATGGGAACAAGGGATCGAGTGTTATTTTCACATATTATGGACAGTTTTAGATCGAGCCTACGGGCAAAGGACTTGGGGACTTATCGAAGCATTCAACCAATCGAACTAATGTAACATACCGGTTCCATGTAACTTAAGATCACATTTTCGGGTCATTACCAATGTTTATAATGTATAATTGAATGTTAAATGTCAAATCATGTAAATGTACGTATTCATTTCACTGACCAATTTTACGGTCGATTTTTCCTTTATTTGATTTTTGTTAGTTGAATGCTGTGATTTCAATTCATGTTTTTAGATTAATAAATCCATCTCACCCGAATACCTGCGTTCTCATTCACTAGTTTTATATGTATGTATTTCTTGTCCATATACTTTTAGTATACTTAGTCAGAGATGTTATTGCCCACATCCGGACGTTCCACCCACTTTTACTCTCAGCTAGGCCGAATTTGAGGCAGGATACGGTACAGTAAGTAAACGACAAAGCCATAAAAACTGATAATGCACAATGAAATAGTAAACAAATACAAATACAGTATGTATAAGCAAAAAGTAGAATTCTAAAATATCCACATAAAATGTGTCGTTGAACAAAACAGCACTGTTGACAAGTTCGGTTTAGTATGACGTTTGAAATAAAAATATCGAGAATATTTACCGAATATGGAATTTAGATTCAGGAAACAGGTTATAACTTTTCTAAAGCTTTTTATAATACGGTCTGTATGCGATTACTATTGTGTTATGATTTACTATGTCAAAATAATCATTTTATCACGCACTCTGTTTCTTAGAGATATGTATATGTTTATATATGATTTGAGCATGGATTTGGTAACATGTTATGTCTTTTATCGTACGAAGAGTATTTGTCGTATTGATGGTTAGTACAGAATTCACACCATGCGATCAAATATTAAATATCAAATGTAAAATTGAATTTAACTTTCTCTTTACAAATGTGACAGCAGAAGTATATATACAGTATTCATGCACATGTATTCAAAACTCTGTTCGGTACCATGGTAGTCGTGAAATCAGAACAATAAAATCTGATCGAAGGATGCAGTGAAATTTGCTGGAATCGCTGTTATAATTGGCTGATACTGTATGTAACACGTTATACGCTATCGACTTGTATCAAATGGCTGACAGATGTATGATCGTTGATACAGTCCTATCTCTACAAATGAAAGAGTAACATCCGTCTGGCTTTTCGATTGTTTACTACTGTTTGAATTAATTGCATGTTCCATGCACACTGGGTATAAATAAAGTTACCTTTTGTCGTACGTCATCATTTTGCCGAGAAATTAAAACCCCAATGCCGTTCGTATACCATGGAATTGAATTTCCTCCCCATATTAATCAGGATTCGAAAGCTAAGTCGCTTTGCTAATCAGTGAGAAAGTGAATGGTAATAGAAAATCCACTCATGTTCTTTTATGTTATACAGGGAGTGTATTTTAAGACTTCGTCACGGAGTACCGAGGCATAAGAGCGCAGAGAAGAGGTGACAGCCTATAGAAACCAAACGAAACTGCATTCACCATCTATATATGCTCAGGATAAATAAATAAATAAATAAATAAATAAATAAATAAATAAATAAATAAATAAATAAATAAATAAAAGAAACGGATAAACTAGTAAATGAAACCATGTACCATCCTGAAAGATCCGCTGAAGATATTTTGATAGAAATTGGTATTTCGTTCTACAGTAGGGGTTCAATAGTCAGGCCACCTTGGCGATGTACTGGTCCTCCTTCCCAGTTATATCCCCCGATCCGAAGTCTCATGCTCCCGGATACTTCCCTTGAGACGGTGGAGGTGAATCCCACGCTGAGTCCCAGGGAGAAACCAACCCTGGAGGGTAAACGGATTAAGGAAGAACGATTCTTCTTTTTTTCTTTCTTAATCTGCTTAACCTCCAGGGTTGGCTTTTCCCTCGGACTCAGCGAGGGACCCCACCTCCGCCGCCTCAAGGGCAGTGTCCTGGAGCGTGAGACATTGGGTCGGGGATACAACTGGGGAGGATGACTAGTACCTCGCCCAGGCGGCCTCACCTGCTATGCTGAACAGGGGCCTTAGTGGGGGATGGGAAGATTGGAAGGGATAGACAAGGAAGAGGGAAGGAAGCGGCCGTGGCCTTAAGTTAGGTACCAACCCGGCATTTGCCTGGAGGAGAAGTGGGAAACCACGGAAAACCACCTCCAGGATGGCTGAGGTGGGAATCGAACCCACCTCTACTCAGTTGACCTCCCGAGATTGAGTGGACCCCGTTCCAGCCCTCGTACCACTTTTCAAATTTCGTGGCAGAGCCGGGAATCGAACCTGGGCCTCTGGGGGTGGTAGCTAATCACACTAAGCACTACACCACAGAGACGGACGCTATTCTTCTTCTTATTATTAATATTATGCATTCTTTCTTTCTTTTTTCTTTCTGGAATAATATTTCATTAGAAAAATTATGTTAAGTAACGAATTATGAATGAAACTAACTTGAATATTTCAAGCCACATTTCTTGTCGCTTTGAATGATTTCCCCTCCCTCGTGCTGTAGACAACTACGACAGCGGTTCCACAATGAATAAATAACCCTCTTTATGTGCGCCAGCATCTTAAATTATAATGTGGTTTACTGTACATAATAAAATGGAGACACCGTTCAGAATTAAGTAGCTCCTTTGAAAACGAGGAAGTTTGTGTCCCTGAATCTGTCCCAATAAGGAAAGGTGGAGTTGAAATTTTAAGACACGTTTAAACATTAATAATCACTCGCACAGCTTCCGGATCAATCCATAATCTATCACGAGGGGAACTCGTCTAGATGCAGACGATGAAAGAGAATAAAACAGTAACAAGGAGAGAGTATACATATACAGGGTGAACAAAAAATGCCGCACTTGGAGGTTGGCATGCGATTCCTCATCCCAATGCTAGACAAAAGTTTCTATAGCCAAATACGATCTGGTGCTGTTGGAAAACAAGTCGGAAGCGAGAAAGGTGACAACACTGTCACATCCTGCACCGCATCGGAATGTAATAGAGAAATGTGCATCATGTCGCTCTACCGTACCCGCCGTCGCAGCTTACTGAGTAGACGGCTGGATTATCAAACCCACATGCACCATGGAGCTACGGCTCGAATCTATGTCAGGTTGTTTTTTTCTTTTGTGTGTGTGACGTCAGGTCCCTAGTTCCCGTCGTGTAACTGCGTTTATAAGCATGACATCCCGTTGTCACATGACAATAGTCGAACACTTGACAGTGTGATCCATTCAACTGAACGCATGAGTTGACTAACCACGCAGTGCACAACCATAACTAGTCCTTTCAAGTGCATGTAAGGCGGCTTTCTGATGGAGTACACAAACGGCGAATACGTCGATATGCTTTTAGTGTTGGGTGCGTCCGATAACCAAGCTTCTGCTGCTGCTTGTGAGTATGCAGCACGGTACCCTCAAAGGCGCCATCCCGATAAGAATGTTTTTCGTCGCTTTGAGCAACGCCTGCGGGAAACCGGTAATCTTCGTCCACAAGTAGTGGACAGAGATCGTCCAAGAACTGGACGTACTCCACAAACAGAGGGCGACATTCTTGAAGCCGTTCACCAATCACCTCGGCGAAGTACCCGTGATATCGCAAGGCAATTCCAGGTATCTCAAACACTGATTGTTGACGTTTTTTACGACGAAAAACTGCATCCATATCATTACACGTTAACTCAACACCAGTGGCAAGAAGACCGCATTCAACTAGTAAAGTTCTGTGAAGGGCTTTTGCAACAAGTTGAAGGTAACGAACATTTTATAAAGAATGTGATATGGAGTGACGAATGTTGCTTCACTCGGGAAGGTATTTTCAACCATCACAACAGCCATTATTGGTATGACCACAACCCACATGTCACCCGTGAATGTGGCTTTCAGGCACGCTTTGGCATAAACCAGTGGGCTGGAATTGTGGGAGGAGTGCTTTTAGGCCCTTACCTCTTGCCAGACAAGTTGAATGCGCCCCGCTATCGTACGTTTCTGGGCAATACTTTGCCTGCCGCTTTAGAAAACTTTCCATTTGGTGTTCGGCGACAGCTATGTTTTCAGCCTGATGGTGCACCGTCACACTTTGGAATGACTGTGCGTAACTGGTTAAATGCAGCGTTTTCAGGGAAATTGATTGGTCGTGGAAGTCCAATGTTCTTCACCCATGGATGTACAAGATCTAATAGCTCGCGTAAATACTGCATCGGTAATGATGGATGCAGGTGTGTTGCGTAGGGTCCGACAAAGTATGCTCCAGCGAGTGGCGAAGTGTTCGCAAATGCAAGGTGGTCGCTTTGAACATATGCTGTGAAGTGAACGTTGCGCGTAAGTGTACGTACCGGCTCTGTGAAGATAATACTGGACGTCACACGTACACTATAGAATTATTGTGCGTAGCATAATGGGCAATCCAGTGTAGCCTACCTACTGTACTGTATTGTGTTTCCTTGTACTGCATTGGATAGAAACGATGTAACTGTAACCACTATTATGTTCTACTGAGCCGTATCTTAACGTCCCATAAGAGACAATCAGGTAGATATTTGCCATATTAAATAATTTTATTGAAATAAATTTCACGTCGAGTCAGTGTAGTATGTAAGATTTCCCTTTCCTAATCCGATGTAAATATTTGAGATACTTTGCTTATATTGTGTTTTTTTGTAAAAGCGTAGGGAAATGCCACCAGTATTTTTCATAATTCATATCATGTCCCATTGCGTCGTAATTTTCTTTTTATGTTAACTTTTACAACGACTCTCCGAAATTTAAATTCGTATCATTGTGATACTTAACACCATGCTACTCCATGCGAATCAAATACGTATACGCATACGAATATAAATACAATTATGAACATGAACTTTGGACAATCATGTGAAGTATATATTTAAAGTTCACGAGTATTTAATGTTGTGTTTGAATTTTCTTTTTTGCATTTAATTATTTGAGTAATTAACGTTTTGATGTTCATATCCTTTTCAATTTTATTTCAGATAATTTTATAATCATTTATTATTTGATTTTAATTTATGTTAATATTATGCGGGGTTATTTTATGAATAAACTCATCCTACCCCATATTATTGTTTCTCATTCGAGTTATGCCTCCATTTCCTGTCATATATACGTACTTATATTTAAGTGATAAACTTCGACTTTTAGATTTGCCCATTGACAACCAACCCACCTCTCTGCCCAAACCTGAGTTAGTCGGATGTCCATACAGGAATGGAGGCATCGTCCTAGAGGGTTATTACCTCTGGGTACGGTACACTACGTATTGGCTTTATTTGTGCCATGGACGAAACAAAGTGGTCGTCTACGTCTGTAAGAAGTTCATGTTATGTGTGAATGTTGAAATAAAGGTAACTGTAACGGTAATACAGAACATAGTGTATTGCGTAGTGGAGGTGTACATTGGATACAATTTGATATATTAACTGAAAGAAAAGGCGCGAACGCGACTCGAACATCGGCGCGTCTGCACAAGCGGCATTTATGGCATTAACTCGTCTCACTGAGCTAATGAGACAGCTCCGGCAGAGCGCCGAGTTCATGCGACCTGTGCTTGGCCACGCTGCACGCCGTTACAGCGTTGCCAGAAGCTCGTTTCTTAACTCGCACTTCTATTATACCTATTGGTGGGACTAGGTTTTGCAAGTTGAACTTTTGTCGTGAATTTCTAGGAAGAACCGCATGCCGACCTCCACGTGCGGCATTGTTGTTCGCCCTGTATACGTGATGATTTACTGAAGAGTGCAGTATTTAGTCAGCAGTATATATAAATAATTGAACATAAGCCTACGTTTACACTAGAAAGTTTTTACAGACATTTACTTGCAGAGAGCAACTTGCTGCACCACTTGCAAGTATAAATTCTCCCAGCAAGCTGGTTTGCAGCGGTTAGCAATTTATTGGACAAGAAGCTTGCAGCCAGTCTCGTACAAGCAGTGTGAAGGGCATTTCGTGAACTTCCGCAAGTAACTTGCACCGATAGAATCCAATTCTATTTTAAATGTATAATTCATAGTTTGACACGCTCATCAAATTTGGCGTGAACATTGGCCCTCCCAGTAGCTATATGTGAGCCAAATCCTATGTTATCCGAAAACTAATGGAGTTTCTAACTCAATATAACCCATAAATAGAGGAGATAAATATCATAGGATAATATATTAGGCCGCTAAAGGCTGCGTCTTAATGGTGCATTCCATTTGCCGGTTTAATGTACTGATTAGCTGCAGTTATTCTGTAAATGAAGGTCTGCAATATGTAAACATGCATATAATTTCGTAAGTCGACCTATAGGCCTATATATTGTATCAGGAAGGCCTAAGGTCATATTTATTCATGGGGCATAGTTCATTATTTTATCAAGTATTGGATATAGCACGGCTTGGAACAGCTGATCACAGCATGTAGGTTAGCGAGACAATGTGAAGCTCGGAGCGAGTGAGAGGGAAGAGTACACATCATCGGCTGTGACGTAGTCGCCACATGTCACCAACTCGCCTGGATTATTCTGGATCATTTTTAATATCTCGGCAACCTTTTGAGGTATAAATATATAAAGCACATCACCGTGAAGCTCATTAATTAGATGTCATCATATTAAAATTTCATGTTAATCGGCCTACAGGTTAGAAATCGACGTGAAAAGAAACACAATTTTTCTGCAAGTGAACTGCAGTGGCCTTGACTCTGCGTATAAAAGAGAGGGGTCAACGAAATCATGGGGTAATAAGATCAACCCACTAGTCAGTGAGATAGGAGTTAAGACGTCTATCTGTACACAAATAGCCCACTCCGAAACACATTTTGTTCAGCCACAGGGTTGAGAGGCCAGGGGTCCCAAGAGACCCCCCTAATAAGCTGACACCCACTCAACATTTCGCACACATCCTACAATGCAAACACTCGTATATATGAACATGTCTATGTCTACTATGTTACAGCTCTATCCTACGCAGGGAAGCAAGCGAGGAAGGATTGAGAGAAGAAATTCAAACGACGAAGGCAACTCAGCCAAATAACAAATACAACCCTATCCACCTCCGCCCCCGCAAATGACAAGGGAGTGGACAGAAAGCCCACCCCCAGTTATATTTTCCAGCTATTATTTATGTTTCTATATTGTTTTTTTTACAGGACACGAGGGCGTAAAACAACCCGCACTCTACCGATAGTTTATAAAAGTATATATAGTTACAGATTAAATTGACAAGTGTGTGCCACCAACACCGCAAAGAAGGAAGGTCATCAGGCGAAAACCGAAGCAGCCCCTTACGTTAAGTAAGGCTTGGCTCTATTTACCCTTCTCCTTACAGGAGACTTGGTACCAGGGACTGTTGGCTGCTTGACCAAGGGACTAACCTGAGGCCCAATGCCCAGATGCTAGCGGACCTGAGCCGCACCAGGCAGTGACAAGAAGGACTGATCCCCATAATAACTGACAAACGCAAGGATAATGGTTATGACTGCATGACACATATTCCTAACTAACACAACCTCTGAACTTTTCCAGCCCACATTCTTGCATGTACTATCAAAATATGTCAGGTTTTACATGTAGGCTCTGTCTCTTTCAGCCTATAAGTTTTCCCCTGACCCTTAATACCACGCCTTAACAGCATCTTACCAACACAAACCTTGCCTGGTAATGCGTCTAACGTACAAACAGGCAGATACTCCTGTAGTACCTTTCCCACTCTTCCCTGCTCTCTCTTTCTTCTTAGAAATTAATAGCATGTCGGAGGCAATATAGATTGTGTCGATTACCACGCGGGGGGAGCGGGCTCCCCCCCCCGAAAGAAAAGAAGCAAGATTACTATGCATCGTACCTCAACCATGACGGTATGTCGAACAAACATTATACGAGTCGCGAATATGAAACTCTATCGTCCGTAATACTGTTCGCCGGACATGTGAAAATTTCAATCGTGTGTTGATACATGAAATATTCAGCGTGTGCCGCAGTAACTTGGACTTATGATTTTTTCAACCTGTTTTAAGGCGAACTTTAAGGTTTAACCAGTGCTACATGAGACTAGTAAAAATTTACTACAGATGATAATGTAACTTGAACATTTGACTAAGTGTTATTCAGACTTAGAAATTTCGTATCCGTGAGATTTATAACTTTCAATTAGTAGAATTCTTGATGTCTCGAACTTGACATATTTTGGTGATTAAATTATCGAATGTGATGTACTTATGAACAATCATACAAGACGATTCATTGAATATTAAGGCAATTTTTCAGTATTTTTAGACAATACCAACATAGTGGAAGGAAACTGATAGTTATTATTTACTCAATATTTGGTGTAGCAAACATTCAAGAACATTAAAATATATTCGTATGCGGTTAACTAACTGCGACCCGCACTTCACAATACGGCGATATTTAAGATAATTCTCAACTAAATAACGCAAATCTAAAGATACTGTGATTTTATTTTCTTGAATATAGAATGAACTGTACTATAAACTGTGAATAATGTAAAGAGAAAATCTGTGCTATAAACTGTGTTGTAAAACAGTATTTCGAACCAAAGACTATACTTCGAAACCCAGAACTGTGCTTTGAATTCAAGGTGTCGAATATCTTTACTTCAAACTGTGTCCTGAGTTCAATTTAAGTGATCGACTGTAGCACGAACTGTGATACAAACTGTGATACTCAGTGCTATTGTTTCTGACTTCAAACAGATAAAATCGTATTAATTCAAGACTCCTTAAAAGTCAAAGTGTCAATTGAACTTTCTCGTGCCATTACGATCTAACGCGTGACAAAGAAATCTTGACCGAGTGTTTATTTCACCATATTAATCTGAAAGAAATACGACGCGGGACGACGCGGGACGACGCGGGAGTTAGTACATCACAACATCAATGGAATTCATCGATGCTGTATTACACCTCATCACTTCCGGCTCGAATAACATCTCAGGTGATATGAGTGCTTTTAATCAATACTATTTGAACTATAAAGACAGTGATAAATCTTGAAGTTATTTCAAAGGTATTAAATTCAGTCACTAATTCTTAATACGATTTCGTGAGTTGATAACTTTATTTTCAAGTGAACATTCAAAGAACTCTGAAATTCATAATTTTCTGTGTTATTCTTCTTTATTAATATTCAATTAAATATCCAAAGAACTCAGAACTTTAAAAAGTTTTTCCATAATATTTTTTTATATAATTGCCCGCTGATAACAATTCTTGAACAGGCTGTAGGAATTTCATCAGAAAGGACTATAGGTTTTAAGAATAGAATAATTTAAGTGTTGTATTGAATTTAATAATGATATCATATTTTTCAAAAAGACTCTAAAAATATGAAAGGAACATTCATTTTCCTGAGGGTGATTCATTTTCGTTTACTACAAAAATATTTTGAGATTTTGAAAGTCCAAATAACAGTTCTTACGAGAAAGGAGTTACTATTAATTTGGTTTAACCGGCGAAATAACATTTTCTGCAACTCAGACAAATTGAATAAACCTAGTAGTAGAAATGAACCATCTATTATTTCGCTCTGCAAGTGCCTTTCTCTGTACCGGATCCTAAGAACCGCTCACTCCCTAAGACCCATCTCATACTCCTGTTCAAATATCTTTTCCTGGTACAATATATACTAGCAAATGTACCCGTGCTTCGCTAGGGTATTATACTTTGTATACGGTTATCGAAGTAAATTACTGTGCATGCAGTAAATGCGAGTTTTTTAAAACTGCATGACACTTAGCGTTATCCAGAAACAGCAGGGCTCATACGTGGTTTCCAATAAAAGGTGTGAGTTGCGGAGTTGTAATGATAACGGCTGGCTCACTTGCTTACCGCCATTCACAATCGAGTAGGAAAGTGTTCATTATAATGGGAGGCTCCATTACTTACTGCGCCGTCACAATCGATTTGGGGAATTTTCCTCACAGCGTCAGGCGCCTTTTCCTACTTCCAGACAGATTACATCTGAGGAGTTTTTATTATAATAGCAGGAACCATCCACACTGCCAGGAAAATTGAGTTGTGCTGTTATATCATTACAAGGACGAGATGGCCACATCAGGACGCCGATATACCGCACGACTGACGGACATCAGATTACACGTCCAGTGCAGCTGGTCGTCCCACTGGAGGTCGACCAGGATTGGGAGGATGTGGAAGTTTGAAAATGACCCATTTTTGTATTCTCTATGACTGTGACTTGTGCTCTCTGAACGTCTAGGAGCATTGTTAGGATATGTTGTTGTATCATCTAGGATATAGATTCCTTGAAATAAAATGGTAGCACATAGTTGACTGGAGGTGATCCCCCCTTTTCATTTTAATGTATTCACTATAGGCGTGGCGGAGGGGAGTTGCATGTCATTTGGGAGGTTCAAATCCGGGGCGAAGATTACAAATTTTCAAATATTTCTTTAATATGTACCGCACGCAATGTAAGTCAATACCCACATTCATGCAAACTGTGTGTGAATGAATGTGTTTGTGGCCGCAGAATGGCCGATTAGTTAGCAGGCCGGACATATTCAGGTCGGATATAATAGGAACACAACTGCCCAGACAAAGTTTTATCGCATCTAACGCTCGATGTAATGACCGTTTTGGTTTATGCACATTCGGGCCCGGTGTCCAATATATCTCCTTGCGCGCTGAAGCATTTCAGGTGTAATTGCTCGGCAGGCGTCCGTGATGAGTTGCCCACAAGAAGTAGTCTAACGGCGTTAAATCCCGTGATCTGGTGGGCCAGGAAACAGGGCTTCCTCGTCCTATCCATATCCGTGGCAGTTCCTCGTTCAGATAGTTACGAACGGGCAAAGTCGAATGAGGTGGAGCTCCATCCTGTTGCAACCACTTCGTAAAACGATCGTACAAGGGCACATCCTCCAGCGGCAGTGGGAGTTCCTGACGCAGAAAGTGCAGGTAGCGTGGGCCCGTCCAATGACTCTCAAAGAAATAAGGTCCAATCAGGCGATCCCTCAAGATTCTACACGAAGCGTTCACTCCCCATCATACTTGATGAGCCGCCTGTGTCACCTAGTTAGGATTGTCCGCACTCCAAGAGAGCATGTTGTGGCGATTGACGTTCCCATTATTGTGGAAGCGCGATTCGTCCGAGAATGAGATATGCGATACGAATGCTGCATCATTGTCCATACTGCCTAATAGCCACCGACAGAACTCCATTCGAGCTTCGAAATCCCGTCCATGGAGCTCTTGGTGTAGCTCAAGATGGTATGCAGTATTCGCCAGACGGACGCCTGGCTGATGTTCACCTATCGTACAATAATCCTTGTACTTATGTGTGGATTATTACTAATTGCCTCCAGAACGGCCTCTTCTGTTTCAGCCGATGTAACGGGCCTAACGCGGACTGGTGGCTGGTTGGAATTCACGCCTGTTGTCCTTAGGTGTACTTCAACACGGCAGAATGTCGTAGCAGCCGGGTGTCGCCTGTCGGGATACCGTTCCTAGTGCATACATAGTGCCTCGCGCGCGTTTTGTCTTGCTTCCCCATAAATGAGGAGCATTTCAACGTATTTCTCTGTCGAAAACATGCCGATTTACAGCAGAGATTACAGTACATTCAGGCCCTAACCAGCGGAGTATGCGCAGAGTACAAGCTGAATAACAGCGTCATTCTACTGTTTGAATGTGGGAAACGTGGGTCTGTGTTTACGTATTCAAACATCATACCATTGAGAAAATATTTGAACTACGCAGGATTCGAACCGCCGTTGGTACATTCCGTCAATTGCTAGGCAAACGCCTAACCACGTCCGCTACGCTACACTGCTAAAAACATGCTCTTGTTACGACAAGAGCAGAGTACATATCCCATCCGGTTCTGTGTTTAAGACGTTAATTACTGCACTGTTACCTAGTTTTATGTTTTGATTCCCATTTCCGTTACACCCGGTCACGAGGCACGACACATTAACATAGTTACATGGTAAAAGGACGTTGCTACATGATTTCAAGGCGTCATGTTTTGTGAACGGACGATATAGCATTTCGCTATGATTCAGAATCGTATGCAAAATGTGCTCACTGAACATTAGTACCATACAGCACGCCTGCAGGCGAATAGCACCCCTATAACCATGTGCACGTTAATTGGGCTGTAGAAAACGATATTGGAAGGGGTTGCTGAATCACACTGCATATAGACCTACGGTAGATTACATAGGTTCACCTTTGCTTGTTGGGAACACCTAGCTGCTCTTCGTTAGGAGTGTGTGATAATTTGGGGCATTCCACTGTTGATATTCTATATTTTTCACAGTTTCTTAAATATTTTACGCATCTAATGAAAAGCTACATTCTTCAAACTGGGTGGACCTAACAAAGTTGATCCTATGACATGAAAGTACATCTTGATCGCAGCATGCTGGTTTGCTATTTCGAAATAACAGGCATAAGATGAACCTCCTATCAAGAAAGGTACTTTTAAAAACATGGCGGCGTGTTCCCATCCTCCTATGTACAGCATTTATTACCGGACTATCATGATATACCGTACCCTACTGTCACCTAGCGACAATCTGCCCATCAAGTCGATTCAATCTTGGTGCGGCTTTACAAAAAATTACTCATAATAATAAAACTCCATATCCAATTTCGTTCAAACCACTTCATAATCCTTCTGGGAAGTAATAAGAACAACTTGTGAAATTTTCAGCGAAATCGGTCCAATAGTTTTTGAGTCCAATATACGAACATTCAATTTTATATATATAGATTCACTGAAGTCGATTTGTAGTTATCTAGAAAGGGTGTGTATGTCATTTTGATTAATACTTTACAAATCGATAGTAAATGTCAGCAGGAGGGCCTATGCTGTTGTAATCAACACTCCCCACATCAACTTTTACTTGCAGTAGGAATGGGGCCCTTCTACAACTCCTATGTAACTAGCATTAGTAAGGAGGGCCGACCATTGTGATGAACAATTCCCTTCCCGATTTGACTGTCAGAAGACAAGGGAGCATGCAATTTTCTTCAAAACTCCCCTACTCGATTGTGTCTGGAACTAGAAAAGGGGGCCTGCCATTGTAACGAATACTCCCCAAATCGATTGTGTCCACACAGTAGACAAGGGGCGTTCTGTTATAATGAAAACTTCCCAACTTGATTGTGAATGGTAGTAGGCAAGTGAACACGCCGGTATCACCATAACTCTGTAACTCTCACTTTACATTGGAAACAGCGTATGGGGACCTCCGCATACTGTTTCTTGGATAACGCTAGGAGACATACAATTTAAAATATACTTATTCACTGCGTGAAAAGTAATTTTCTTCGGTATCCGTACACAATGTAGAATACCGTAGCGAAGCACGGGTACATTTTCTAGTAAGTAAAAAAAAAGTTTTACTCTGTATATTCATTTTTAGCTTATTGTGAATAATATACAGTCTGGGAGGATAGTTTAATTGGTGATTTATGATTGTGATTAACTTTAAAGAGCTCAGTACGTTTCACATTATAATACTGCGTATGTGTACGGAAGAGAATTGATAACTGATGGTGAACTTAAGTGGTTTCTTTGATCTTTTATGCTATTTTAATCAGAATCCTATTTTTAAAAAGATATTTCACAAATTAAGATACATTATCCGTTATGAAGAACAGAATTGATACTGTCAATATGTTTGCAGACAGCGGGTAGTTCTTCAGCCTGTAACGTCGCGTTGCATGACTGCGCTTTTAAAAGGGAAGCAGGAGTAGTCCAATAAAACTCAGTAAACGGAGTTTAACAGCGCTACATGGCCGGCAAGGGGAAATGAACTTCAGCTTCTAGAGGAAACACGTAGAGCGTATATCACTTAAGCATCGTGTTTTAGATCGTAACCTAGATAACAGTGAATTATTATGTTTTACAATAAACATTCAGAGGTGTATTTCTCACGCTGGAAGACAAGTAACTGCCCCATTGTTACCAGGCTTTTTTCATTAAAACTTCAAATGGTCGCTACAATCAGGAAATCTATCCCAAGCTAATTAATGATTTTTAATACTTCTGGAAGGGTCTTAGGGCGTATCTGTTTTGAAATACAGTTTATGTAGCTTGAGAAATTATAAACAATAACACTTAGATTTAACTACACTTTTGAAATGGATAATCGGAAATTTGACATTCTACCACCACTGATTTTCTTTGAAAGAGAATGAAGTGAAATCTTTATATAATGTTTCAGACCAGATGATAAATAACTGTGTAAGAAGGTGTCAAACAGGTGTGAGGACCACATAACTTAATCAAGAGGTAACACGCCGAGACAAGAAAATATTAATATGGTGTATAGGCCTAAATGTTATGTAATTTGGTGAATTATTGATAATATGTTGCTTGAGTCATCAGTCCATAGACTGGTTTGATGCAGCTCTCCATGTCACCCTATCATGCACTAACCTTTTCATTTCTATGTAACTATTGCATCCTACATCTGCTCTAATCTGCTTGTCATATTCATACCTTGGTCTACCCGTACCGTTCGTACCCTCTACACTTCCTTCAAAAACCAACTGAACAAGTCCTGGGTGTCTTAAGATGTGTCCTATCATTCTATCTCTTCTTCTCGTCAAATTTAGCCAAATCGATCTCCTCTCACCAATTCGATTCAGTATCTCTTCATTCGTGATTCGATCTATCCATCTCACCTTCAGCATTCTTCTGTAACACCACATTTCAAAAGCTTCTATTCTCTTTCTTTCTGAGCTAGTTATCGTCCATGTTTCACTTCCATACAATGCCATGTTCCACACGAAAGTCTTCAAAAACGTCTTTCTAATTCCGATATTAATGTTTGAATTGAGCAAATTTCTTAAGAAAGCTCTTCCTTGCTTGTGCTAGTCTGCATTTTATGTCCTCCTTACTTCTGCCATCGTTGGTTATTTTATTGCCCAAGTAACAATATTCATCTACTTCCTTTAAGACTTCATTTCCTAATCTAATATTTCCTGCTACACCTGCCTTCGTTCGACTGCACTCCATTACTTTTGTTCTTTACTTATTTATTTTCATCTTGTACTCCTTACCCAAACTTCATCCATACCATTCAGCAACTTCTCGAGATCTTCTGCAGTCTCAGATAAAAAAACAATATCCTCGGCAAATCTCAAGGTTTTGATTTCCTCTCGTTGGACTGTGATTCCCTTTCCAAATTTCACTTTGATTTCCTTTACTGCCTGTTCTATGTAAACATTGAAAAGGAGAGGGGACAAACTGCAGCCTTGCCTCACTCCTTTCTGGATTGCCGCTTCTTTTTCAAAGCCCTCGATTCTTATCACTGCAAATTCTTCGTACTCGCTATCTGATCCCTATAATCTTCAGAATCGTAAATAGCTTGGTCCAATCAACATTATCGAATGCCTTTTCTAGATCTACGAATGCCATGTACGTGGGCTTGTCCTTCTTGATTCGATCCTCTAAGATCAGACGTAAAGTCCGGATTGCTTCACGTGTTCCTACATCTCTTCTGAAGCCAAAATGATCTTCTCCCAACTCAGCTTCAACTCGTTTTTCCATTCTTCTGTAAATAATACGTGTTAAAATTTTGCAGGCATGAGATACTAAACTAATGGTGCTGTAGTTTTCACACTTGTCAGCACCGTCTTTCTTGGGAATAGGTATAACAACATTCTTCCGAAAATCGGATGGAACTTCTCCTGTCTCATACATCTTGCACACTAAATGAAATAACCTTTGCATGCTGGTTTCTACTAAGCCAGTCAGTAATTCAGAGGGAATGTCATCATTTCCAGGCGCCTTGTTCCTATTGAGGTCACTCACAGCTATGCCAAACTCTGACCTCAAAATTGGGTCTCCCATTTCATCAGCATCAACAGCCTCTTCGTGTTCCAGAACCAAATTATCTACATCTTTACCTTGATACAACTGTTGGATATTTTCCTGCCATCTTTCTGCTTTTTCTTTCCCTAGAAGTGGGTTTCCATCTGAGCTCTTAATATTCATACACCTAGATTTCCTTTCTCCAAAGGTTTCCTTGATTTTCCTGTATGCAGCATCTACCTCTCCCAGGACCATACAGCCTGCGACATCCTTGCACTTCTCCTTCAGCCATTCTTCCTTAGCTACCTTGCACTTTCTATCCACTTGATTCTTTAATCGCCTGTATTCTTTTCTGCCCTCTTCATTTCTAGCATTCTTGTATTTTCGTCGTTCATCAATCAGGTCTAGTATCTCCTGAGTTATCCACTGATTCTTAGTTGATCTTTTCTTCCTTCCTAATATTTCTTCAGCAGCCCTACTGACTTCATTTTTCATGACTCTCCACTCTTCCTCTATAGTGTTTCCTTCAGCCTTTTCATTTAGCCCTTGTGCAACATGTTCCTTGAAACAATCCTTCACACTCTTTTCTTTCAACTTGTCTAGATCCCATCGTTTTGCATTCTTTCCTTTCTTCAGTTTCAGCTTCAGATGGCATTTCATGACCAACAAGTTGTGGTCAGAGTCCACGTCTGCTCCTGGGAAAGTTTTGCAATCCAACACCTGGTTTCTGAATCTCTGCCTAATCATAATGAAATCTATTTGATACCTTCCTGTGTCTCCAGGTCTCGTCGACGTATACAGCCGTCGTTTGTGGTGTTTGAACCAAGTATTGGCAAGGACTAAATTATGATCAGTGCAGAATTCAACCAGCCGACTTCCTCTTTCGTTCCTTTGTCCCAATCCAAATTATCCTACTGTACTACCTTCTCTTCCTTGGCCTACCACTGAATTATAGTCTCCCATCACAATTAGATTCTCGTCATCTTTTACATATTGTATTAAATCTTCTATCTCCTCATATATTCTTTCGATTTCTTCATCATCCGCTGAACTAGTAGGCATATAGACCTGCACTATTGTGGTGGGTATTGGTTTGGTGTCTATCTTGACGACAATAGTTCTTTCACTATGCTGGTCGTAGTAGCTTACCCGTTGCCCTATTTTCTTATTCATTATTAAACCAACTCCTGCATTTCCCCTGTTTGATTTTGTGTTGATAATTCGGTAGTCGCTTGACCAAAAATCTTGTTCGTCCTGCCAACGTACTTCACTTATACCAACTACATCTAACTTTAGCCTATCCATCTCCCTTTTGAGATTCTCTAACCTACCACAACGATTCAAACTTCTAACATTCCACGCTCCGACTCGCAGAATGTCAGTATCCATCTTCCTGATGATGGCCCCCTCTCTTGTAGTCCCCACCCGGAGATCCGAATGGGGGACTAGTTAATCTCCGGATTTTTTTACCTGGGAGAAAGCCATCATAAGTACATCATTAGTACAGAGAGAGCTGCATGTCCTCGGGAGTTAGTTACGGCTGTAGTTTCCCGTTGCTTTCAGCAGTGTAGCAGTATCAATACAGCTAAGCCATGCTGAGTATTATTACAAGGCCGTATCAGTCAATCATCTAGACTGCCGTCATTGCAACTACCGAAAGGCTGCTACCCCCCTTTCGATGAACCATTCCTTAGCCTGGTCTCTAAACAGATACCCATCCGACATGGTTGCACCTGCGGCTTGGCTATCTGCTTCACTGGGACGCGCAAGCCTCCCCACCGCGGCAAGGTCACATGGTTCGCAGAGGAGGATTGATAATATAATATTTATAATGTTTCATGCCTCGTGAAGCACCGAACATTTTCTGAATTACATTAGTACAAAGTGAAATTATACGTCCACAACTGCATTTATAGAATAAAACACGTGAGTTCATGTAGGGAGTGGGAAAAAATGTCAAAATTGTAGATTTTAGGATGATAACTGTATTTTATTTTGGATTCCTTTTTTCTCATGTAGGCAACATCAGCTTTTTAGTGGTGGTGATAGATTTGCGTTTGAATATGAGACATTTGGTCAGAGTCAATAATTTTTATTTTCATGGCAAATGAATCATACGGAATATCCACTTCCGTAAAATTGAAAGTAATTTTCAGATATGCACCACGGCTAACAGGATTTTATACAGAGTTCTTATAGAGGTCATACAGTATTGTCAAATTCTAGAAAGGAGGCGAATAATTCTTGTCATTTCTTCTTTTGTAATGTGACTGGTACGAAGGGATAGGTTTTATATGCTTGCGAATCTCTTATATTTTATCAGAAGTAGTGCTGTTGGCAGCTTCTTTTTCCCTATGAAAATATTCAGTTTCACCTGCTTTCCGTTAAAGGCCACTTGAAATTTACATTATAATGGACATTTTAGTTTCAAGGGTATTAGTGAAGTTCCCTTTCTACACTGGAATTCGGTTAAATTAACATTAAAGTGACATGTATGACTAAATCGTAAAATATATTTTTCAGGATCACATTTTCGGTTTCTGGAGCAGTCATTTACCTATACGAATACTCATTTTTCATAGTGCTCAATAAAACTTCTTAGTAAAACAATCAACCCACGCTCCCAAGTTAGAATCCCTGAGGTCTCTTTTAGTCACCTCTTACGGTAGGCAGGTGATAGCGCGGGTGTTATTCTACCGCCCGCGCCCACAGGGGGGGGGGGGGGAGGCACTTATTTACGGCTACCTTTTGCAGATAGGTATTGCGACTATTACGAAAACACAGATATTAAATTCGCTGCATGTTTGTGCGTTATTAGTGACTGGAGACTCGCTGCACTATTGGACGATAATTGTAATAATTTAAATATTTACCTCTACTACTACTACTACTACTACTACTACTACTACTACGACTACTACTGACCAAGGCCACATTAAGGAAAATGAAGTACTTAACCGTATAACTCGACTTGTACTCTTAATACTTGTCATAGCAGTGTTGTACCGTGTTTATGTTGTTGAGGACTTTTCATTGTCGTTCAGAAATGGCGCGTGACATCTACTTGTACTCCCCGGGTTATAACCAAAACTAAACCAAACCAAAACCCCATGGCGCAACAGCCCCGAACTGCCATGACCTACCCAGCGAGCGCTGCTTAGCCCGAAAACCTGCAGATTATGAGGAGTCACGTGGTCAGCGACCGTTATTCTTAGCTTTGTAGACCAGGGCCGTTATCTCAGCGTCAGATAGCTCCTCAATTCTAACCACATAGGCTGGGTGGAACTCAAACCAGCCCTCAGATCCAGGTAAAAATCTCTGACCTGGCCGGGAATCAAACACGGGGTCTCCGTGTAAATGTCAGACACTCTAACCCTACACCGCGCGTTCGCCTAGGGTTATAACAACCAACAAAATATTAACTCAAAACTATCATGTTCAAGAAATGGATGAATTTGGACTTATAATTACCTATCACGGAAGATATAGTGCCTAATTGTGTGTGTGTGTACTAATTGGGTCGTCCTGAATTAAAGTACATCGATAAAACAGTGTTTTTATTCGTAACGATAGGTATTTATAACCTATTCAGAGAAGAAAACATTCAATACGGGGGTATACTATTTTATTTTTCCATTTGAACTCTTTGGGCCGCAACCTGCCAATATGTCAGCTGTCGGCTTCATCGGATTGAACAGAGTTATATCCTGTTGACTGTGTCCGCTGTGGTCAAATGTACGCTAAACGATGCACTGTTCTGATGAATATACATATAAACGAGTGCACATAGATACAATAAATAAAAAGTGGTAAAAAAAGCAAAAACATTGTGGTGAGGAAGCTACGATTGGTTGAAATTCTTGTTATTCTTGTACCGGATTGGTCAATGATACATGAGCTAGATAGCTTTGAGGAAAGTGTTGAGGTGAGTAAACACTTTATTTTGAATAATAATAATGTTATTTGTTTTACGTCCCACTAACTACTCTTTTACGGTTTTCGGAGACGCCGAGGTGCCGGAATTTGGTCCCGCAGGAGTTCTTTTACGTGCCAGTAAATCTACCGACACGAGGCTGACGTAATTGAGCACCTTCAAATACCACAGGACTGAGCCAGGATCGAACCCGCCAAGTTGGGGTCAGAAGGCCTTAACCGTCTGAGCCACTCAGCCCGGCGCTTTATTTTGATAAGAATTACGCAATCAGTCTCAAAATAAGGTTTCTAATTTTTAGGTTGAGTTTTTTTGTTTATTTGCTATTTATTTTACGCTCCACCGTTTCAGAGCTGTCTTATGGTGACGATGGTATGGGACAGGACTAGGACTGGGAAGGAGGTGACAGTGGCTTTATTTAAGATACAACACCACTCCTAGTGCGAAAATGGGAAATCATAGAAAATAAACTTCAGGGCTGCCGAAAGTGGGTTTCGAAAGGAATTAAGGTTGATTTATTAAGGCAAACTGTAGCCTAAAAGGACACATTGAGGGCTACCTTTTGCAGATAGGTACTGTGACTATTACGAACGTACTAATATTAAATTCGCTGCATGTGTGTGCGTTATTTGTGACTAATTGAGAGACTCGCCCCACTGTTGGACGATAATTGTAATAACTTAAATACTTACCCCTCATAATAATAATAATAATAATAATAATAATAATAATAATAATAATAATAATAATAATAATAAAAATCTCTTTCTTCCTTTTCTTTAGCGTTTGTCCCTCCTGCTGGCATGGTCCACTATATGGATTCGTTGTCTCCATTTAGTTCTGTCCTAGGCCATGTCACGGTAGAGATTGATGCTGTCCAGATCTTTGTGAAGAGTATCGCCCCATCGTTATTTTGGTCGCCCTTTTGGTCTCCTACCAGCGACTTCTAACATTTTTTTCTGGTGGTTTTACATTGCACCGACACATATAGGTCTTACGGCGACGATGGGATAGGAAAGGCCTAGGAGTTGGAAGGAAGCGGCTGTGGCCTTAATTAAGGTACCTGCCTGGTGTAAAAATGGGAAACCACGGAGAACCATCTTCAGGGCTGCCGGCAGTGGGATTCGAACCCATTATCTCCCGGATGCAAGCTCACAGCCACGCGCCTCTAACTGCAAGGCCAACTCGCCCGGTTTTCTAACATTTAACCCGTCCTTCGCGATAGTGTCGGCCCCTATCCTTAGTACATGTCCAAAACATCGTAACGACTCTCGCCCATTTCGTCTTGAATCAGTGTAAGTGCGATCTAGTTTAGTGATGCGAGCTGTTTGGGATGCCAAGCTTGAATAGCCCTCCTGCTTGGTGCTTCCTTAACACACTTAGTCCTGAATTCCCGTTGCATATGTGTAGCACTCTTATTTATATAGAATTCCAACTCACAGAGGGAGCCTCCGTGGCTCAGACGGCAGCGCGTCGGCCTCTCACCGCTGGATACCGTGGTTCAAATCCCGGTCACTCCATGTGAGATTTGTGCTGGACAATGCGGAGGCGGGACAGGTTTTTCTCCGGGTACTCCGGTTTTCCCTGTCATCTTTCATTCCAGCAACACTCTCCATTCTCATTTCATAGCATCTATCATTCATTAATAAATCACTTTGGGAGTGGCGACCCCATCGTACTAACAGCCTATATCTGCTTCATTCATTACATCCCTGACCCGGTCAATGACTGGAAAACAGGTTGTGGGTTTTCATTTCCAACTCACAGAAAGTGCATTCTTTACCAGAAGTCGTTATGTTTACAAAATAGCAACTGCAGTGAATGCGAGAACTATGGACATTGCCTGTAACATTCAAACAAACTGCAGTGAATGTGGCTACTACGAGCATAAAAGCATTGGCTGTAACATTCAAATAAAACCATGTGAGTTCCTCCTCTTGAATATGATATGTAGGGAAAGGGAAGTATGTTCGTAACACAGGTAAGTTCGTGATAAATCTTTGAATAAGTATCATGCGTCTGCTAGTGCGATGAAGATCAATGCAAGTAGCTAGAGACATCTATTGAGAACTCGGGAACTATTAATAATTGTTTCTTTTCTTGCTATTTGCTTTACGTCACACCGACACAGATGGGCCTTATGGTGACGATGGGACAGGAAAGGTCTAGGAATGAGAAGGAAGCGACTGTGGCCTTAATTAAGGTACAACCCCAGCATTTGCCTGGTGTGAAAATGGGAAACCATGGAAAACCATCTTCAGGGCTGCCGACAGTGGGGTTCGAATACACTATCTCCCGGATGCGAGCTCACAGCTGCGTACCCCTAACCGCACGGCCAACTAGCCCAGTTATATATATGTATTGAAACGCTTAGTCTGCAATAGGGAAGTTCATAATACTTATTCGAAGATTCAAAGATTTATCACGAACTTACCTCTTTCACGAATATACGTCCCTTTACCCTATACCAAAGCTGTATCATTTGTAGTTTTTGTGTAATTAATTAATTAATTAATTAATTAATTAATTAATTAATAATTAATGAATGTATTACCAGATTTTAGGGACATCTTTAGTGACGAATATTTAAATTATGTGTTTTGCGTAGTTCCAGCGGAGATCTTCAATATTCTGGACATGGTCATTAACAAAATCGATGATAAAACTTCCTCAGATTAAAAGCATAGCTGAAATAAGTGTGTATGAAAGAAATACAGTACACTATATCACGTATCACCGCGGTGCTTGATCTGAACAGTGATCATTATCTACGGGAAGGAGTTTTAAACCATTTTTCACCACTGGAGATGTAGATGTGATCGAGAAACTCGGCCACTTTAAATTTAAAACGTTTCCGATAAACATTCTGAAGCTCGACGCTGGTGATTTTTGGACTTCGTTTCGAATTCTGACAGGCCACTCTATCCTCTCGAATGTGTTTTAGCCGCGCGGCACGTTGCATTCAGTACCACAATATGGTGACTATTGCGTCACGCGATGACGTCATACCGGAGGTCAGATTCATGTTTCAAGGTACAATAGCCCATCCGCATTAAAATAAGATCTTCGACTCTGTCATCGCGGGTATGTTACCTAGATATTATTTCGATGCCGGGTTGAGTTGCTCAGCCGGGAGAGAGCTGGCCTTCTGAGTTCAAGTTGCCCAGTTCGATCCCGGGTCAGCCCGGTGGAATTTGAAAGTGCTCAGAAAGGTCAGTACCTTGTCGATAGATTTAATGGCACGGAAGAGAACTCCTGCGGGACGAAATTCCGGCACCTCGGCTTTTCCGAAAACCGAAAATAATTTTGATGATACATCTTTTGTAACACTCATCGGCCCAAGCACGATTCCGAAACCATGGGCATATTCTTCGACAAAATGGGTACCAGATTAATTTCTGAATACAATTGCGGCCGCGCATAGAGCTAAGGACTCTGTCCCGTTTAGAGTCTAGCATACGGAGTGTGGGAACTTTACCTTCTACTCTTCCAGGAAGCTTCTTAAAGGTGGTAGAAGATTACCAAACTCTTTCTCATGATATGTTGGAAAGGAAATCTTGAAATATTTCTTTCTTATTCATCTTCTACCACATTTCCCGCACATATGGGGTCGTGGGTGCGAACTGTGTCGCACATGTGAATTTGGCCTTCCTGACGTAAACGCTATATGGAGGGATGTAATCACTACTGCGTGTTTCTGTGCTGGTTAGTAGTGTGGTGTGTTGTCTGAATATGAAGATGAGAGTGTTGGGACAAACACAAACACCCATTCCCTGAGCCAGGAGAAGTAATCAGACACGTTTAAAATTCCCGACCCAGGCGGAAATCGAACCCGGGACCCTTTGAACTGAAGGTCTCAACGCTGGCCATTCATCCGAGGAGTCGGATGAAATATTCAAATATTCAACGGGAAGAAACACTTAGTTCAATGAACATTTCGAGAGAGAATACCAGCACGGCGGGTCAGCATAAATAAAAAAAATGTTCATGTTTGCAGATCGACCAGCATGTTGACATTACTTTTTCTAAAAATATTTCATTGAATTTTAAAATTTCACTCTATGTTTTAGGATAAAGTATCGAAGACAGGGAAACTATCTCATAATTCACAAAATTATTTGACAGAATATTGTAATTACATCCACAAATGGTCGAGGAACTTGTCAAAAGCGATACTGAAATTATGAATACACCAATTTTTCTCTTCCTCACGAATTTGTTATCATGTGAGTAGAACATCATGGACAAAATCCTGTTGAAGGATATAACAACGGATTATTTTACGTGTGTAGTATTTTTTACAATTTGCTTTACGTCGCACCGACACAGATAGGTCTTATGCCGACGATGGGAGAGGAGTGGGAAGGAAGCGACCGTGGCCTTAATTAATGTACAGCCCGAGAATTTCT
Organism: Anabrus simplex; assembly: GCF_040414725.1. NCBI lineage: Eukaryota > Metazoa > Arthropoda > Insecta > Orthoptera > Tettigoniidae > Anabrus > Anabrus simplex. Next base: position 584,614,787 of record NC_090265.1, on the reverse strand, counting down.
TGGTGAGATAATGGGAAACCACGAAACCTATATTCAGGGCTGCCGACAGTGAGGTTCGAACCCACTGTCTCCCGAGTACAAGTTCACAGCCTGTAACCGCTCGGCCAACTTGCTCGGTTTGTAGTATTTTAAAATCCAACATGCACAATGAAAGATGCAAACAAGAAAGTGTGGAACTTTTCCTTAACAGTGAAATTCTGGCACTCCTTCGTCTCTTTATTCCATTATAAGTTAAAGGCACGTGAAACACGGAGTTTTACCTCCTATTGTTTCCGCTGTTTTAAGGGGATACGGAGCTGCCTATCTTACCAATGTTAAATTTGTTTAATTCATGTTCCTTTTTCTCAGGATCTAATAAAGTTATGGAAATAAAATTTATGTCACATTTTTTTCGAACCTTATTTGACATACTGACGGAGCGTTTTTGTAATTGGACTTAAGGGGACTCAGATACACATTTGTTAAACAGTCAATAAATAGAATATTTTTTTCCAAAAAAAAACAGCCAAATCTCAAACAGTTTTTATATAAATCAGGAAATCCCTCCGTTAAAATGTTAACCAATATGAGACAAATTAATGATGAAAATTACACAGCTCTGTGATAAATAGTCACCTAGAAAAAGGAACATACATTTGAAAAAATTGGAAACTGAGAAAACTGCAGTTAAAACTTTCCACACATATGATTTTCTCAATGTTAGCGCAAGTTTAAATTAAAATTGTGGCAACTTTTAATTGTTAAACTATATTGTATTATACATTATTTTGAAGAGCAGACTACAGAGATTCATAAAATATTTTTTAAAAAATGATGTTTTTGACCATTTTAACCGTTCCGAGGAATGCTTTGTACTCTACTGATGATGATGATGCTTGTTGTTTAAATGGGCCTAACATCTAAGGTCATCGGCCCCTAATGTACTCTACTTGGCAGTAAGTTGCTCATTCGTGTAAGCCTTGTCGCACCCATTGTATTAGATACGGTGGTTCAGTTTAATTTTAGCATGGTTACCCTAAAGAAGAAATTGTTATAGAACAAAGAGCATTCGAAAACAGTTCACACTCTTGTTAAAATTACAAAGATTACGATGGATAAAATGTACGAACAGTCAACCAACATTCAACTGTCTTAGTTCAGTGGCCAAGATTGCGAACTCCAATTGCAGCTGGAGTGTCTAGTTCGAAATTTCAAGTATGAATCGAAGCAACTATGGTAATGAAAGCAGTACTGTTTTTAGTGTCGACACAATTATCCATGATCGGTTTGAAGGGACGCCGGTGTACCGGAACATTCCCGTTAAGGAAGGCTCCTTCACGTACAAATAAACTATTAACACAGACCAGTCATATTCATGAATGTTTAATGTCAACCGACTGCAGTGATATTCGATCCGGCTGGCTTGATGACTGGGAGCGAGCACTTAGTAGTACTGGTGATTATTGTTTGGTGGGGACGTACAGGTAGATATTTATGAATAAAAGTGCGTCTGGTATATTACTCTAATTAATTTCAGGATGATCCAATAAATGCACACACACACACATACATATACCAGGTGGCTCGCGAGCGTCGTACATTCTACTTAGAAAAGTCCCGCATGCACAAATGACGAACGGGATATCTACCAACTGATTTTCACAGGGACACTACTGCCAGCGGGCAGGTTACGTCAGAATACGAAGAGATAACCACCGGACGGTCGCTCGCAGCATGTTACTCAGCGTTACCGGTCTAATGCACCCCTTGCATAAGTAAACCTTGTTTTCCACCGCATAGTTCTAGGCTGGTGTATGATACAGCAGCACTATATTTACTGTCTGCACATCGGCAATTGCTAGTGAGTTCAGCAGCGACGAATACACAGGCATCGTTTTAATCCGGACAATATGGTCGGAATACAGCCTAAGCTCCAAACAGACGTCTGCCTTCTACACACGTATTTTGCCGAACAATATTAGTTTTTGTTTCATACAAACAACTCTTTTGTAGAGTGGAATGTCTACACGTGTATAAATTAATAAGTTATTAAATTGTATTTTCTGCATCTTTGGTGTGTTTACAAACAGTAGCGGCGATTAGGAGGTGGAGCGAGGAGGGACAGTCGCACCCCCTCCCCCCCACACACATTGTGAAGTAAACATTACATTTTTGTTCCACTTTAACCAGCTGGAACTAGGAATTATTTTTAAAAAGCTATTTGTACAAGCCTTTTTGCCTTATCAGCTAATTCTTTCCTTTATTTTCTTTAATTATTAACATAATTTTTGGCGGAAATACGCACAAAATGCCGTTTGTCACGGTTAACCGATTTGTATAGCGCTACGGCAAGTAATTGAGACTTCGCATGTGCTGTGGGGAAGGGTAGTAGGGGATGTGTTCGTTTCTTAGTGTGCATTCAAGTACTAAATGAGTTTTAATTTTATAATAATGCTGTATTTCTATTTAATTGTACCCGGCGAGTTGGCCGTGGGGTTAGGGGCGCGCAGCTGTGAGCTTGCATCCGGGAGATAGTGGTTTCAAATCCCACTCTCGACAGCCCTGAAGATGGTTTTCTGTGGTTTCCAATTTTCACACCAGGCAAATGCTGGGGGCTGTACCTTAATTAAGGGTACGGCCGCTTCCTATCCATGCCTAGACCTTTCCAGTCTCATCTTCGCCATAAGTCCTGTCTGTGTCGGTGCAACGTAAAGCCAATTAGCGAAGTTCACAATTTGTAAATCTATAATTGTAACATGTTCATACTTTTTTAAATCGCTCCCAAGTGTTCTCTGTGTACGGTAAAATTAACATAAACGAAGTCAGGAAATGATTCTACGAGCTGTAAAAGGCCAATTAATCATCAAACCGCAAACTTTAATTGCTGGAGTGCCATCTGTAGCCACACTGGCAATGTTTTAATTGGCATATTCGCTCTGAGTGGATATATCAAGTACTTCATTTATGTCGTATTCAGCGGTGGGCATTTTTGATATTAAATCGAATAATTCGTCCTTTACCTCAGAATTGCTTATAACTACGGCTCGAAAGTTGAAGACCTATACATTTCTTAAAACAAAAAGCAAAGTCATTTCCTTACAGGCTATGAAGGCCGTTGGAGGGGTGAAAGCTAAAGGCTTCCACTATCTGTAACCTCGGCACATGATGGGGTAGAGTGGTTAGCTCTACGTCCGGCCACCTTTAACCCCAGGAATTAACCTGGTACTCATTTTTGGTGTAGGCTGAGTGAACCTCAGGGCCATGTGCACCTCCGGAAGTGGAAATCTCGTTTCTTAAATTTTACGACTTCCTGACTGGGATTTCGAACCCACGCCCTTCCGGACGAACCGAGCAAGCCTTCACAGCCTCGCCCAGGCAGTTCCTAAATTTCTTAAAGGAGACCTTCAAAAATACCTAAAAATATCCAAAATGGACAAAAATTTTGGTAAAGAAGGACGTAAAAACGCGATCCAAATTCATTCATTTTAGTTTTAATTACTTATGTAATGAAGGAATGTAATTTTTTAAATGCAATATTCAGGTGGTTTGCAACATACAGTGAAGAAATGTGTGAGTGTAATACTTCTTCTTTCACACATTATATGTTGTTAGATTAACATCATTAAAAATGAATTCCACGTTTGTTGAAAAACTACTTGGAGAAGTTAGAATTAAATGTAATTTTTTTAACCTAGACTGAATTAAGCTAACCTGCAATGAATATGCTATAGAAAGAAATGGAAATTAGTGCAACTGGAATCATATTTCGTTTAACCACACTAGGATTACAGAAATTGTAATTCGGAAACCTTACCTCATTTGGCTTTGCAACATATCACACTAGTAATACCCATTATCTTAGGTGTAAAGGACCGTCGGTTTTCAGACAGCACGTTGCAAAATATCGACTCAAGAAGGCTAAGAAGGGAACTATAAGCCAGAAAACGCCGAAAAGGTCGAAAAAGGGCAAACAAAGCTCATCATTTTCTGGCCTACAACGACCCAGAATGAACATATATTATGTTGGGCCTCGACTTCGCACACTCGAGAAAAAAATGACTTTTCCGCAACCGCCGAGTCCTACTCATAACCTAAAACCATTCCTTCCTGTTGTTTGGCGTGTGTGTCTGTGGGTACACCTAAAGACAAACTCAGAGCTGAACAGTCAGCTAATATGACCAGTGAGCCAAATCATTATTTCATTCTACACATACTTCAGAACTTATGGCAGTTATAGCCTATTTCTTTGGATAGTCTGTCTTGAGCGCAGTAGGTCTTTTTATTTCATGGATCTAGAACAGTCAACACGTCCAATATGTTTTTTATTAATAAATAAAGTTATATGCTTTACATCCCACTAACTACATTTACGATATTTTGAGACGCTGAAGTGCCAAAATTTATTCCCGCAAGAGTTCATTTACGTGCCAGTAAATCTACCGGCACGAGGCTGACGTATTTGCGCACCTTCAAATATCACCGGACTGAGCCAGGATAGAAACTGCCAAGTTGGGGTCAGAAGGCCAGCGCCTCAACCGTCTGAGCTACTCAGCCCGGCGTGTTTTTCTTGAACTCACCTCGAGCATAAGGACGTTTAGAACGTGTTATATTTTAAAGCTACTACAAGTTATCTGCGCTCTCCGCCCGCAATGTATCGTGTTGTTCATGTTGCGAAGTTTCGAGGTAATGGAATAATACGCATGAACTCTTATTGTAACAGAATGTGATATTTATATTTAAAAAAACCTGAAAATTTATAAAAAATGAAAATGGAATTTTCCGCAAGGTACTGGTCATCCTCCCCAGTTGTATCCCGCGACCCAATGTCTCACGCTCTAGGAAACTGCCCTTGAGGCGGTAGAGATGGGATCCCTCGCTGAGTCCGGGGGAAAACCAACCCTGGAGGGTAAGCAGATTAAGAAAGAAAGAAAGAAAGAAAGAAAATGGAATTAGATTGTTTCTCTGCGGTTTGATAACATGTTGAACTTACTGAGAATTATTGGTACCGATTACTAATTTTATACTTTTTCTACCCGTGAAATAACTAATAAGTGCCGTAGGATAAAGAACACTGTGTGTCACTCTATTGGCAGTGTAAATGTATAAATTCTTCGCAGTTCCAACCATGGAACAAGATACATATAATTGACCATGAGAGAAACACGAAGTGTCCAAATTAATCTCTGCTATGATTTCTCCTAATGATGGAGCGGAGCTGAAAGATTCAGAGCATACTTCCCAATTGCTGCAATGTACTGTACCCAGTGGCGTATACTGTGGGCTACCAAGGCTGTCAGTGAAGCCCAAACCTCACATTGTTCCATTTACAAAACTTGAAAGAAGTGAGAAGAAACGTCGCACGTATTTCTGAGATTAAGGCATCAGAGACTGATATTGCAGCCCAGACTCTCGTCCCTCTCCCCTCGACTCGCCCCGCGCGGCTTGTTGCTGTATGTCGAATAGGAGCGGGACCTGGGGGAAAGGTGTGATAGGCTTCGGTCCGTCAGATCGCCACTGTTATCTACCATGCATTACGCTTCGTATATGCTTCATTTCATACTTCTGACGTAATTATATAGATAACAGAGTGCTGATATTTCACTCCCGTTTACTTCTACATCCATGTAGGAAGACACTGCAGGGCTGCTCTTATACGAGCAATACAGTTTTCCTTTTATTGGTGGATCTGCTGAAATGAAATGCAGTCTTTCAGGTTTAGTGTTCTCTTTTGTTGGTTGGAATCGAATCCGTGATCATGGGTCGGACACCACTACTGATATACCGAGGAAGCTAATTAACCAGTTAACGAGGGGTACGACCGCTGTAAAATTGAACATTTTAATTTAATAATAATAATTATAATAATAATAATGGGGCATGGATCTGTATAGGCTTGGTCGGCTAACTACGGGGTAATATACGAAATAAAAATCGACTGACTTTCCTAAATTGAATTTTGTTGAACCATAAATAGAAATGAAGAAAAGAGAAAATGAAAAAAAAAAAAAAAGAATTTAAGTGAAAATGATGAAATTGAAAGATGTCATCGAAATTAAACAAATGTGGTTGCCGGGCTGAGTGCCTCAGACGGTTAAGGCGCTGGCCTTCTAACCCCAACTTGGCAGGTTCGATCCTGGCTCAGTCCGGTGGTATTTGAAGGTGCTCAAATACGACAGCCTCGTGTCGGTAGATTTACTGGCACGTAAAAGAACTCCTGCGGGACTAAATTCCGGCACCTCGGCGTCTCCGAAGACCGTAAAAGTAGTTAGTGGGACGTAAAACAAATAACATTATTATTACAAATGTGATTATAATAATTGTGAAACTTGAATAAAATGCTACCTATTGCACATACATCTGAATAAAATGTAAGATAAATATACAAAATTAGTAAATTGTTGGTATTATGTATATAATACTAGCTGATGTACCCGTGCTTCGCTACGGGATTTTACAAAAAACGTCAGTAGGAAAGTAGTGATTAAAAGCAATGTTATCATATAAAATACTGATATAAAATACACTGATATAAAATACACATTTTCAAACTTTTAACGAACAGTACTACGGTGCCGATCTAACAGTCCAAACTTCCAGAGCTGGAATGACCAGGCCGCAGACAACCGTAAACACTCCTCTGCCTTTATTCGGTTAAATATGCACACTGCCCATTCCAGTCAGTGCCTCAGAGTAGGGATTGAATAGCTTGAATGCTTTGATGAACCAGTGTGTTACATACCAGTAGTATCAGAAAATTTATGAACCAGAGGAATAGCATGCTAAAGAAGAAAATTATCTAACTCCCAGCTAGTTCCCGCCAATATTCAGGCAGGCTGTTACACCCGGTACGACCGGGCGAGTTGGCCGTGTGGTTAGGGGCACGCAGCTGAGAGCTTGCATCTAGGAAATAGTGGATTCGAACCCCACTGTCGGCAGCCCTGAAGATGATATTCCGTGGTTTCCCTTTTTCACACCAGGCAAATGCTTTGGCTGTACCTTAATTAAGGCCAAGGCCCATTCCTTCACACTCCTAGCCCTTTCCTATCCCGTTGTCGCCATAAGAATTATCTGTATCGATGCAGCGTAAGGTAAATTTAAAAAAGTACCGGTACGCAGCAGTAATCCTATCTATCGGAGATGAGTGGCAACAGAAGACACGAAGCGAATCACAACAAGCAATGGTCAATGTAATGTTATTGTTAATCAATTTTATGAGCTTTCTATATTGTAGGCCTTGACATTTAGTTTTCTTTCGACTTTGTGATATTAGGGCGTCTTATAAAATTATTTATAGCGTAGACTGTAGTTCCTTATTCCCCGACCTTAGATTTAATTCTGTTTACCCATTTTCTTGTGGCTCAGCGCTGATATGGACATGGTAAGAAAAATCAAAATTCATAAATATCTCTGTGATAATAGCCGGTACGGTAACAATATATAAGACATAAATGATCGGAAATTTAATACTATATAACTTTAGTTATGTAGTATTTATATCGATACGACCACTAATAACATAAATATTTGAGAATTAAATGTTAGGCCTGCCCCTAAAATACCATTTCACTCAGCGTGAATAAAATTATTTATGGCTTAGATCATAGCGACTTATTTTTCGATTTTGTATACCGATTTTCATTAAGATAGGACCACTAATAACATCAATATTTCAGAACTAAATTTTAGTTCTTCCCCTAAACTACCATTTATCTCAGCCTGAATACAAATATTTATGGCCTAAATTGTAGACAGTTATTTGCCAACTTCGCCTACCGACTTTCGTTAAGATACGACCACTAATAACAAATATTTGAGAATTAAATTTTGGGCCTTCCCCTAAACTACCATTTCACTCAACTTGAATACAATTATGTATAGCCTAAATTGTAGCGAGTTATTTACCAACTTCGCCTACCGACTTTTGTTAAGATACGACCACTAATAACAAAAATTTGAGAATTAAATGTATAGTCTAGATCAGGGCTGTCCAACGTTCGTTTCTACGCGAGCACATTCACATGATAACTGAGAGTATGCGGGAGCCAGGTACGATTCCACTAATTCGACTACTGTTATCGGTACTACAACGACTATATAATAATAATAATAATAATAATAATAATAATAATAATAATAATAATAATAATAATAATAATAAATCTACAGTTAAAAATTATATGAAAATATATTTACTCACATAATTAATGTGAAATCTGGCACTGCATGCTCGCTGCAAGTTGAGGAAAGTCTGGTGTGTAACTGGAACAGGCTGCTCTTAACGCGTCATCCAGGTGTGAGTCTGTCAGGCAGGATCGGTATTTGTTTTTTATTATGTTCATAGTCGAAAACGCGACTTCACAAAGATAGGTTGAACCAAAACAAGATTGCATCTTCAGAGCAACACTGCGGGCAATGGGATATTTTTTACCGTCCACCAGAGTCCAAAAATTGCCACATGTTGCGTAGGAGGATTTCAAAGAAAGGTCTGACTGAAGGCTTAAAATTTCCATTTCTAATTCTTCAGGATTATAATTTTCGAATATTTCACACACCCTCCCTCCAAGTTCACAAACGTCAACAGAAGCGAAGGGATTATTGACAAACATGATCACTGGTTCAAGCATTGAAAACTGGCTAAATCTGCTACCAAATTCGGACCCGAGAGTTTCAAGATGTTTAGCAAGAGATGAAAAATCATGTTTGCTGCCATTTACTGTATCTGCCATAGATTTCAAATTTGGAAAATGTGAAAGGGAATTTCTATTTAAATGGACAAACCATACCTTAAGTTTCTTTTTGCATTGACAATACTTATCATACCTGAAATATTATGATCTTTTCCTTGCAATTCGAGATTTAACTCATTTAATTTTGAGGTGATGTCTGCCAAGAATGCTAATTCAATTAGTCAAGATATATCAGCAAGTTCGTGATAATATTTCCCAGGAGATGATTTCATAAAGTCTCGTATCTCATCAGCCGTTCGAGTGTTATTCCCCTACTAAGTCACCTTACGTCTGCATGAAGGATGACGTCACCATACTCCGAATCTAACATACTAAAAATATTTCTGAACAATCGATGACGAGTAGATGACGATCTTATATAATTCACGACATGAGTTACAATTTTCATGACATGATCGAACTTTAAAACCTTAACGCATAAAGCTTCTTGGTGAATAATACAATGATAAGAAAGAAATTTTGGAAATGATTCATCCTTAGCGCAAAGAGAAAGAAATCCATTATTTCTACCAGTCATAGACGGTGCCCCATCTGTTGTCATAGCGACAAGCTTTGACAGTGGTAAGTTACACTCTTTGGTGAATTTAACGAAAGCATTAAATATGTCTTCTCCCCTAGTACGTCCATGAAGTGGCAATAGCTTGACAAATTCTTCCTTTACTGTAAAATCATTAAAAACCATTCTAGCAAATACACACAACTCAGCAGTGTCAGACATATAAGCACTTTCATCAAACTGGAGTGAAAAATGTTCACACGATTACAAATCCTGATGTAACTGAGATTCCATATTATTAGAAATCTGTTCAACCTGCCTAGCAACAGTTTGGTGAGACAACTGAAGTCCTTTGATTGAGGATATCAATTCAGATTTATCTTTGTGAGATTCGAACAGAGATTCAGCGGTATTTTGCATAGCTTCTTTCACTACTTCCCCATCACTGAAAGATTTTTTCCTCTTAGCTAGGACGTAACAAACTTTGTAAGAAGCTATTGTCACGTTACGCGTTTGCTGAACTGGCTTCTTAAACGCACATTTTTGCAATGCTAATTTAGATTTTAGGTTTTTCACTTTGTGTTTTCTTAGTTCAGAATTAACAGGAAATTCACTGTCAAATTTTTTGTGATTAGTCAAAAAATGTCGCTGTACATTACTTCTTTTAGGAACAGACACGCTAGCATTACACAATAAACACACAGACTTTCCTTTGTTTTCAATAAAGCAATACTGGTCCTCCCATTCACTGTTAAAGTTATTTCTTTGCCTTTTAGCCATGTTAAGAAGAGTTATGTTTAATGAAATATAACTGATTATAAACTGAATAATTTAAAATATTAATGAAAAAAAAGCACACGAAACATGTTGAATGTACAACTTATCACAACACAAGGCACTCAAAACGTATTCCATAAGCTCTGCATAAGCTCACAAGTAATACTGAATGTTCGCCTGAAAGCTAGCAACTGGGAACATTCCAATTGCAAGACTTTCATAAATCGTTTGTTCATTGTTTACGGCACAGCTTTGTTGGGATTAAAGATACTTTGTGGGCAAATTGGGTGTCCCATTGACGTCCTGGTGAAACTCTATCATGGTAGGTAGTTTATGGCATTGCAATCGAGTGAATCATAAGGAAGCGGTTCTGTTTGGCAGAATAAATATGCGGCTATATTTGGCCCCGTGAGTAGAGAGGGCCTTATACCTGGCGCTAGCCCCCCTCCCCCATAGTGAGAGTTTTGTTGAGGATTTCCCTTTGTCGCAACTACGTACATGTCGAATAGCTCTCTTTCTGAACCTTTCTTCTACCTCTTCACTAATTGCGGACACGAGTCAGTTAGGCCTAGATCACATTTATGGCTTACTCAAAGCTCTTTGAGTATTTGGAGGTACGGATATAACAAATTTCCTGACTTTGAGGACGGTATTTTTAAGAGAAAAGTAAGAATATTTATTGAAATGCGAAAGTATTGTTTTCAAATATTAAGTAAAACTTAATTTGGAAATTAATTGCGAAGGGCGCCATAAAATGGCACCTCGGGCGTCGCGTTGGACAGGGCTGGTCTAGATTATAGCGACGCATTTCCCGACTTTGAATACCGATTTACATTAAGATACGACGGCAAATAACATAAATATTTGAGAATTACATTTTAGGCCTTCCCCTAAACTACCATTTCCCTCAGCGTGATTAAAATTATTTATAGCCTAGATTATAGCGACTTATTCCCCGACTTTGCATACTGATTTTCATTAAATTCTCTTCAGCCGTTTTCTCGTGATGCGTGTACAGACAGACAGACAGACAGACAGACAGACAGACAGACAGACAGACAGACAGACAGACAGACAGACAGACAGACAGACAGACAGACAGACAGACAGACAGACAGACAGACATCACGGAAAATAGAAACTGCATTTCCTTGCTGCTGTGGACACAACTGATACAGAAATACCATCCTTTTTAAATTGTGAGCAATGTACAGACAAAACTCTTATTTCATATATATGGATTATAAAATCATGGAATTATACGTATAAAGTCTCTAATTCTTCGCACACACTTTAGTTTGTAAATGCACATTGAAAATCCACAGTCTGTTTCCAGTCATTCGACCGGATTAGGAATTTTTAGAGATGAGATTGTTGTGAGATCTTTTCAAGGCCTGTAGATTCGATAAATTCTCCGAAGTATTTGAAGTAAGGGACCCTGTCAGTTGTACCATATTTTGTTCTCAGGCTCTTGATATCTGTCCTTGAACATAAGAATTTTGTTTTCTCACCTTTTCTGTACTTTATTTAATTATCTAGAGCTGTTTAACGACAGTCTCCTCATCTTCTGTTAGTATCTGCAAAAGCGAGGCAGAGGTTATCTTTGGGATCGCCCAGTCGGATTGGCTTCCAAAACTCACATTTCTTGAGTTCTTTCTCCCGTTTTTCCATAACCTTGTCAAGGACGACGTTAAACAGAACAGGAGAGAGTCCATCACCGTATCTCACGCCTGTTTGAATGTCGAAAGGTTCTGAGATTTCCCCCTATAAATTTCACTTTAGATTTCATACCAGTCAGTGTTTGCTTTTTGAGTTCTCGAATTTTGGGATCTCGTCCCATCTCTTCTAGAATTATTTATATTATTATTATTATTATTATTATTATTATTATTATTATTTTGTTTTTATTATAGTTCCTTAGTTAGACTCTCAAGGATGAGCAAACCCCGTTCAAGCACTTACCGTGATTTAAAATTCTTGGACTCGCCGAAAATTGAAATTGGAGCCTTCGAGCAAGAGGCGAGCATGGTACTTACCTGTACGCCATGGGCCTGAAATTCTCAGTAATACCAGAAGAATTGTTTGAACACGAATATTCAACGAATTGTTTTAATCCTGAACGGAACATTTCGTAATTACATCAGAGCTGTTCGCTGTCAGAAATTTTATCCTGCGTAACACTTCTGAGTCGTGGTTGAGAGAGAAGCTTTGGAATAAGAACTCTAAGTTTTGTGAACTGAGACAACTTCGGCCGAGCTCTTCTCCCAGACGGACTTAATGATCGAGGAAAAAAGTTTACGACTTTGAGACTCGAAAAAGAACAGAGAATCGTTAAGCGATCAATCTCCTTTCTTATTCCCAACTGAATTACTTACTAAGGAAAATGGAAATTTAATTAATTTCCGGAGTTAAGATAATGATCGCCTTGTCTTATACCATAACCTTGCCCTTTTACAAGTTCCATGAACGAATTTCCCACGTTAGTCAACCGTGCCTTACAAGGACGAGCTCTTTGTTTAAAGAGGAAGTTGAGAATTAGAGACATGAATTTTAGAGACCTGTAGCGGCCTTACATTCCTCTATTTTACAAGTTAAGATGCAGGGCTGAGTGGCTCAAACGGTTGAGGCGCTGGCCTTCTGGTCCCAACTTGACACGTTCGATTTTAGCTCAGTCCGATAGTATTTTAACGTGATCAAATACGTCAGCCTCGTGCCGGTAGATTTTCTGGCACGTAAAAGAACACTTGCGGTACTAAATTTCGGCACCTCGGCATCTCCGAAAACCATAATTTAAGATACCGTAGCGACAGATGATCATGCGCCCTCAGTAAATTTTGATTAGGCGTTATTTAGGCTGCTTACGTGTCAATTTCGACGCTTCGGTTTACTCTAAGATATAGGGGGAAACGTATATCAATTGTCTCCGGAGAACATTAAATGTGTTTTGAGATCCTTTTACATTGCAATATTGTAGGACGCAGAGTGCTAAATGAGCTTATTTCTGATCTTCAAACTTCTGACTCCCTCTACCGCGTTTGAACTCGGGATATCCAAAGAGGGAGCTAACGAATTTAATAACAAAACCCCTCTAGTCCAATGCTTTTCCTACGTGTTTCTGACTAGATATTTGGTTAAGGAGAAAGACAACTTCAATTCTAGACTTGAGTTCTTTTGCCTGTCCAGCAAATGTATGGTTTTAATCACGCGATAATTGGCAGTTTTGTTCGTAATGGTGCGGATTTTATTAGTTAATAAAATCGCGTATAAATGGTGCAGAATGGACTAGAAAGTACAAAAAGGTAACAACAAAACGTGAAAAAATTCAAGATTTGTAACCCGGAAATCATAAACTATACTAAAAAGTTAATTCCAGCATAAAATACCGGGCTTGAATATGGTAGTGATGGGGATGATGGTGATTGTTGTCTTAAGAGGAAGTTGGACAACCACCCTCTCTTAAAACATTTGGGAAAGAGAAATAGGTAAGACCCTCCGAACAATTAAAGTATGGTCGAAAGAAAGACAAGGGCCAACAAGGGCTTTAAAATTAGTCCTTATGTCCTGGAAGCAAGAGTCGATCTAGGGAGGTCGAATAGGAAAATTGAAATTGAGAAGCCGGAGATACGTGTGAGAAAATAACGTCAGACTTAGTTAGGGAACCCGTGGCCATCATATACGCTCGCAAGGTGCGAGTTCCTGAGGTCCCCCGCCCCCCGCTCAGTCACTAAGGTAGGAAATATGTGAATGTATTCTACTGACCCCACCCACAGGAGATGCCTGAATGTCAGTAAACAAACCGAATTATAATAATATTCTTTTGATTGGAGATACGTTTTCAAAAGAAATATATCCAGAAAAACATACCGAGAAAATATCCTAAGATCATTTATTTATTTTCCCAACTGAATGTTACAAAGTATATTAAGAATTAGCTGTGACTTTCAGGAATTTAAGATTATGTTGAGCAGGAGGATATAATTGCAAATGAACAACCTAAATGTTAAAATTAAGTCTACCTCGCAACAAAATTAGAATTGTGAAATCTAGTTGCCATTTTAAGCTCATTTACTCACACCTGAAATCGTGAAAGTATAGGCTAGTCTTCGACTAATACATTCAACATTGCTCTTAAGAATATATATCAAACATTAAATAATTTAAATCGCAGAATAATCCTCAACTCATTTCTTTCAAACATTACGTAAATGCAACAAACGTTAAACCTTCTGAAAAATCATGAAAATAATTTATAATGCAAAACTCGCCGTTCAGAGACATCCGTCATCTCTCGACTTAAATTTTTACATTTCACTGTTTACCTACGTAATTAAGAACGACTAATCACCGTTAATCGCAACATATATATTAAGCTGTTTTTTAAATCACTTTTTTTATTTAGGTTAGGTATCATGTCATTAGAGTCATAGAGGTAACCTTTGATTTCATTTAGAAATATTTCTGTGTAAAAGTATTGAATTGCCGACGATGCATCGTACGTTCCTGATATATGTTGCGTGTACGCAACGTTGGGAGTTACATGGTACAAACACCTAGTTCCCTAGTGAAAGAAATAAAACTTTGAGGGAAAAATCCCTGTTCTGAAATCGAACCCGGAACCTCTTGAACCAAAAGCCTGCATGCTAATCAGCTAGGCATGAAGTAGGATACTAACACATATAAAGAGGTACAAAAATAAAGAAAAGGAACCCAACGTGTTTGCTCAACGGAACTTATTATAACAGTATAATTTATATAAATAAAGTAGTAGGGGGTCCACTGTCTGTAATTTCGTTTGTTTTCCGGTTTTTCAGATAATATATATATATCCCATTTAGGTCAACTCAAGAACATATCAATAGTTTTTAGCTTTAGTGTCTGTTTGTCCGTCTGCTCCATCATCACGGAGAAAGGGCTGGCTGGATAGATCTCAACCAAACTTCATATTTAGAGTATAATCATCCAGTGGAAGGTTGAGATATGCATTTGTTTTAAAAATTACTGAGTAGACTAGGTTTCATAGGAAAAATCACAGCAGATTTCTTCCATTTTCTATTATACTAATGATTTTCTGTAAAATCAGTGAACTATGTGAAACATCCTGTCATTTTGAATAACATTTGTTATGGGCATAATTTCGCTTACTATTCAAGTGACGGAGAAAATTACTACTTTCTGAGGATTTTGTGCTCTGCGTTAAGTGACCGACAGACCAACAACGAACCTAACGGTTACTATGGCAACGTCTTTGGCTGCTTGCCTGCAGGGAAGTAACATACGGTACTGCCTTTTCCGTCTACATTCCTGTACACTCGTGGTTTTCCTTGCGTAGAAAGCGAGAGTGACATGAAGCTGCCATTCCGCGGGATATCTGCAGAATACCGACGGAGGTTACAATCGTTTTCGTTAGCACTAAGGGGGGCTGTTAATATTTGAACAGTACCGCGGAGTGTAGCCCACTATTTCACACCGTAAGGTGTTTTCTGGCATTTGCTATATATATAATGTTTACTTTATTTCTCTTGTCAAAGAATGAGAGGACTGGAATTACAATTAAACGGCTTTCATTTTCTAATGATATTGGCAGTGCCATTGTGAATGATTGGAAGCCTGGAGACAGGCTGTACCATAAGTAAAATAGACTTCAGATCACATAGTTTTTCTAAAACTACAGGACATGGCAGTGACTCAGGTAGATCTTATTACGACGACGGGATAGGAAAGGGCCAGGATTGGGAGGGAAACGACCAAGGTACAGCTCCAACATTTGCCGAGTGTTAAAATGGGAAAGCACGGGAAACATCTTCAGGGCTGGCGACAGTGCTGTTCGAACCCACTATTTCCGGAATACAAACTGACAGCTACGTAACTCGAACTGCGCAGCCACGCGCTCGGTCCACACACATGGTTTTCTTTCTGCTAAGGTGTGAAGAGGAAGTTTCTGAATTGGAAATAAATAATAATGCAGATATTTTGACTAGATGCCATTTAGGGTACCTGCATGTAAATTTTGACATTCTGTTTTACTCCACCAGATGATAGAGGAACGCGTCTCTGTTGGCTGATCAATCGTACAATACGGAATGCCGAATGGACTTTATTCCGCCCTTCAAACACCCGACTCCCTCTGCCGGGATTGAGCCCGCGACCTTGGGATCCGAAGTACGGCACTCTACCACTGATCCAGAGAGGGAGCTATCGTTCTATAATTTGCTATCAGCTAGGCATGAAGTAGGACACTAACACATATAAAGAGGTATAAAAATAAAGAAAAGGAACCCAACGTGTTTACTCAACGGAACTTATTACCTGTTTTCATTTCCACCCGGAACTCAAGGATAAGGAGCAGCATGTATAAGAATCAGACTATATTATGTTATACGTTATTACGTTCCACCAAGGAACAACATTATGTATCTTAACAATTACAAAGTACTCTGGTACAGTTTGGTCATTTCTCTTTTCCTAGTCAGACATCGACCTTTCTACAAAGCTTTTAAAGTTCTATTCTGCGAAATAGAAAGACAATTGTAACACAAATTCTTAGAGACTCTCTACAAATCATTAATTTCCATCTTTACCTGAGAACGTGATTAGTACCCCCTTCTCCCATTTTCCGATGCTATTAAATTCTGATGAAATTGTGACCTGACTATATTCCGGATCCAAACGGCCACCCCCATTGGAGGACGGACGATTTATTATTTCTTTAATACATCTCTCCCTTTGCTCAATTTTAATTGGAAATCTGAAACAACAAATAATTTTCTAAATTCATTTCTATGTTCGAAAAGATGAGTTAATTGTACGAATTTTAATAGGGCATTTTAAAATGATTAATTCCTTAGCGTTTATTATTAGGTAAACAGGTCTTACGGCGACGATGGGATAGGAAAGTGAGGAGTTGGAAGTAAGCTCCCGTAGCCTTCATTGAGGTACAGCCCCAGCATTTTCCTGGTGTAAACCACGAATAACCATCTTCAGGGCTGTCGACAATGGGGTTCGATCCCATTACACCATCTTCGTGGTATCTTATAAGAAGATAAGAAGAAGATAAGAAGAATAAGTTAAAACCAAACTGCGTCTTCCAGTAAGACGGTAGATTGGAAACACTGAATTACATGAGATATCCGTATTCATGCGCGACTGATCACGATCAGTATTCGAATGGGTTGAGGTGCTGTGTGCTATTCTATACTCCCGTAGATACAAGTTCAGAAGTTATTCACAGAATAAAACGTGCTAAGTAGGTCGGTCTTTCTTTTCCGTTCGAACTGCGGTGTGGCATAAATAATTCCTTCTTATTATGACCATTTCTTACACCTTTATAAAGCCATCGAATTGTAAATAACTGCTGAGTTTATTTTCCATAGGGTGCATTATTATTATTATTATTATTATTATTATTATTATTATTATTATTATTATTATTATTATTATTATTATTATTATTATTATTATTATATTTTATCCTCAATAACCAAAGTAAAATAACCTGGAATTAAATTTATGATCATCAGAGACACAGGGGTGTTTGAAAAGCCGTTCCTATGGACTTATTTTCAGCGTTGATCGTACACTTAAATGCCATAGAAATTGGGGCGGAATTACAACGTACACATTCATTCACAATTAAATTACAGGTAATTGTTTCTTCCTCGATTAGGAGAAGCCTGTATAGTCAGAATATTTAACCATAGGAACATCTTGATCAGTTCGCAGGGAAATGGATTTGGGAGTGACCTCTGAGTGCGTAATGTCACAAGTCACACCTCCTAGAAAAGGAGCGCGTGTTACGTATTACGTTGCCTGGCTTGCTTCTCCTACATTCACAGGGTTGGCCAAAATATGCGCCCAAACCTTATCTGTTTTCATTTCCACCCGGAACTCTTCTAATCACGAGTGTACCAGTTACATATAAGTTATCCAAGTGTCCTATGAAATGGAGACACAAAAACCGATCACCACATATAACGTTGTAGAAAGGCTGTAAACTTAACTAACACTTAACTACAGTAGAAATCCTTCCACAATAGAAATTAAAATACACCTTGTTCCATTCTCTTTACTAGTTGTATGACATAATAATGAAAGGCCCTAATAATAATTTTACGTCCCAACTACTTTTACGGTGCAGGTATTAGGACCCACAGAAGTCTTTTAGTACCAGTAAATCTATTGGCCAAGACTCTGGCATTTTACTACCCACATATACAAGCAGACTTAGCCAGGATCGAACCCGCAACTTGAGCTCAGAAGGCCTGCCCTCTACCAATAGAGGTACTCAGCCTGGTATATGGAAAACGTCCTAGAATGGGACAAATAGGTTGAATCGTCCTTTCTTTCGATATAGATTTTTATGGGACACGATGAGCATTGGCATAACTTTCACTGGAATCATAAACGCAATAATTCGTTCACTTACATCGAGTATTGTCTTCTCAGACCAATCTTAAATTTGGGGTAGGCCCAGAACGTGAACTTAGGTCAGACGGACTGTAGGTTATCCCTAGAATCTGGTGGTGGACTATGTGAAGTTAATTTAAATCCCATGTTAATAGAAGTTGTCGTCCGGCTCCATGGATAAATGGTTAGCGTGCTGGCCTTTGATCACAGGGGTCCCGGGTTCAATTCCCGACAGGGTCGGAAATTTTAACCATAATTTGTTAATTCCCCTGGCACGGGGACTGGGTGTATGTGTCGTCTTCATCATCATTTCATCCTCATCTCGACGCGCAGGTCGCCTACGGGAGGCAAATCAAAAGATCTGCACCTGGCGAGCCGAAGTCCTCGGACACATCCCGGCACTAAAAGCCATACGCCATTTCATTTCAGCTGTTATCTACTACAAGTTTAATCTCTCGTTCGCGCTGTGGGAGATAGGCGGCAACGAGCGAAGTAAGGATTCAGCTGCTGGAGTGAAGTTCTTCGGTAGGTCTGATGACAGCACAAGAATCTTGAACGGCAACGGCTAGTGGAGCGGTGGCGAAGTTCTAAACGGTAAACATAATGAGGTTCAGCCCTTCCAAACGGTACAAACAGCATAGAAGTACTCTCTCGCTTGAAATTAAATAAGAGAGGACTGGCTGCTTTGCAGAAGGGAGGACACTAAGGCAGATAACCTACACGGAGGAATCTTGCGATCCAGAGCACTTGGAAAAGAGACCTTTCACTGGAACAGATTATTATAGACTTAATGATGAACTCACACAAAACAATCCCTACTACAGGAAGCAGACGGAACTTAATCCACCTGGACTTTTGCTGCTTTATCAATAAATGGCTAGTTAGCTAGCTGGAAGGAACAAGACTTAGCTGGAAGTTCTACGACAGTAGTATTATTATTAATGCTATTGTTTTTACATTCCACTAACTACTTTTACGGTTGTCGGAGACGCCGAAGTGCTAGAATTCTTTCCCCCCCCCCAGACGTCCTTCTACGTGCCAAAAAATTTTTTTTGCTAGGGGCTTTACGTCGCACCGACACAGATAGGTTTTATGGCGACGATGGGATAGGAAAGGCTTAGGAGTTGGAAGGAAGCGGCCGTGGCCTTAATTAAGGTACAGCCCCAGCATTTGCCTGGTGTGAAAATGGGAAACCACGGAACATCATTTTCAGGGCTGCCGATAGTGGGATTCGAACCTACTATCTCCCGGAAGCAAGCTCACAGCCGCACGCCTCTACGCGCACGGCCAACTCGCCCGGTGCCAATAAATCTACCGACAGAGACGGACGTATTTGAGCACCTTCAAATACCACCAGATCATGCCAGGATAGAACCAGCCTAGTTGGGGTCAGAAGGCCAGCGCCTCAACCGTATGAGCCACGCAACCCGGCATTATTATTATTATTATTATTATTATTATTATTATTATTATTATTATTATTATTATTATTATTATCATATATATATATATATATATTTGTTTATTTACCGCAAATTGTAGATACAATTCAGGGAGGGTGAATGGGGAAAGGGCAAAGCCCCACATACACGAAAGTGTCTCCACCCTCACATAAAATAACAATAGGCTATATAGGCTTCAGAATGAACTTATATACAATTACCGTTTTTACATAATATTCACAAGACCTCTTCAACATTCAAGTAATTCTGCTCACACCCATTATTATTATTATTATTATTATTATTATTATTATTATTATTATTATTATTATTATTATTATTATTATTCCGGGGATTTTGTGGAACGCGGAGGTGTAAGAACGTGCCGGGGTGAATGAGTGGACAGGAGCATAAGTTACAGCACTAAATTTCGAAATTTTATTTCTTTCCTTCTTTTTAAAAATTTTAAAATTTGATAGATGAAATGGCGTATGGTCTTTAGTCCCGGGAGTGTCCGAAGACATGTTCGGCTCGCAAGGTGCAGGTCTTTTGATTTGACTCCCGCAGGCGACTTGCGCGTCGTGATGAGGATGAAATGATGATGAAGACGATATATATACACCCGGCCCCGTGCCAGAGAAATTAACCAATGATGGTTAAAATTCCCGACCCTGCCGGGAATCGAATCCGGGACCCCTGTGACCAAAGGCCATATCTGACAGAACAACAACAATATAATGATGAGCTCGTCAGCTCCCACAACAACAATGACTCAAAGTAGAAATGAGGTACAAAATTAGAGAAAATTATGCATGTGATAATTTACAAAGGATGAACAATATAGCTCTAAATAGGTACACTTTTACAAGAGCATGTTTGCTCCACTCATTTACATCCTAGGAGACTGAGTTCCGAAAGGTTACTGTAGTCCAGCTTCTAAGAGGCACAAGCGTCTTACAAAATTATCTTACAACTTTCAAAATACTGTGTTAACAGTCACTTCTGCTCAACAGTTTGTTACTCACTCGTCTATAAACAATCACTAAAATAACAGGGGCGAGTGCCCAGTTTAAATGGCCTTAAATTGAAAATAAAATGTTTAACACGAACGGCCATTGACAAAAGGCTAGGAATCGAAACACTTGCACAACTTTTAGGAAGAATTCTTTAAAACCCTAAATGGGCTTACGGCCTGGAGTTGCAGAGACTAAAGCCTGTATTACAGAGGGGTGACTAAACGAAAAATATTAAATGCCGAAGGAGAGTGAAGATTTTAGAGGTTTATAAAATGTTAGTCACCAAGTTGAATGGAAATCAACAGAGGGTGAACACTCTTTGTTTCCTTAATGTACATGTTTCCCAGCAGAAATTTGACCAGAGTCCTCAGTCTTGCCGAAAATTTGCATTTAAACAATGACTTTAGAACATGACATTAATCAAATAAGTTTAAAACCTTCCCCTCAAGTTACCTGCCTGGAGCTATCACATGTTAAGAAATGTCTGCGATTATCTTGAGTAATTGGGCCTACCGAACGACGGCAGGTAGCCCCTGCGACCTAATAACACGCCGCACTCACTAGACTGGAGCGATGAAGATGACGATACTGCCCTAAAATGCCCAACTTTTATATCATCTCAGAGGGGAAAGTTCCAGAACTCTTTCTAGATAGTATGTGTATCTAGAATGTGTATGTTCAGTCCGTCAGCGATTTCGCTGGTGGGATCCTCAATAGCTCTACCATCAGCTGTCATAGATGGCCTAGGCATCACTGAAGAGGCGTACTAGGGAAATGAGGAGTGAGGTAGTTTCCCGTTGCTTTCCTCACCGAGCCACAGCTGCTATTACATATCAGTCTGCCAAGCCCATTGAAATGCATACACCAACCGACCCTATGAGCAACAATTTCACACCATTCATAGCAGGGACTGGTTGCATAAGAATTGGCATTACTAGCATCGCTCATACCTCAGTCACTTTCATATTGTCAAAGCCAAGGATAAGACAGAGACAGATCTATGAAAGTAACAAAACTGCTTTAGCCCATACCACAAGGCAGTGCACTGTAAACACTAGCTTCTGCCAGCAAAGGCACTGGATGCCTGTACACACCTCTAATTTTAGTTGGCTAGAGAAATGTACACGAAATTCCTGATTGGTTAATAACTAAGGAAGAAGGAAGCCGTAGGACTGTTGACAACTTTAACACATACAAAATCTACAAAAAGTTAAGGTTTGTCACCTTCAAAAAATTGAATTTCCCTCAAGAGTTAATTGTCCTTAATCCCGCCAGAGGGGTCACATAGGCCGATGGTGGAGATAGCTAATGGTTGAATGTCTAAGTACCTTGAGTTACATTAGTTCGAGATTCGTAGCACAGATGGCCTTCTAGAAGGCGCGCTGTTCAACGGGACCGAGAAGGTGTACCCCGGTACAGTAATTATTATTATTATTATTATTATTATTATTATTATTATTATTATTATTATTATTATTATTATCATAATCCGGTGTCGTTTCAGACAACAAAGGGTCTATTTAGACTCAATTTTCGATATGCTTCAGGTAACTGAAAAATAGACAGTTTTATTTCTGTTTTCTAGATGTAGAGAAATCATATGACAGAGTACCGAGGGAAAATGTGGTAATGATTCTGAGGGATTATGTGATTAGAGGTAAGTTACTACACGTAATAAAAGGCATTTGTAGTGACAGTTATACCGCAGTGAGAATTTGCAGCAGAATGAGTTCCTGGATTAGAGAAGTTTGTAATCTCTCACCTTTGTTATTCATAGTTTACATGGATCATTTACTTAGAGATATAAAGTGACATGGGGGGATTCATTTGTGATGAAATGTAGTAAACAGTTCTGCCTAAGCCGAAGACTTGGTCTTAATGACATGCTGTGCTGAAAGCATGCAAACTAATATCTTGGATCTTGAAAGGAGCCCCAGTGCGTATGATATGAAAACGAGCATTTCTAAGATTAAGGTAAGAAACCTAAGACGACTGCATATCAGGAAGGGAATACGAAACTCGAACACTTACATCAAGCATTTAGGATGCGTATTTTCCCAGGATGGTAGTATATTAAGTGAAATGGAATCAAGATGCAACAAAGCTAATGCACCGGTCAGGTCTCAGACTTTGATATACGAGAGTGAAAGCTGGGTGAACTTAGAACTAACAAACACGAAAGCAGCAAGAACGATTGTTGGTACAAACAGGTAGAAACAATGGCAGGAGGATATACGGAATGAGGAGATGAAGGCTATTTGAGGAATGAACATGACGGGTGATTCTGGCCACATAATCCGGCGTCGGTAGTTGGGACATGCGAGACGAATGGAGGATGGTTTACCTCGGGGAATAATGGACTTGGTCATGGAGGGTAAGAGAAGAATTGAGGAGACCAAGGGGACCATGGTTAGACTCCGTTCTTAACGATTTACAGATAAGAGGCATAGAAATGGACGAGATCACAAATAGATTGCGGTGGCGTTGAAATAATCACAAGGGCTTGCAGACTGAACGATGACAATCTGACACATGTACGTATATTATTATTATTATTATTATTATTATTATTATTATTATTATTATTATTATTATTACTTTTGGTTTTACATCACACCAACTTACGGTGACGATGGGTAGGGCCCTGCGCGGACATACAAAATATTATCCGCATCCGCTACCCACCCACATCCGCATCCGCGAATGGTTATCAGCGGATATTATGACTACATTACATGGAAGGTATTGTAACGGATAGATCTGTTAACATAACGCAATAGGACTGATAAGTGGCACCAGCCCCCTAGAGCGACAGATTTGTGAGGGATTTCCCCTCTCGACAACTACCAACTTATTGGATGGTGTGAATAAAACTGAGTCTAAGCGAGTTGGCGTGTGTTCGCTGAATGTCTTCCTGCCGATGAGCTTCCACTCCACATTTGCAGTGAATAAAAATGTAGAAAGGCACAGCGTAAACTCGAGTTTCTGGAGCAGCCACTCAGTGTCACTGATAAAGGTCGTGCACGTGCCATGTATTTAACACTTCGATGACTTCCGGATAGTTCAATGCTTAGCATGGCATGTGCAATTCCAGTCCGCTTTCATCTCCATTTTAAAGGAAAATACAATTCTGTTTCCGATGTTAGTGTTACCGGATAAGAACCGCAAGAAAACAAGTGCAATAAATGTAGTTCACTACTTGCTAAATTTAACTTAAATATTGCCGTCCAATAACAGTTGGTAAAATATTACAAAACATGGAAACAAGACTGAAATATGGAGTAGAATTAAAGCGTACTGGAAACAAACCCATACCATCGGCCGTCTAAAAGGTAGGAAATCATAGCCTGAAGATTGCGACATTAAGAAATTGAGGAAAATGGTATAACGTAAATATGAATGAAAACCTACAACCTGTTTTCCAGTCAGTGACCGGGTCAGGGATGGAATGAATGAAGCCCCTATCTTGCGGGGAGGATAGGAATTGTGTCAGCTGCGGAGGCCTGTCACACTCCTCTAGGGCAATGACAGATGAAATTAAATGATATTGGAGAATGTTTCTGGAATGAAAGATGACAGGGAAAACAGGAGTACCCGGAGAAAAACCTTTCCCGCCCCCGCTTTGTCCAGCACAAGTCTCAAATTGAGTGATCGGGATTTGAACCACGGAACCCAGTGGTGAGAGGCCAATGCGCTGCCGTCTGAGCCACGGAGTCTTTTATAACGTAAATAACCAAAATTAATTATGATGAAAATAGTAAATTTACAATTGAATGCATTTTTTAAGGAGCCAGATCTGCACGAGTTGTCATCCCTTCGACTTCCAACAACGGCATCATGACTCCGAAAACATCGGAGTTCCTTCAAATTCGGGAGTCTTGGACAGAGTCAGGCCGTGATACATCTACAATTATTAAACTCTTCCTTTCCATTGCATGTGGCCGGTACATTAATGCTAGGGGCGCCTTTTTCTGTAAATGTAGTCATTTCCATGAACATTGGCTTCTGAATTTGTACATGAGTACAGTTTAGAGCTCCGACAGCATAAGAGAAGCTGACACGTTCTTGCCACTTAGCCTGTGCTTCCTGCATCCAAGCAACATTTGTTGAAATTTAATCTAATAATCTGCTTTCATTTCTGTTCATGTCAAAACCTGCGAAAAGGTTTTTGACACCGTGCTTCGAAATGTCTCCACCAATTCCACTCTGAAACCTAGAGTCACTAATATAACGGAAGAAGATTTTATTTTTTCTTCGTTTGTTAGTGCACCACCTCTTGTTTCTATGGAGTTCCCAAGGGAATGCTCCGCTAATCATTCAGCATGCTCCTTATTGGACCTATATAACACTTTGCAATCAAGTTGAGATGATTCTCTCCGAAGTTTATATGATTTTCTTTTCTGATTAACCACCACCATAAACTCTGCCATGCTGTTGAATTTGACATTTGGAGTCACCTACTGAATTAGCTTACGGGAACATTAAGAGGCACTTACCGGAATGAGTGCCCGCTTTATCTTTATTCGCCGGAAAGACGGAGCGCTCACTCTACTACTCAAGCGACTGGAGTGTGTGCTCAAGGTCACAGGTCTGCTGTGAATGACTGTTACCGAGCGGCGGTTTTAATTCTCCTCAATGCGACTGCCTGCTCTAAATTCGCGAGTAAAGAGTGCGTGCTCATTTTTATTCACAGCACCCACTGAGTGGTTCCCTTTCGGAAACTCTGTTCCTTCCTTCCACTAATTGCGGGCAGGATCTAGTTAGGCTTAGGTCATATTTACGGCTTTATGGTCTCAAGGCCGTTAACGGATATCAGTGTCAAGGGTCGCCTGACCAGAAGCAAAAATAAGAGTATACCTGAGAGAAAATCAATCAGCTTCATTAATTATAAATTATCAGCATAATTATCCCAACTGCCAGACAGTTTTCTTCCGCCAGGACACTAAATTCGCTTATATCCGCATCCGTGTAGAGCTCTAATGATGGTATAGGCCTAGAATTGGACAGGAAGTGACCGTTGCCTTAACTAAGATTTGAATGTGGGAAACCATCGAAAAACTGCCTTCAGTGCTATCGATGCTGAGATTTGAACCCACAATCTCCTGAAGGTAAACAAACAGCTTCACGACCCATCTCGCACAGCCAACTCATTATTACTGTTATTATTATTATTATTATTATTATTATTATTATTATTAATAATACATACATACATATTGAACCCATGACCTTTGAGTCATAAGTAGCCAGAGTCCCATATAAATTACAAGTCATGAGGATCCCTAGTTGCATTTTTATCTCTGACCAGATACGGCACGTGGAGGACATTCTCGCGCTACAGAAATTGCGTCACTCACACGTGTTGAATATGCAGAGATACGAAGTCATTTGACGGAAATGTTTTTTATTAAAAGTACATTTTAAGAAGGACTGGCGACGAAACCGCCGTAATAGCGGTCAGGAAATCGTAAGTGAAACAATTTGGTTGTTAACGGCTCTTTTCAGGGTTGAAATTTGTGTTATTTAGTGAATAGTGGTGCTATAATTTGGAATAGGCCGAAATTGTAATTCTAGAACCTCTACTACTATCACGGCCGACGTAATGTGACACTCTAGCTAGCTCCTTACCGGCCTTGACAATAGGGATCACGCGCTGCAATCGGAGTAATTTCATAGCGCTACACGTGGCGCTGGCCGCCTAAATTTTTGCGGTAGAAATGCTAATTCCGCAATGGATAAGATACTGACTTTGATTGCCCATTTATCTTAATTTAGAGGTATGGTGAATTTTATATAGGTTAATACTGTTAAAATAGTTAATCCTGAAGGTTACTTTCGTTGATATTTGCTAAAATAATGCCATGAAATGAAACTGCGGGTGATATTCTGATATTCAGTTTGATTGCCGATTTATCTTAATGTAAAGGAATGAAGGAGTATGTTACAGTGACTAATACGACCAAAAAGATTAATCCTAAGGGCTACTTTCGTTGAAGTTAGCCAAAATAAAGCCGTGAAAAGAAACTGCGGAGAGATGGAGTAGTCCAACTGTCGTTCCTTAACTGTGAAGAATAACTGCCCTTACTTTTATTATCCATGGCATTTAGATACATAGCAGAACTTACCACAATATTTTTTTTCTGATGTAAACCTTGAGATTAAGAAGTATTGTTCGATTAGAGATTTGGAATTCTTCAAGTGCTGCTGTCAGGAAGAGGGCCAAGTTAAAACATGTTTTTTTCTTTCTACTTAAATATTCAGTGTATGGATAACATAAATATTCTGACTCAAACATGTTTAAATACTGAATTCAATATATATAAGTAGTTTAAAATTACATTTCATTCATACCATGCACTAGAATTTTAAATAAAAATTCAGTGAGAGAAAAGTATTTTGAGTAAACTTTTCATTGCACAGGTAACACTTAGCTTCGTATGTTAGCCTTACTGTCATAACAGTAATGGTTCCTGCTTGTCAGTGCTTAAATATTAAAGCTCAGATTATCTTGGATAAACATGTGTTGTGTTGCTGTCATGTGGCAAATATGACTGCGCCTAAAGGAATATTCAATGAAAGAAAATTTAGGGGTAATAAATATCGGAAAATAGAAAAGTAAGATGAAAGTGCTAATTCAAGGGTGGTTGTAGGGGCTATAATGCAAACTTGGGTGTTTCAGTCATCCTTATGCTTGTGATGTCACTTCTGCTTCAGGAATATCGTCAATCTAAGCTGCCTCTGTGGATCCGTGGTAGAGTGTTGGCATCCGGATCCCAATATAGCGGGTTCAAACCCGGCAGAGGTAGTCGGATTTTTTAAGGGCGGAAGAAAGTCCATTCGACACTCCATGTCGTACGATGTCGGCATGTAAAAGATCTCTGGTGATACATTTACCCGACAAAATTAATTAAATCTCAGCCATAGACGCCCAAGAGAGATCCGGTTTACTCTGTCTGCCATCTAGCGGACCTAGAGTAAAACGGAACGTCGAAATCGACGAGCAGACAGCCAGATGGCGTCAAATCGAAATGTCTGCACACGGTAGCTGAGGCCATACGATTATTATTAATATTATTTTTTCTAAAGTGAAGCTGACATTTGAAGAATTGCCTATACCTTAGTTATTGGCTGTTGAACAGTTTGCATCAGGTTTTGAAAATGATAAGCAGCTTCAATTCTTTTTGCGTTCTTGGGTGAGGGTGGTGTGGTTCTAGTAATTTTTCTTCTAGGACTCTTGGAACTAGTCACCTTAGAACTAGAATAGTTAGGGAACACTGATGGAACACAACCTATTTACTACTCTTCTACTTTTGCCTACAAATGAATAATCATGTTCTTTGAAATGAAGGCTACAGACAACAGAAGATGCAGAATTAGTGTGAGGGACAAACGTATCGCGAGAAATTGCTTTGAGCCACTCCTTAGTCTTGACCTGGTCTACAGGGAATTCGTGAAATGATAGTGTACTTTTGCTCCTTTTGCTGTTCGAAGTACAAAAAGGCAAACACAGTTAAAGGAAAACAAACACTACAATACACAATTAAAAAACGAACTAGCGCATAAATTAGAATTCTTGTTTAGGACGAAGTTCTTCTTCTTAATCTGTTTGCCCTTCAGGGTTGGTTTTTCCCTCGGACTCAGTGATGGATCCCCCCTCTACCGCATCAAGGGCAGTGTCCTGGAGCGTGAGACTTTGGGTCGGAGGACCAGTATCTCACCCACGTGGCCTCACCTGCTATGCTGAACAGGGGCCTTGTGGGGGGGAGGGTGGAATTAGAAGGAAGCGGGAAGGAAGCAGCCGTGGTCTTAAGTTAGGTACCATCCCGGCATTTGCCTGGAGGAGAAGTGGGAAACCATGGAAAACCATTTCCAGGTTGGCTGAGGTGGGAATCGAACCCCCCCTCTACTCAGTTGACCTCCCGAGGCTGAGCGGACCCCGTTCCAGCCCTCGCATCACTTTTCAAACTTCGTGGCAGAGCCGGGAATCGAACTCGGCCCTCCGAAGTTGGAGCTAATCATGGTAACCACTACACCAGTTAGGACGAAGTTAGGGCGAGAAATCACTTTGACCCACTCATTACATTTGTTCTTGTTTGCAGAAATTCATGTTCAAAGTACAAAAAGTGCGCACAATAATATGACATATTCCAAGATTTGTAAACACAACTTAAAAAATCAAATCACCACACTACACAATAAAAAATAAACTAATTAGTGAATAACTATCAACTCTTAATAACAAGCCAACAAACACTTCATTACGAACACATTACCTACACTTACAACAGCAAAACAAAATAAATGAAACCGGAAATGTGGTAATTTGCGGTATAAAGCTTCCTGTCAGTGACTTAGGTGGCCAGCGCTCCAGCGGCATTATGGTAAAACTTTCCAATTACAGCTTTATGCTGGGCTTCCCAAGCGACTGTCAAGGCGCGCAGCGAGGGATCCAGTTGGCCGTGCTGCTACTAAAATGTTTTCATTCCTCCCCTGAAGGGAGAACCTCTGCCATTATTCCGTTTTGTGTGCACACAGATCATTCCAATCAGTGTGTCAGAGTAGGATCGAATAGCTGGAATACTATGATGAACCAGTGTGTTACGTACCAGCAGTATCAGAAAATGTATGAACCAGAGAAATGGCATGCTAAAGAAGAAAGTTATCCAACTCTCCAGCTATTTCCCTCCAACATTCAGGCAGCCTGTTATACTCGGTACGCAGCGGTAATCCCATCTATAGGAGGTGAGTGGCAGTATAAGAGACAAGGAATATCACAACAAACAATGTCATGGTATTGTTTATAACTTTTATGAGTTTTCGATACTTTAGGCCTTCACATTTAGTTTTCTCCCGACTCTGAAATACTACTCTTATCATAGTGGGTACGGTAAATATGAATAAAACGTAAATGATCAGAAATTGTATTCTCTATACAATTTGCTATGTAGTACTTGTCGATAAGACCAATAACATACGTATTTAAAAATTAAATTTTAGGCGCATTTCCCTAAACTATCACTTCATCCAAATTGTTTATAGACTAGACTGTATTTTCTTATTCCCCGACTATAGATACCGATCGTCATTAAGTTCTGTTTATTCATTTTCTCGTGGCTCGGCGTTGATATGGATTTAGCAACAAAAATACATATTTATCAATATCTCTGTTATCATAGACGGTACGGTAAAAATGTATAAGACATACATGATCGGAAATTTATCTGTACTAATATTATAAAGAGGAAAAATGTGTATGTTTGTTTGTAACGAATAGACACAAAAACTACTGAGCCGATTTTAAATATTATTTCGCCTATATAAAACTACATTTCCCGTGAGTAACATGGGCTGTAGTTTATTTTCAAAACAATTCGAGGTGGCGGACACGGGGGGGGGGGGGAGAGATATAAAAATAATAGGCTAAAATGGGCAAAATATCGAATTTGTCGTATAAGGTAGAGACAAAGCTGTATTTAATCCTCTTTACGCAAAGAACAAAACTCGGTAAGCCCTACGGGCCCGAAAACCACGTTTTAAGGCCCTAAAACCAACCGTTACGGAGATATTGGCACCACACTACCCCTGCTCTAGGAATCGGATAAAGTAATGAACTGCCGTAACCATGGCAACGTCAGCTTCAGGATTCTACAGCAGCTAGATTATGCATGTACGTTTGGGCAACCAAAAGTGATACTCATATGACTTAATATCTGGAAAAAATAAACTGTTGTGTAAGACGCTCATAGCACTCCTTTGGGCGGGGAAGGAAAGGGAGTGAAGTATAAAAATAATAGCCCCGGAGATCTCGGCAGTACAGCGACCAGCGGTTGCCGACGGGCCTCCATTTTTACGTAGTGGTTTAGGTTTCAGCATTTTGCGGAGTCTGTTACCTATAGTTTAAACTATTTTCTATCAAGTCATGGAGTTATAGGATCACTGATGTTATTAGTGCCGATATTTTGGTCCACTTTTACGATCATTGTAACCATGAAAACAACCCATATACTGTACACAATTGTCAAGATGGTGCATCCATGACTTGAAAAAAGTTCTCAACATTTATACTCAGATTCATTATATGGTGTGCGACATGAGTGACAAGCCCTGAGAATTATAATTCTCGATAATTATAGTAGTTTCCTTTATGTATCGCGTATTTCCTTGATCATTTGTAATAGTTACGAAATGTCGGATGAAACAAATACATTCAATAATATTTATATTCGTGGTACTATCTAGCGGAAGTATACTTACACTAAACCTGCAGCTTTGTGAAGGTAGCATATACTGTATATCTAAGTGGGAAAAACATGGTAGTAAAATATCTTAGGGGTAGACTCTAATAAGGAACTAATATTTAGAAGCCTCCATAAAGAAAAGAAGAGGAAGATACACTGTAATTCCAAATATGACAAATATTTTCTACGTACTTAAGTAAATACATCAGTGATATACAATTATAATGAAGACAGTCACACCGATAGTATCTGTAACTAAATCCAGTTTCTGATAACCCGTACGAAGAACGGGTACTTCTGCTAGTATCTATATAACTTTAGTTATGTAGTATTAATCGATAGGACCACTAATAACAAAAATTTGAGAAGTAAATTTTAGCCTTCCGCTAAACGACCATTTAACTCAGTGTGAATAAAAGTATTTATAGTTTAGATTGTAGTGGCTCATTCTCCGACTTTAAAAACCAATTTACATTAAATTATCTTCAGCCGTTTGCTCCTGATGCGTGTATAGACAGACAGACAGACAGACAGACAGACAGACAGACAGACAGACAGACAGACAGACAGACAGACAGACAGACAGACAGACAGACAGACAGACAGACAGACAGACAGACAGACAGACAGACAGACAGACAGACAGACAGACAGACAGACAGACAGACAGACAGACAGACAGACAGACAGACAGACAGACAGACAGACAGACAGACAGACAGACAGACAGACAGACAGACAGACAGACAGACAGACAGACAGACAGACAGACAGACAGACAGACAGACAGACAGACAGACAGACAGACAGACAGACAGACAGACAGACAGACAGACAGAATTTACTGAAAAGTAGAAAATGTATTTCCTTGTTACTGTGGACATAAACGATACAGAAATACAATTCTTTTTCACTTCTGAGCAATGTAAAGACAAAACTATTATGTTATATAGATTTTCGCTGACTTAATTAACTCTTAAAAAATAAGGAAATTGAAACTCTCTACAAAAACACTGGAAGACAACTCTTAGTTGAGACGCTCGGTACCAAGCGAATGGCTGCGAGTTCTGGGGCATATAGTTTTCAACTTGCATTTTGGAGGTAGTGGGTTCAAACCCCACTGTTGGTAGCCTTGAAGATGGTTTTCTTTGGTTTCCCATTTTCATATCAGGCAAATGCCGGGGCTGTACCTTAATTAATTTTAGCCACGGTCGCTTCCTTCCCACTCCAAGCACTTTCATATCCCATCGTCGTCGTCGTAAGGCCTATCTGTGTCGGTGCGAGGTAGGCTATAGCAAATTGTATTTTAAAAGACCGTTTCAACGAAACACAAGAGATCCTTCACGTATATTCATTACAACATTGTGCTCTCACAGGTAAATCTCTATCCAATAATTGAACTGTCTTCTTTCCACCGCCTACAGTCATTTTAGCGCTCTGCACAGTAGGAGCAAGGTGTATCAGTTCCACCTCTCTACGCTAGAACTCTTCCTTAAATAAATGTTGTAACCTCAGAGTCCTGATTGGCAATCACAGTACACATAACTGAGTCTGACATTGCTTCCACTTGTGTGTACAGACATTCATACTTCCTATCTGACCTTACTTCGTCAACCCTTGCTTGTTCTGACCCCAAATGTAATAAGTTTGCTAGACCTAGGGAGTATTTATTTTTCACACCCCTCGTGACTATTTCCTTTATATGACTGATACCTTCATTTATAATTCTTCGAAGGGTTAGATTTTTTCTAGTTTTTCTCTGATTAGAAGAGAGGATGGTTATAAACATGTACTTCGTCTTAAAACATAAATCCCTACCACTTTTGCTTGAACAACAGTTACCTTTCAGAATTTTATCGTCGGTATGTTTTGGAATAAATGTTACCATTAATTTCCAATTGCACTTGAAGAGGATTTTATTGTTTGCTAATGGTTAAAGGTCTCGTCGCACTAACACATTTTGGTTTTCATACCTGGACAATATCTTTACAATCCTATCCCTTTCTCATCCTTGCATCGTCGAAACAGTTCGATGAGTTAGTGCAACGTTAAGCCACTAAACCAAACTCCATGGCACTACAGCCCTAAATGGCCTTGGCCTCCCAAACGACTGCTGCTCAGCTCCTAGGCTTGCATATTGTGAGTGTCGTGTGGTCAGTACGGAGAATCCTCTCGGCCATTATTCGCGGTCTAGACCGAGACTGCCATCTCACCGTCAGATAGCTCCTCAAATGTAATCACGTAGGCAGAGTGGACATCGAACCAGCCTTCAGATCTAGGTAAAAATCCCTGACCTGGCCGAAAATCGATCCCGGGGCCTACGGGTAAGAGACAGGCACACTATCCCTACACCGCGGGGCCGGCGTCGTTAAACCACTAGCAAAATAAAAAATAATAAAAATTTATCGCATACATTTTCATAATATTAATTTTCATACTCAACTTCACCTTGAGGCACACTATAGATTTTTAAATTATATGACATGGCCCTGAGGTACATTGGTATATTCCTGTTCGTTTTATAATCTTCACATACTTTATTACAATTTATACGGTTCTCCTCTGATTCGTTGCATAACTTTTATTCCCTAGTTCCCTAATGTTCATTATGTCCTGCCTCAAGCTCACATTATTTTTTTGTATCGGTTTGTTCTTGATGTAAGTTGTTGGGCGGAACCTTTTCAGTGATTGGTATGGTATTCTTAAACATTAAAACAGGGGGAGGAAATCGGGGTAGTATTTCTGTCCGTCTTGCCTCAGATCGACGTCCTCTTTATGTGGTGGTGGTGGTGGTGGTGGTGATGCATGTTTTAAGAAGAAGTACAACTAGGCAACCATCCTCTATATAACACGAAACAGAAATAAAAAATGGAAGGGATCCGACATTTCGAAAAATGAAGATATCGGCTAAGGAAAGACAAAGGCCACCAAGGGCGTGAAGATGAAATACTCCCTAGCCCTCGAATGGTTTAATAGCGTCGGGGCCTGGAAAGAACCAGAGTTGACCAAGGAAGGTCGGAAAGGTTAGACGAAGTGAGAAGCCTGTTACAAGTAAGTGGAAGCAATGTTAAGACTTAGCTAAGGGCCCCGTGGTCACCAACCCACTCTCCCAAGTTGAGAGCCCCTGAGGCCCGTTTTTCCCCCTTGTACGACAGGAAGGTGGCTTCAACGTCTTCTACGTAGTAATGCCATCAGTTCTTGCATTTGAAGTCTCATTTCAGGCTCTTGGACGTTTAAATACCCTCATCTTGATCTCAAGTTATTTATTTTACGGTAAATTGTGTAAAATGGTACTTTTACACTGGCAGCTGCGAAGCCTTCGTGCACCACATTCATGTTGGCTAGCTCGAAATCTATCATCGCTGTTGTATGTGTGAACTGTCGTCCTTGCTGTTGTGCCTATACATTTAGCTGGGCATAAATTCGGCAGTAATAGTTCTCTGATCATATTACCATTAGATAAAACACCAGTGGAATTATATGACTCTGGGTGGTAAAAAGTTGAATAAACTGGAGTGGGGCCGCCTTGAATCTGCCATCACTAAATAAGGTGTTCGAAGCACATGCTACAAAGTAATTTGGAACTGGTGAATTAGTTATGGAACTTGTTCTGAAAATACTGTAAGTCTTGATGACGAAGATGATGATTATTATTTTGTTTAAAGGTGCCTCTCATCCAGGTCATTGCCACGTAAGCGAGTTTTTGAAGTTTAACTATTTATACAGGTTTTACATGCCCCCCCCCCCAAATAAAGTCCTGCATTTCCAATCCTCACTGACACAGGACGGCGGTAGCACGATAATCAACTAGAATGGCTGCCCAGAATGTGTTGTACTGTATGGATTACAATTCAGTGTCTGGCTAAGGTAAAGACATACTAATGGGAGAAATACTGATTAGCAGCACATGTGTCATTAGAACGAAAATTCGTTGATATACTTCAGGGCCTGTCAAACGCCGAAAATCTCACGCGTGCAAACCGAGGCACAGGGATTCTGTGCACCGTGCATCGGTCCGACTCGTTTCAGTTCCGACCAGCATTTTGTCTCGGGGCGACTCGGCTAAGTTCTGCTAATCTCGGCTCAACTCTGCTTGGATGCTGGAGCGCTGCGGAGCAAGAGAAGAAAGGGAAGACAAGCGGAGCGAGTGAGGCAGGCGTAGAAAAAGAGCGAGACAGCGTTATTGCACAAACTCGAGGAGTTGGGGTCTGCACTCTGGTCTTTTGCACCTTGCGTCGCGCAATGCACCGTTGCATATTCCCTGAGTGGCTCATGCAATACTGAATATTAGATGAAGAAAACCTTTCTAGTCAGAGTTCTAAGCTGAAATATTATTACAAGGCGGTTTTTCTAGGCACAACTACGATATTTATAATAAATTTACTTTGAGTACGATTCCCTGCCTAACGGAAGTGGTGAAGATATGCTCGATTCAGCCAGAAGGATTTGGGTTCAATTAACCTTAACAAAACTTGAAAAAAAAATCAGAGACGATGTTTCCACTTCTAGAGGGGCACATGACCTGAGTTTCACTCAGCCTGCACATAAAGTGAGTACCAGGTTAATTCCTGGGGACGAAGTTGACCGGGTGTAAAGCTTCAACTCTAACCCAATTAGTGACGAGATTACAAAGAGAGATAGCCTTCACCTCCCACTCCCAAGGGCCTTCGTGGGCTGTGCGGAGGTGACTTTGCTGGCTTACAACTTCTAGCATCACTCATTTTCAATTTATTATGTGCATAAAGATTTCTATGTGCATCTCACACAATAAATAATAATGTTATTTGCATTTCGTCCCACTAACACTTTCACGGTTTTCGGAGACGTCGAGGTGCCGGAATTTCGTCCAGCAGGAATGTTTTTACGTACCGGTAAATCTATCGACGCTAGGCTGACGTATTTGAGCACCTTCAAATACCACCGGAATAAGCCAGGATTGTATCATACAAACTACTGGACAGTTAGTATTACAATTTTCATCAAAACGTTAAGATAAAATGAAAATAACAATTGAATTTGACTTCTTCTTCTTCTTCTTTTCATCTACAATTTCCCCACACCTTGTGGGGTCACGGGTGCGAACTGTGTATCACATGTGGATTTGGTCATGTTTTACGGTCGGATGCCCCTCCTGACGCTAACCGTACATGGAGGGATTTAATCACTATTGCGTGTTTCTGTGGTGGTTGGTAGTGTGGTATAATGTCTGAATGCGAGGAGGAAAGTGTTGGGACAAACAAAAACCACGAGCCAGAAGAATTCATCACACGCGATTAAAATTCCCGATCCGGTCGGGAATCGAAACCGGGAACCCTCTGAACCGAAGGCCTCAACGCTGACCATTCAGCCAAGGAGTTGGACACTTACTGAATTAGACACATTTATATATTTCCTACTTAGAATATTATATTAGGCTCCGCGATTAACTGGTAAGCATGCTTACCTTATATCAGAACAGTCTCGTGTTCGATTCCCGCATGAGCCGGGGATTTTAACCTTCATTAGTTAATACTTCTGGATCGAGGACTGGGTGTTTGTGATATCTTTAGCATCATATTTCATGCTCGGCAGGATCCCATCCTCAAGGACATGTAGGTCTTCGACGGGCATCAGTTAGAAAGACCTTCACCAGGACTCTCCAGAGGCTACACGCCATTATTCTTATTATTCTCAGAAAATGACAATGTAAAAGGAAATCGTAATTCGTATATAAACCATAAACTTCACTCAATTCTTTTTCACTTGACGTACAGCATATACTAAATACTGATGTAAATATTTCAAATTCTCTCTATAGAGGTTTCAAGGATGCTGAGATATAAATTTGATAGTTTAAATACTAGCAAAGAAGGGCATTCCAACTCCGCTTAAAACTACTTTATTCATTCACGTTTTGATTAATCTTCACTTAAAAAATCATGGCAGTTAGTTGCGGTATTAGGAGAGTGTATTAGCGAGTGTCATTGAAATAAAATCCATGGTTTAGAAGATATTACATTTTGAACATCACTCGTTCTCGTTAACTTTCCTTCTTAATCCGTTCATCCTCCACGGTTTGCTTTCCCCTTTCCCACCTCTACCGTTTCAAGGGCAGTGTCCTGGAGCGTGAGACTTTGGGTTGGAGGATACAACTGGGAAGCAGAACCAGTACACGCCCAGGTGGCCTCACCTGCTATGCTGAACAAGGGCCTTGTGAGGAGGAGGGATGGGAAGATAGTAATGGATAGACAAAGAAGAGGGACGGAATCAGCCGTGGTCTTAAGTTAGGTACCATCCCGGCATTTGCCTGGGGAAGAAGTGGGAAACCACGGAAAACCATTTCGAGGATGGCTGTGGTGGGAATCGAACACCCCTCTATTTAGTTGATCTTCCGTCGTTTCAGCTCTCGTACGACTTTTGAAATTTTGTGGCAGAGCCGGGAATCAAACCCGGGCCTCTGGGGGTGGCAGCTTAATCACACTAACCATTACACTACGGAGGCATCTATGCTCGTCAACACCGCATTAATGAAGCCTGTGAAACTAACCAATAACAACAATTACCGTTGTCAGGTTCCTGTTGATTTCGCAGTTCATTTGCAGCTAAGTAGAGGTGATGGTGAACTCCCCAAGTTGCGCAGGATCACAGTCGGTGGGCGGCAGGGCGGGGGCGCTCCGCACGGCATCCTGGCCGTCAGTGGCGCTCTTCACCTGCTTGTCGCGGTACGCATCTCTCTTAACCTACAAGTGTGTGTGCAGTAGTCGACATGTAAATCATATGCCATTACTCGAAGTTACTTATTTATGTGACACCGAAATCTCAGCGTAGTGTAAATGTCAACCACAAATTTAAATCAACAGGTAAGTTACAACACTTTGAAAAGTTTCAGCTTACCACGATTCTTTTAAATTTTACTCGATTTTGACGCGAGAGAAATAGATTAAAAATTTATTAATCGGAGATCCTGTAATTTGTTTATATTTCGTGTCAAATACATCACATACGCGATTCTTTTTAAAAAATAATTGTAATTTATTTTGAATGAAAGCCATTATTGTTCTTTTATTCTAAACGACTTGACTACGCGTTCCAGGCGCTGAAAACCTGGGTGTCTACTAGTGTGATATTAAACCAATAGGAGAAAAGTACTCTACTTCAGGACTTGAGTTACAAACACTTCCTTGAAGATATTTCCATCTTAAACTGCGTCCCCGAAATCAAAAGACTAAGGGTGAAATGTAATGCAAAGCTAGGCCATCTCCAAACAGGCCATAATGAACTTAAAGGAGTGGAAAGTAAAGACTTTCATCATTCGTAAACTCTGTGCTAGGTGAGATATAGAGAATAACTGTACATCCGGTCACCTTCGCCACCAGGAGTTAATTTGGTACTCGCTTTCAGCATGGGCTGAGTTAACGTCAGAGCTAGGTGCGTCTCTTGAAGTGGAAATCCCCTTTCTAAATTTTCCGACTTCGTAATAATAATAATAATAATAATAATAATAATAATAATAATAATAATAATAATATAAATTATAATTATAGATCGTTATGCCTTTCAGCGTTCAGTCTGCAAGCCTCTGTGAATTTACTAAACGTCTCTACAATCGTATATCTGCAAATAGTGCTGTGGCTTCATTTAGTTCTATACCTCTTATCTATAAATCGTTAGAAACTGAGTCTAACCATCGCAATCTCGGTCCCCTTCTACTTCTCTTACCCTTCATAACAGAGTCCATTATTCTCCTAGGTAACATATCCTCCTCAATTCGCCTCACATGACCCCACCACCAAAGCCGGTTTATGCGTAAAGCTTCATCCATCGAGTTCATTCATAACTTAGCTTCATCTACTCATTCCGAATACCCTCCTGCCATTGTTTCATCTGCTTGTACCAGCAATCATTCGCTACTTTTATGTCTGTTACTTCCAACTTATAAGGTATCCTGAGTCTACACAGCTTTCACTCCCGTAAAGCAGAGTCGGTCCGAAAACAGACCGTTGTAAAGATAGTTTTGTCCGGGAGCCGACTTCCTTCTTACAGAACACTGTTGATCGCAACTGCGAACTCACTGCATTAGCCTTACTACACCTTGATTCAATCTCACTTACTATATTACCGTCCTGGGAGAGCACACAACCTAAATACTTGAAATTATCGACCTGTTCCAGCTTTGTGTCACCAATCTGACATTCAATTCCGTTGAATTTCTTACTTACTGGCATCAATTTAGTCTTCGAAAAGCTAATTTTCATACCGTACTCATTGCACCTATTTTCATGCTCCAAGATATTAGACTGCAGTGTTTAGGCACAATCTGCCATTAAAGTCAAGTCGTCAACGTAGGCCAAACCGCTTACAATATTTATACCTAACTGAATCCCTCCCTGTCGCTTTATACCTTTCAGCAGATGATTCATGTAAACTACAAACAGCAAAGGTGAAATATTACAGCCTTGTCTAACCCCTGTAAGTAACCTGAACCAAGAACTAATTCTAACATCAATTCTCACCGCAGCCCAATTGTCGACATATATGCCGTTAATTGATTTTAATAATCTACCCTTAATTCCATAGCCCCCCAGTATGGCGAACAACTTACCCTCAGTACCCCCTCATATGCTTTCTTTAGATCTACGAAAGAAAAAACACAGCTGTCTATTCCTCTCTTAACAATTTTTAACTACCTGGCGCATACTGAAAATCTGATCCTGACAGCCCCTCTGTGGTCTGAAACCACACTGGTTTCCATCAAACTTTCTCTCAACCACTGATTGCACCATCCCTTCCACGATGCCAGTGAATACTTTGCCTGGTATACTAATCAATGACATACCTCGATAGTTGTTGCAATCCTTCCTGTACCCTTGCTTATAGATAGGTGCAATTACTGCTTTTGTCCAATCTGAGGGTACCTTACCAACACTCCTCACTAATCTTACCACTCTATGAAGCCATTTCATCTCTGCCTTCTCACTATACTTCACCACTTCAGGTCTAGTTTCATCTATTCCTGCTGCTTTATAACCATGGAGTTTATGTACCATCCTTTCCACTTCCTCAAGCGTAATTTTAGCAACATCATTTTCTTCCTCCCTATGAGATTGGTTGTTCGCGACACCACCAGGAAGATTTCCTCGTACGTTGAGAAGGTTATCAAAATATTCCCTTCACCTGTCCAGTGATTCCCTGGGATTTGTTATGAGTACACCTGAATTACTCAAAACACTGTTCATCTCCTTTTTCTATCTCTTCCTAAGATTCTTTATTACTGTCCAGAAAGATTTTCCCGCTTTTTCCGATCTTTACAAACAATTGTTCCTAGGCATTCCCTTGCTGTTTGTACTACGGCATCCCTGTATGCCACCCGTTCTCTTTCTATGTTCTGAACCTGCTTACTGTCCACTGTTCGAAACTTCTCACTAATCATATCCATGTTCTTATGTAAAATGTCTTCGTCCTGGAGATTTTATACCCTTATTCGTTTGCAGGCAGATTTCACTTTCTTTGTCCTAGGCCTACATATACTTAGTTCACTACAAATCAGATAGTGGTCCGTATCATCGAATAATCCCCGAAAAACCCGCACATTCCTAACAGACTTCCTCAGTTCGAAGTCCGTTAAGATATAGTCTATTATGGATCTGGAACCCCTAGTCTCCCATGTGTAGCTGTGAATAGCATTGTGTGTTTGAAGAATGTATTCGTAACTGCTAAACCCATACTAGCAAACGCTTCCTATTCCCATTAGCTTCCATAACTTCCCCACATTTACCAAATCGCTCTTTCGTATCATTCAGTTCTATTTCCAACTCTCGCATTGAAATCGTCCATTAGCACTATCCTACCCTTGCTGTTGACCCTGACTACGATGTCACCCAACGGTTCATAAAACTTGTCATCTTCTTCCTCATCTGCACACTCACATGAATAATAATAATAATCCCGCTTCTGTGATGTTGGGGTTAGTGTGATTAGCTACCACCCCCGGAGCCCCAGGTTCGATTCCCGGCTCTGCCATGAAATTTCAAAAGTGGTACGAGGGCTGGAACGGGGTCCACGCAGCGTCGGGAGATCAACTGATTAGAGGGGGTTTTCTTCCCATCTCAGACATCCTCGAAGTTGTTTTCCGTGGTTTCCCACTTCTCCCCCAGGGAAATGCCGGGATGGTACCTAACTTAAATCTACAGACGCTTCCTTCTTCCTCCTTGTTTATCCCTTCCAATCTTCCTATCCCTCTACAAGCCCCTGTTCAGTTTAGCAGGTGTGGCCGCCTGGGCGAAGTACTGATCCTCCTCCTCAGATGTATCCCTAGGACCCAAAGTCTCACGCTCCAGGACACTGTAGAATGTAGATGTAGCGGTAGAGGTGGGATCCGTCGCTGTGTATGAAGGAAAAACTAAGCCTGGAGGGTAAACGGATTAAGAAAGAAAGAAAGAAAGAAAGAAAGAAAGAAAGAAAGAAAGATGATGATTCTTTTTGTTTAAATGGGCCTAACATCGAAAGTCATCGGCCCGAGGCCCAAGAATAAATAAATAAATAAATAAATAAATAAATAAATAAATAAATAAATAAATAAATAAATAAAGATAATAGTAATAATAATATTAATAATGATAATAATAATTCATGTGACTATGCACTGCATGTTATGGTTAATTATGAGGGAGGGCCATGAGCCCTAAATTCGTCACATGCAAAGGTATAAAAAAATACATTAATTAATAATAATAATAGTTAGAAATAACAGACATGAAGGCAGCGAGAAAGATAGCTGGTACAAACACGTGAGGATAATGGCAGGAGGCTAAATTAGGAAGGAGCTCGACTGATTAAAGTGTACGCATAAAGCGGTTTCTGTGTTAGGGTCCTGTGAGGCGAATAGAGGATGATATGTGACTTAGAATAATAATGGACTTTATCATGGAGGTTAAGAGAAGTAGCGGGAGACCAAGACTACTATGGTTAGATGCGGTTTCTAATGATTTAAAATTAGGAGGTATGCAGCTAAACGAAGCCACTGAGCTAGTTACAAATAGAGGATTGTGGAAGCGTTTAGTAAATTCAAAGAAGCTTGCAGACTGAACGCTGAAAGGCATAGAAGTCTATAATAATAATAATAATAATAATAATAATAATAATAATAATAATAATAATAATAATAATAATAATAATAATAATAATAATGATGCTTTTTACGTTCCACCAACTAATTTCGGAAACACTGCCGGTGCAGAATTTTACTCTTCTGGAGTCTGGCTTACTTAAGCACCTCAAAAAAAAAACGCTGACCTGAGCCGGGATCAAACCCACAAGCATAGGGTTAGAAATCTAGCCGCTTTACTGTCTGTGCCACTCCACGCGACTTTTTCAACTTCCTGCCGAGAAATGAAACGCATGCCCTCCGGCTGGACCAGGCATATCTTTATTGCCACAGCCAGGCAGACCCTACAGTAAACAACAATATATTAAAATTTTATGTTAATGAATATAAAACTCTTTTCTACAAAAGAAATGCTGCCTGATTATTGGATGAGAGATCAAATTTTAACAATAAGATTATTGGCCTTACGTGCAACTGACTACTTTTTCGGTTTTCGGAGACGCCGAGGTGCCGGAATATTGTCCCTCAG
Source organism: Anabrus simplex (assembly GCF_040414725.1). Classification (NCBI taxonomy): domain Eukaryota; kingdom Metazoa; phylum Arthropoda; class Insecta; order Orthoptera; family Tettigoniidae; genus Anabrus; species Anabrus simplex. The sequence goes on along the minus strand of NC_090265.1, from coordinate 584,572,077 downwards.
GAGTTCTTTTACGTGTCAGTAAATCTACCTACACGAGGCTGACGTATTTGAGTTCCTTCAAATACCACTGGACTGAGCCAGGATACAACCTGCCAACTTGGGGTCAGAAGGCCAGCTCCTCAACCGTGTGAGCCACTCAGCCCTGCAAGAGATAACATTTAGACACTTCATAATAGTGTTTAACATACAAACATATCTTTCTGAATAAACACTGGTTAGCTTATATAACAGGATTTCATTAACACAGTGTGTTTATTTCCAAGTATTTTTGAAGGAATTGATAGATTCAAGATTTTCCTTCCTTTCTTAGTCAGTATACCGTCCAGGGTTGGTTTTTCCCTCGGACTCAATGAGAGATGTCACCTCGACCGGTCAAGGGAAGAGTTCCTGGGACGTGGGACTTTGGGTCGGGGATACAACTGGGAAGGAGAACCAGTACCTCGCCCAGGCGGCCTCACCTGCTATGCTGAACGAGGGTCTTGTGGGGGGACGGGAGGATTGGAATTGATAGGTAAAGAATAGGGAAAGAAGCAGCCGTGGCCGTAAGTTAGGTACCATCCCGTCATTAGCCTAGAGAAGTAGTGGGAAATCACAAAAAAACCTCTTCGAGGATGGTTAGGGTGGGAATCGAACACCCCTCTACTCAGTTGACCTCTCGAGGCTGAGTAGACTCCCTTCCAGCCATCGTGCCACTTTTCAAATTTGGTGTCAGAGCCGGGTAACCGAACCCGAGCTTCCGGGGGTGGTAGCTAATCACACTAACCACTATCACAGAGGCGGACTTCAAGTTTTTATTTATTAAACGTACACCGTAGTGCTAATAATTGCTTGTACGATTTTAATTTGAAGTCGGTCGATATTAACTATTAAATGCCCCATAGGTAAGAGTGAGGTGGTTGGGAAGAACGTGTGGCGTATATCTGGCTTTTTATTAAAAATGTCCGAAGATCAATTCGTGGTTTATTCTGGAATGGAATGTTCACTTGAATTTGATGCCAGGAAGAATGTTAAGCCTCAGTCTCCTGGCTAAAACCCAACTTTAACCATGGTACCTCCAGTGACCTCAGAAATAACTGGGATACACTGGAAGAAGGTTTGCTTTATACCTCGACATATTATCTTCGTCTACTCGCATGCTCCATATTTTATCGACAGAATTTATGTAGATATAATTTGGAACTCGAGCTGTAATTAGTTTTATTATTTTGTAGTTTGTTTACAAGTTGCTTTACGTCGCACCGACACAGATAGGTCTTATGGTGACGATGACAGGAAAGGCCTAGAAGTGGGCAGGAAGCAGTTGTGGCCTTATTTAAGGTACAGCCCCAACAACTGCTTGGTGTGAAAATGAGAAACCACGGAAAACCATCTTCAGGGCTGCCGACAGTGGGGTTCGAACCCATTATCTCCTGAATACTGGATACCGGCCAAAATTAAGTGACAGTAGCTATCGAGCTCGGTAAATTTACTATTTAGCGAATAGCTACAATATTAAACAAGTAATGGAATCTTCTTCTACTATTACCACTTTAACCACATTTTGGTGGAGTGACGACTTTTAGCACTGCTCGGGTGGAAAGGAACTAAGACTCAGAAGGTAGTGACCATGGCCTTCCTTAAGGTACAGCCGCGGCGTTTGCTTGGCGTGAAAATAGGAAACCACGGAAAACTATCTCCAGGGCTGCTGATGGTGGGAGTGAAACCCCCCTTCTCCCGAGCAGAAGTCTACATTTACAGGGTTCGTACCATGGGGTCAACACACTCGTTATAATGAATAATAATAATAATAATAATAATAATAATAATAATAATAATAATAATAATAATAATAATAATAATAATAATAATAATAATTCCTAAATCCGTTTACCCTTCAGCGTTGGTTTTTCCCTCGGTCTCAGTGAGGGATATTACCTCGAACACCTCAAGGGCAGTGTCCTGCAGCGTAAGACATTGGGTAGGCGGATACAACTAGGAAGGAGGACCAGTCATTTGCCCAGACAGCCTCACCTGCTACGATGAACTGGGGCCTTGTGGGGGTATGGGAAGATAGGAAGGGATAGACAAGGAAAGAAGCGGGCATGGCCTTAAGTTAGGTACCATCCCGGCATTCGCCATGAGGAGAAGTTGGAAACCACAGATGGCTGAGGAGGGAAATGAACCCCCGCTACTCAGCTGATCCCCCGAGGGTGAGTAGACCCCGTTCCAGTGCTCGTACCACGTTTCAAATTTCGTGGAGCAGCCAGGAATCGAACCCGGGCCTCCACAAGTTGCAGCTAATCACTCTAATCACTACACTACAGTGGCGGACATAACAACAACAACAACAACAACAACAACAATAATAATAATAATAATAATAATAATAATAATAATAATAATAATAACATCAGCTTTGTCCCACGTACTGACAAGGTGCGCTTTTATTCCGTAGTCTACATTGCATTTGACCACAGGTCATATCGGAGTGTAGATTTACTGTCGTCTTGTCGTTGTGTATCAGTCCATTGATACATAGGTCGTCCCATGGAGTCCCTTTCCGATGACTTCTAACATGTTATACAATATTTTATGTACTTCTAGTCACAAAACAGTGTTCTCCGAACTACCGTAGTCGACCTCTAAGTATTTCATCCACGATCGGTCAATGAGAAATAATTTTCCAATGTATACTTTCGCTGCGTAATCCAGTGTATTGATATCGGATGACAATCTCACCATCTTTGTTTCCTTGACGCTTGATCGATGATCTGCCTCTTTCGTACTCTGACAACATGCCGTATTGTAGAGTGCAATAGGACCGACGATGGTGTGATAATTATTCAATTATATGTGGCCTTCCTTCCTGTGATCATCATCATCTCCTGATAATTAACTGAAACATGTCTCCACCAACATAGTTACCCAAGCAGATTCTCTCCCTCTCTCCAAGAGGTTTATCCTTATAATATAAATTATTATCAGCTTTACAGTAGTGTGACCTTAGCTGTGTTTCGAAGGCTGACCACATCTCGTTTCAGATCCTCAAGGTAACCTTAAATTCGTACGAGAGCTAAATTTTGACACTGGTCCTGCTCCGCTGGAAATTACCGTGTCACATACTATATCCATTATATAGTATTTAAAAGTGTTTGTAGCCTCTTTTCAGTCATTATACCGGGTCAAGAATGGAATGAAGTCCCCATCTAGCAGCGAGGATAGGGCAATGGTTAACGACTGAGAGATTAAATTAAATTATATTGGAGAATGTTGCTGGAATGAAAGATGGCAGAGAAAATCGGAGTAGCCGGAAAAACTCTGGTGCGCCTCCTCTATGTACAGCACAAATCTCACACGGAGTGACCGGGATTTGAATCGCGGAAACCAGCGGTGAGAGGCCAGCGCACTGCCGCCTTTAGCTACGGAAGCTCTTTATAGGACTCTTTTACGACTTTATTTAAAAAACAATTTTTCATTTGGCTCCTTTGCTTTTCAATTGCTTATTGGCCACATTCCTGGCAAAGAAATTCACTTACATGGTATAGTTTAAATCCTCCCCACTTACAAGTTTTCTCATATAAAATAAGACCGTCGAAGCGGCGTTTTTACTCCCTGATACGTAAGCTACAATATGGGAGGCGTGCGCATAATTCTTGACAATGAAAGCAGCCTGCACGTGTTCAACCTGGCAAGCATCAGTCGCCAGTCTGAATGTCAGCTGTTAACATGGTGGGACATTCATCTTAAAGGTCGTGTGAACAGTCATAACTATCATTATTGGTGTGCAGAAAATTCAAATGTGTTAATGAAGTCCCTCATTATGACGGGAAGATTGGTGTTTGGTGTGCTGTTAGTGCAAGACGAATAAATGCCTTTTTTTTTTTTTGAGACGACAGTAAATACAGTAAATACAGAGAGGTACCAAGATGACATTTTGACGCCATTCTTCCATCAGTTAACGGAAGAAGAAAAATCGCGTGGGTGGTTTGAACAAGATTCAGCCCCTGCTCATACAGCAGAAGATTCCCTTCTTACAAACTCGGAAGTGTTTGCAGACAGAGCGATCTTTTTTGCTAGCTATTTTACGTCGCACCGACACAGATAGGTCTTACGGCGACGATGGGACAAGAAAGGGCTAGGAGTGGGAAGGAAGCGGTCGTGGCCTTAATTAAGGTACAGCCCCAGCATTTGCCTGGTGTGAAAATGGGAAACCACGGAAAACCATTTTCAGGGCTGCCGACAATGGGGTTCGAACCTACTATCTCCCGAATACTGGATACTGGCCGCACTTAAGCGACTGCAGCTATCGAGCTCGGTAACAGAGTGATCAGTCCTGGTCTATTTTCCCCTCCTTCTCCAGATCTAAGAGTGTGTGATTTTTACTTGTGGTGTAAACTGATAGAAAAAGAGTATGGAACTAATCTTCACACATTGGAGGAACTGAAACAAACCATTACGAATGAAATCAGAAACATTACAGTGGCAAAACTCACTGGCATCAGTCAGAATGTGGTTACCACATACAATGCCTGTATAACGTATATTTATAAGGTAAGATTTCATTTGTATTTACGCTTAAAGCAGAGCGGCCGCGCGCGACAGAAGTTCGGCTGTCGCAGCTGCTGTTGCGCAGAGTACATTACAAACAGCCCGTACGTTCGGTGTCATTTTATAAGAGACACTCGGTACATGGAACGTAATCCTGTAATACAAAATATCATTCGAAAAATAAGGGATTTGTTTATAATTTGATTTACGTCACACCGATACAGATACGTTTCATAGCGGCGATGGGATAGGAAAGGACTAGGAGTGGGAAGAAAGCGACCGTAGCCATAATTAAGGTACAGCCCCAGCATTCGCTTAGTGTAAAATGGGAAACCACGGAAAACCATCTTCCTAGCTGCCGACAGTGAAGGTTCGAACCCACTATAAACCGAATGCAAGCTGAGAGCTACGTGATAAACCACGCAGCCACTTTCTCAGTCCTATAAAATATGAAATGACGTCTGTTCGCCTTCCGAAATGACTTCACATTCAAACCGCTGGGTGGAACTTCATGAATGTTTGCATAGACGTTCTCAGAGGGAACTGTCATATGCAGTGTTGCCAACTTATATTTTCAAGATCCGCTATATACTACTAAAAATCCGCTAAAATTCCGCCAAAAAATCCGATCTCAATTAATGAGCAATAAAATGAGTAATAATAATAATAATAATAATAATAATAATAATAATAAGGAATTAGGACAAGAATTGTGTTCGTGTATTCACCATGTGAGGGTGCAGATGAGGATGAAGTTGACAAGTTTTATGAAGCATTGAGTGACATCGTGGTCAGGGTCAACAGCAAGGATAGAATGGTGCTAATGGGCGATTTCAATGCGAGAGTTGGGAATAGAACTGAAGGATACGAAAGGGTGATTGGTAAATGTGGGGAAGATATGGAAGCTAATGGGAATGGGAAGCGTTTGCTGGACTTCTGTGCTAGTATGGGTTTAGCTGTTACGAATACATTCTTCAAGCATAAAGCTATTCACCGCTACACATGGGAGGCTAGGGGTACCAGATCCATAATAGACTATATCTTAACAGACTTTGAATTCAGGAAATCTGTTAGCAATGTACGAGTTTTTTGCGGATTTTTCGATGATACAGACCACTATCTGATCTGTAGTGAACTAAGTATCTCTAGGCCTAGAGTAGAGAAAGTGAAATCTGTCTGCAAACGAATAAGGGTAGAAAATCTCCAGGACGAGGAAATTAGACAGAAGTACATGGATATGATTAGTGAGAAGTTTCGAACAGTAGACAGTAAGCAGGTTCAGGATATAGAAAGTGAATGGGTGGCATACAGGGATGCTGTAGTAGAAACAGCAAGGGAATGCCTAGGAACAACTGTGTGTAAAGATGGGAAAAGGCGAACATCTTGGTGGAATGATGAAGTGAGAGCAGCCTGTAAACGTAAAAAGAAGGCTTATCAGAAATGGCTCCAAACAAGGGCCGAGGCAGACAGGGATTGGTACGTAGATGAAAGAAACAGAGCGAAACAAATAGTTGTTGAATCCAAAAAGAAGTCATGGGAAGATTTTGGTAATAACCTGGAAAGGCTAGGTCAAGCAGCAGGGAAACCTTTCTGGACAGTAATAAAGAATCTTAGGAAGGGAGGGAAAAAGGAAATGAACAGTGTTTTGAGTAATTCAGGTGAACTCATAATAGATCCCAGGGAATCACTGGAGAGGTGGAGGGAATATTTTGAACATCTTCTGAATGTAAAAGGAAATCATCATGGTGGTGTTGCAAACAGCCAAGCTCATGGGGAGGAGGAAAATGATGTTGGTGAAATTATGCTTGAGGAAGTGGAAAGGATAGTAAATAAACTCCATTGTCATAAGGCAGCAGGAATAGATGAAATTAGACCTGAAATGGTGAAGTATAGTGGGAAGGCAGGGATGAAATGGCTTCATAGAGTAGTAAAATTAGCGTGGAGTGTTGGTAAGGTACCTTCAGATTGGACAAAAGCAGTAATTGCACCTAGCTATAAGCAAGGGAACAGGAAGGATTGTAACAACTATCGAGGTATCTCATTGATTAGTATACCAGGCAAAGTATTCACTGGCATCTTGGAAGGTAGGGTGCGATCAGTCGTTGAGAGGAAGTTGGATGAAAACCAGTGTGGTTTCAGACCACAGAGAGGCTGCCAGGATCAGATTTTCAGTATGCGCCAGGTAATTGAAAAATGCTACGAGAGGAATAGGCAGCTGTGTGAATGTTTCGTAGATCTAGAGAAAGCATATGACAGGGTACCGAGGGAAAAGTTGCTCGCCATACTCGGGGACTATGGAATTAAAGGTAGATTATTAAAATCAATCAAAGGCATTTACGTTGACAGTTGGGCTTCAGCGAGAATTGATGGTAGAATGAGTTCTTGGTTCAGGGTACTTACAGGAGTTAGACAAGGCTGTAATCTTTCACCTTTGCTGTTTGTAGTTTACATGGATCATCTGCTGAAAGGTATAATATGGCAGGGAGGGATTCAGTTAGGTGGAAATGTAGTAAGCAGTCTGGCCTATGCTGACGACTTGGTCTTAATGGCAGACTGTGCCGAAAGCCTGCGGTCTAATATCTTGGAACTTGAAAATAGGTGCAATGAGTATGGTATGAAAATTAGCCTCTCGAAGGCAAAATTGATGTCAGTAGGTAAGAAATTCAACAGAATTGAATGTCAGATTGGTGATACAAAGCTAGAACAGGTCGATAATTTCAAGTATTTAGGTTGTGTGTTCTCCCAGGATGGTAATATAGTAAGTGAGATTGAATCAAGGTGTCGTAAAGCTAATGCAGTGAGCTTACAGTTGCGATCAGCAGTATTCTGTAAGAAGGAAGTCAGCTCCCAGACAAAACTGTCTGTTTTCAGACCAACTTTGCTTTACGGGAGCGAAAGCTGGGTGGACTCAGGATATCTTATTCGTAAGTTAGAAGTAACAGACATGAAAGTAGCAAGAATGATTGCTGGTACAAACAGGTGGGAACAATGGAAGGAGGGTACTCGGAATGAGGAGATAAAGGCTAATTTAGGAATGAACTCTATGGATGAAGCTGTACGCATAAACCGGCTTCGGTGGTGGGGTCATGTGAGGCGAATGGAGGAGGATAGGTTACCTAGGATAATAATGGACTCTGTTATGGAGCGTAGGAGAAGTAGAGGGAGACCAAGACGACGATGGTTAGACTCTGTTTCTAACGATTTAAAGATAAGAGGTATAGAACTAAATGAGGCCACAACACTAGTTGCAAATCGAGGATTGTGGCGACGTTTCGTAAATGTACAGAGGCTTGCAGACTGAACGCTGAAAGGCATAACAGTCTATAACGATAATGTATGTATGTATGTACTAATAATAATAATAATAATAATAATAGTAATAATAATAATAATAATAATAATAAATGTCTGCACTCACGTGATCTGTGAGTTTCACTGGGATTAACCCCCTGCCTGCGAGCCGGCGAGCTAAAACTTGTAGGCGTTTCAGTGCCGGGTGCAAACTAGGTGAATCCTGTACCTCAAGGGCCACAGACAAAACAGGCCAGTTCATTAAACGGCCTTCCTTCATAGCATAAATATAAATGCTACTCTCTCACAGTTTTATTATCTGTCGTCATTCGTCAACTAAGAGAAAAGTACCTTTTCCTCACGCATTACAAATTTATGATACCTTGATCTCATAACATCAAATCCAAATAACATATTTTCCTCATGTGACTGCTGGCTCCTGATAAGAAATACGGAACAGATTAGACACAGACTGGAATACAAATTTTAAAAAAACGTAAAATGGATAAAACACTAAATTCCGCTATAACAAATATAGAATTCCGCCAAAAAATCCGCTGTCCGCTAAATGATATATTTGTCCGCCGACAGTCTTCTAATTCCTCCAAATTTAGCGGAAAATCCTCTAAGTTGGCAACACTGGTCATATGGCTAATTATGATTTACTTCAAAACACTGAGCTTTAAATACATTATTTTCGACTTTACTTGTATGCCTAATAGCTTAACACGAGGCTGTATGTGTTCTTTCTTGCTCAATCACACCAAAATATTAGTATCACAACTGATCTGAAATTTGGTATAGATATCTCTCAGATATTCAGTTGGAACACAGGACTATTCCTATTTGCAATAATTAACCATTTCGAAATGACTGTCATTAAAATTCAGGGCGTAACAACCAAACTTTTAGGACACATTCTTGACACATAAAAGAATATACGTTATATGGACATGGGTCCGGGAAAGCTTCATTTGCACGTTAGAACTCAGTTTCTAAAACTCAATTCAGTATGTTAAACATGGAAAACACACAGGATCAGAACGCACCAGCATACCACATAAAGTACTCAATATGTCCTCCGTCGCGTTGAACGCTGGGTGCGCTGATGACGGGTTGGCAGTGGCAACGATAAGGATCCTGGAGACCCCGTGGCGTGGGGGGCCCATGACTGTTTCATAATACATTCAGTAGCTGGAGAGTGATTTTACTTATTGATAAAGCTACAGCACATAACACAGTATCATTGGTATTACAGAGGGTCATTCCAAACTTAGGCTGTCGTAGTGCAGAGCTTCTTTTGTCAATAGGAGTACGGTAGTAATTTCCGAAAGAATGTGGGTTTCCCAACCTGTTCCATTAATAACCATCCCTTGCTGCCACTCACAACAATCAACAAGGCTTTGGAAGTAATTAGCCATTTGTGAGAACCCAGTAGTCAGCGAATATGCGATAACAAAGGCATCTTCCATATCTAAACTCTAAATACTAATCTTTCAAGCCTGTTAATAACTCTCGGCAGTCGGTGTAGCTGAGTAGGCCTACGATGGACGGTTGAGTTGTAAATTATTTGGTCCTAGGAAAGAGATTATTTCTTAATACTGTGATGGTCAGCGTGTTTTGGTTACTATAATTGGCATATGCATTTCTTGTGTGTGTAAGTGTGTGTGTTCGTATCACATAAGTTTATAATAATATAATTCGTTCGGATTTGAAAACTTATTATTATTATTATTATTATTATTATTATTATTATCGTTCCGTCGTTGTTGTTCATTGTGTACCGGGCGAGTTGGCCGTGCGGTTAGGGACGCGCAGCTGAGCTTGCAACCGGGAGATAGTGGGTTCGAACCCCACTGTCGGTGGCCCTCAAGATGGTTTTCTGTGGTTTCCCATTTTCACACCAGGCAAATGCTAGGGCTGTACCTTAATTAAGGCCACGGTCGCTTCCTTCTCACTCTTAGACCTTTCCTATCCGTTCGTCGCCACCTATCTGTGTCGGTGCGACGTAAAGCCAGTAGCAAAAATAATGAATGTTCATTGTTATAATATACAAACCTGTACTACGAAAGAAACTTGTATCTTTCCTTACCAGGAAACGAGGGGCCCATTTTCAATTATTGCGGGGGGAGAGGGGGGCGGTTGCGAGCTCCTTAGCTCCGCTACTGCGGGTTGATGCGAGTATCAATGCTAATGGAGGGCATTTAGAATATATCATGGAAGAAAAAGTTTCATGTGCTCTTCTGGTGCGTCCTGTTCCTGCATCTTTCCCATGTTTAATGTACTATGAGGTGAGCCTCTGTGGCTCAAGCGGCAGCTCACCACTGGGTTGTCCGGGTCCATAACTAAATGGTTAGCGTGCTGGCCTTTGGTCACAAGGGTCCCGGGTTCGATCATTGGTTAATTTCGCTGGCACGGGGGCTGGGTGTATGTGTCGTCTTCATCATCATTTATCCTCATCAAGACGCGCAGGTCGCCTATGTGAGTCAAATCAAAAGATCTGCATCTGGAGAGCCGAACTTTTCCTGGGACACTTCCGCCACTAAAAGACATACGCCATTTCATTTTATCACTGGGTTCCGTTGTTCAAATGCCGGTCACTCTATGCGAGACTTGTGTCGGGCAAAGCGGAAGTGGGAAAGTATTTTCTCCGGGTACTCCGGTTTTCACTGTCATGCTTCATTCCAGCAACAATCTCCAATATCATTTTCACCTGCCAGTCATTAATCATTGGCCGGGAGCAATGCGACAGGCTTCGGCAGCCGGCACTATTCCTGTACTCGCCGCTAGATGGAGGCTTCTTTTATTCCATTCCTGACCCGGTCGAATTTCTGTCCTATGCAGAGTTGTATAAAAGGAGTTCTAACGTGGAAATAAAGCGTTTTTCGGACCCAGGTCCATGTAATATAGTTTCTTCTTTTATGTGTAAGGAATGTGTCCCGAAAGTTTGGCCTATCTTTTCATTACGCCCTGTATACTATAGTCGTGTGGATGCGGGGTAAGGGGCGCCAGGGGTAAGCATAGCTACTGCGCATGCGCCAATCTCAAGTCTCAATACCTGACAGTAAACATCGGTTCCGTCCGCGGTGATTCTTGCAAAGTGAGGTGCTGTTCTGAAGTTTCAAAGTCGTAGTGAAATTGTGCTTTAGTTACACATTTACCATAAATATTGCATGACGAACAATTCAATAATGAACATAGATCTGTTTCAGAGAGCTCGCACTGTCTCTCACGACTAATGTTTGTAGGTTTGAATGTAGTATCTGTTACTCGCACCGAAGCTGTTGCGACTTCTCGTCAGAGGCAGATAGTATGTGTTTACTGATTATATCGTCGCTGCACCAGCAAAACGTCGCATCCCACAATGCTCTTCCTATCCATTATTCTCTGTGAGACTGGTCATGCCTCCTAGCCACATATGGACATGCAGTCTATCAGAAGAATGTTCGTTGGGTTCGTTTTCCTTTGGTGATGGCTAAACGAAAATGAACCTTAATTACATTATACTGTAGGAGCACGTAAATACGTCATACAAACATCCATTCCTACAGCTCGGTATAGTAAGGTTCAATTTCAATTTCCTTTACACATTGGCATACGAAAATGAGTCCGATTCATTGGGTCGAATGGTCAGCGTTGAGGCCTTCGTTTCAGAGGGTCCCGGGTTCGATTCCCGGCTGGGTCAGGGATTTTAATCGCCTCTGATTAATTCATCTGGCCCGCGGACTGGGTGTTTGTGTGGCGTCAGGAAGGGTATCCGACCGTAAAACAGGAAAAAATCCACATGTGCGACACAGTTTACACCCGCGACCCCACAGATGTGGGGAAGGTGGTGATAAAGAAGAAGAATGGCATACAAAAATGAAAATGAAAATTGTTCTGATGGACTGCATATCCATATGCGGCAGAGGGGCGTGATAATTCTTAAGGAGAATAACTGATAGGAAGGGCATTGTGGGATACGAGGTTATGCCGGCTTACCGAAGATATGTTTTATCCGCTATAAAACGAAATAATGGGCAAATATTCATCCTGATTACAAAATAAAGCCCTCTATGTGTACTTAAAATTAAATTTTATACAAAAATCATCATTTGCATTTCATGTAATTCTAATAGTTCTTCAGGGAATAATGCGTTTATGTGTTAAGGAAGATGTTCCAGATATGGCGGCCATTCGGTAAAAGAAGCGATCAATTTATTCTTGCTCGAGGTGGATTGATCACTAATTTAATACACAAAAAGGCCTTTGGAAACTTGTTCACAGAGTTGTTTACTAAACTCGCTTTGTTAACAGTATCCTAAAAATGACAGCTTACACGTGAACGATGGGTAAAAAGGAGGTCAGTGACATCATCAACTGTCGGCTCGTCAACAACATGTATGCTCTGCGAGAAATAAATTGATTAACATTTGTCTGTAACTGTGAGGAATGTTGTATGGCTGTTCATCTTCAAGTCACAATTACATAATAATAATAATAATAATAATAATAATAATAATAATAATAATAATAATGGTTTTACATCCCACTAACTACTATTAACGGTTTTTGCCAAAATTTAGGCCCTCAAGGAGGTTTTTACGTGCCAGTAAATCTACCGACACGAGGCTGACGTATTTAAGCACCTTAAAATATCACCAGACTAACCCAGGATCGAACCTGCCAAATACGGGTCAGAAGGCCAACACCTCAAACGTCTGAGCCACTCAGCCCGGCTGTGCTACAATTGAAGCTATCGCATTGGTCCTAAGGAAGGATAAAGCCGTTGTACTACACGTACGATATTACTACCGTGCATTTCCATAAGGAGAATGTTAGCTGGATATTAACTACCTTGTGACGTCGTACAGAAGGTTTCATCATTTAAAGTTCATCATCAATCGATGTTACAAGCAACTTCTCCTACACGTTCCACAGCGAACTACGAGGCATTTCTAATATCAGTAACTACGATCAATATTGACAGTACCGGTATATTGTTGACGTTTTACACGGTTAACTTTCTTTTTACAAGTCTCGTAAAGCTAGCATTCAATTCAGTGATATCGATTAATATCCATTCATTGATTATGGGTTTTAAAGAAAAGTCGAATTGACGGTATTTTGCCGAACTAAGTTATGGAGTCGGTTAATTTATCTGTTCCCAAAATATCGGATTCTATTTTAGCTGAATTCAGTAGCATTTTAGTGCGTTTAAATGTGATAATTGAAAGTGAGTTAAATAATATTGCTATTATTTCTAGATTAAATAATGGGCTATTGCTATTATTTCTAGATGACTAGTGAGTGGGCTATCTCATAACAATTTAACTATTAATATTGACAGGAAGAGGAGGAATAGTGACATTTTTTTATGATAGATCTATAATTTTGACCATAATGACCACAATTGGTCCGTATTGATTTTAATCAGTGTTATGTCAATACAAATTAATACCTAGTTTATTATCTAAACCTACAAATTTCGAGAATAACTTAAGCTGCAATCGCTTAAATGTGGCCAGTATCCAGTATTCGAGATATAGTGGGTTCGAACCCCGCCGTCGGCAGCTCTGCAGATGGTTTTCCGTGGTTTACCATTTTCACAACAGTCAAATGCTGGGGCTGTACCGTAATTAAGGCCACGACTGCTTCCTTCCCACCCCTAGCCTGTCCCATCGTCGTCGTAAGAGCTATATGTGTCGGTGCGACGTAAAGCAACTAGCAAAAAAAAAAAAAAAAAAAAAAAAAAAAAAAAAAAAAAAAAAAAAAAAAAAAATCGAGAATATAACAGCATTCCCTTCATCAGCTTCTGGTTAAAATAACTTAAGTACATTAGACCTGTTAAAAATTGTACAACCGAGTTCGATAGCTGCATTCGATTAAGTGCGGCCAGTCTCCAGTATTCGGGAGTCAATGGGTTCGAACCTTACCGTCGGCAACCCTGAAGATAGTTTTCTGTGGTTTACCGTTTTCACACCAGTCAAATGCTAGGGCTGTACCTTAATTAACGTCACGGCCGATTCCTTCCCACTCCTAGCCCTTTACTAACCCATCGTCGCCTTAAAACCTATCTGTGTCGGTGCGACGTAAAGCAGCTTGTAATTTAAAAAACAAATGCAGTCTAACATAAAACTGCCCACAAACAATCTCTATTTAATATACATTAACAATGCAAACACGAATAAAAATTCACGTTGTATCATAATCCTTATCATATACATATCATCTGAATATTCGTAGGTGTGTTGTTTATACCTGGCGAGATGACCGTGTGGTTAGGGGCGCGGAGATGTGAGCTTACATCCGGGGTATAGTAGGTTAGAATCCCATTGTTGGGAGTTCTGAAGACGGTTTTCCATGGGTTTCCCACCTTCACACCAGGCAAATGTTGGGGCTGTACCTTAATTAAATCCAGGACCGCTTTCTTTCCACTCCTAGCCCTTTCATATCCCATCGTCGCCATAAGACCTATCTGTGTCGGTGCGACGTAAAGCAAATAAAAAAGTGTTGTTTATCAAATTTCAAAATCTGGTGTTGTGTGACTCCTATATGAGCTTCATATTTCAAAGATCCTTCATTGCCTCTTATTGTTCTTGGGAGTAGTAGGCTAATCTCTCACTACGGATGAACCTTTTTTTCCATTTGGATGCGCCTTGACAATGATTACGTCAAAAGTAGGGACAAACTAAATCAACACTACTCTGAAGAACTATGGAATGTCGTATGGCTTTTAGTGCCGGGATATCCCAGGACGGGTTCGGCTCGCCAGGTGCAGGTCTTTCTATTTGACTCCCGTAGGCGACCTGCGCGTCGTGATGAGGATGAAATGATGGTGAAGACAACACATACACCCAGCACCGTGCCATTGGAATTTACCAATTAAGGTTATAATCCCCGACCCGGTCGGGAATCGAACCCGGGACCCTTTGAACCGAAGGCCAGTACGCTGACCGTTCAGCCAACGAGTGGGACTGAAGAACTATAAGAGACAATGAAGGATGTTTGGAATATGAAGCTCACATAGGAGTCGCACAACATCAGCTTTCGAAATTTGATTTTTAATGCATTTTTAAATGAATATTGTTTCTGGACAGTTTTATGTTTGATTGTACAATTTTTAACAGGTCTAATGTACCTAAGTGATTTTAACCAAGTAGAAGAAGAGAATCCCAGTCTAGGAAGCCAAGAATAATGGCCGAGGGGATTTACCATGCTGACCACACGATACCTCATAACCTGCTGGCCTTCGGGCTAAGCGGCAGTCGCTTTTTAGGACATGGTCTTTTGGGGCTGTTGCGCCATTAGGGGGTGGGGGGGGGGTGGGGAGAAGAAGAGAATCCTATCATATTCTCGAAAGTTGTACTTGTATACGAATATATGTTTTTATTGCATTGGTAAGGCGAATCTTTAATACTTAACATTGATTTTTTATTATGTCCATAGCATATCTACCCGTAAAGGCCCCGAAATCGCCTTTTAGGAGTCTAAAGGTTTCCACTATTCTTAATTTCGACATCAACTGGGATGAATACCAGGCGAGTTGGCCGTGCGGTTAGGAGCGCGCAGCTGTGAGCTCGCATCCGGGAGATAGTGGGTTCGAACCCCACTGTCGGAAGCCCTGAAGATGGTTTTACGTGGTTTCCCATTTTCACATCAGGCAATTGTTGAGGCTGTACCTTAATTAAGTCCACGGCCGCTTCCTTCCCATTCCTAGGCCTTTCCTGTCCCATCGTCGCCATAAGACCTGTCTGTGTCAGTGCGACCTAAAGCAAATAGCAAGCAAACTAGCATTAAAATAACCCGGTATTCATTTCTATTGTGAATTTCCGGACCATACACCTCTTCAATAATGGAAGTCTCGCTTCTATATTACTGCACTTCCTGGTGGTACTCGAAGTTTAATCCTTCGGGATGAATTGGACATACCTTTAATGCCTCGGCTAGACGTTGGAAGTGCTAAAAGAGTATCTGTTTGTGAACTCGAGAGGATTACAGAACAAATATAGAACTTCAATTTGTACCAGGTATGCAATAGCTACTCAGTCCCCGGATATAATGCTGCACAGCGTTGTGTGTTCGGCAATATGCTTTCACAACAGTAGAGGTGAAACACGAGCATGAAGTGTATATTTGAGAAGCATTTTAAACAACCGTACGACATGAAATTATTATATTCATTTTTATAAATTTAATTGGAATCAGATTTCAACAAATGACAGAAACTGAACTCTATTTTAACGAAATCATTTGTCCGCTACACGGAATAGTATAGAATCATGGATAAGTTCTTGGGCTTAAAGGCGAGACCGAGGGAACAGATTCTTTGACTGGTTCCCTCTTAGTAGCCTCTTATGACAGTCAGGGGTTACATATGATGCATCCTCTGGCTCCAGTCACAGGGGAGATAAAGAATTCCGATGCATGGAAAGAAAAGTGAGTCTATTCACAAAAGAATGTTAAGTCTCATTAATTGTGCGAATGAATCATTCTAGACGTAGTAAATATAACACTAATTTAATTAATGTCACCGGACAAAAATTAGTCATCCTAGAGCGCATGCACAGACGGATCGTTAAGCCTGTACTGATAGCGAAGCGAACGAGTCCCGTGCTCAACCGCACGCGCACAGCCTCTACGTTAGCATAAGGCAGTAGCGATCAGTGAGACATTGGTGTTTCAAGCGACAGTGCACGTCAACATGGGTAGATGTAAGGATGTGCCAGAGTGACAAAAACGGGCAACCGTGTTTGGCCGTGCCCATGACCATACAGTGTGTGAAGTTTCTGGATTTGTTGGTGTTGTCGCTGCGGACCTTTCAACGTGTCTACAAGCCATGGTGTACTACAGGCGACCACGAAACACGACGTCAGAATTGTGGTCTGAAAAGTTCCTGACTGAGAGGGACCGCAGAAGCGTTTCACGGCTTATGAATCAAAATCGCTTTGAAACCCGGCAGGAATTGCTGCAGTCAGTGAATAAAGTTCGACACTAACTTGTTAGTGGGTGAACATTGCGATGGAAACGGCATGCAATGAACGTTTGAAGTCGGTCCTGACACGGGCACATAAACCTGCGCGTCTTCAATGGGCTGCAAATAATTGAACGTGGACAGTAGCTGGCTGACGGAACGTAATGTGGTCTGACGAGTCACGTTTCTGCCCGTATTCCAATAACGCACGTCGTCGAGTGCACTGAAGGCTAAATGAAGCATTCCATCCTGGATGTGTGCAAGGTCAGGTTCAAGCCACAGATGGGTCTGTGATGATTTGTGGGTGTTTTTCGCGTCATGATTGGGGCCCGCTCTCTGAGGTGACCACGAACATGAACCAGCGTGTTCATTTCAACATTCTCAGCGGGCGAGTTGGCCGTGCGGTTAGAGGCGCGCGGCTGTAAGCTTGCATCCGGGAGTTAGTGTGTTCAAATCCCACTGTCGGCAGCCCTGAAGATGATTTTCCGTGGTTTCTCATTTTCACGCCAGGCAAATGCTGGGGCTGTACCTTAATTAAGGCCACGGCCGCTTCCTTCCAACTCCTAGGCCTTTCCTATCCCATCCTCGCCATAAGACCTATCTGTGTCGGTGCAACGTAAAACCACTAGCAAAGAAAAAAAAGAAAAAGGAAAAAAAAAGCATTTCAGCTTTCTGGATGATCAGGTGTTGCCATTCAGTCAAGTTCTGCATGACGAGTATGTTAATATTACCGCGATTTTTCAAGATGACAACAGAAAAGTTCATCAGATCGAACGGATATGTGACCGGTTTAATGAACTCTCCCCCACCCTATTACATCTCGATTGGCCTGCAAAATCACCTGATTTGAACTCCATTGAAAATCTGTGGGACGTGTTACAACAGCGGGCAAAACGCCGACATCAGCATCCCCGCATTTTTGTGGAGTATATGTCTTGTGAAATCGCCCATGGCCGTCATCTTTCTCCATAAGAGCACATGTGTATCCGCCATCTTATGCAATCGCCCATGGCCGTCATCTTTCTCCACAAGAGCCCATGTAGAGCCGCCATCTTATGCGATCGCCTATGGCCGTCATTTTTCTCCATAAGACCCCATGTATAGCCGCCATCTTGAACAATCGCCCATGGCCGTCATCTTTCTCCATAAGAACCCATGTATAGCGGCCATCTTATGCAATCGCCAATGGCCGTCATCTTTCTCCATAAGAACCCATGTATAGCCGCCATCTTGTGCAATCGCCTATGGCCGTCTCCTTACGTCGCGAAGGGCATCTGACTGTAAAAGTGAGGTTAGGCTTGCTCTCTTAAGCGAATCCACATTGCCCTACTACTCAAGATCGTGTCGCGAGAATCATCATTGTCCTACTACTCAAGATGGCATCAGGAAGGGCATCTCTTCGTAAAGGTGAGGTAAGGTCCCTCCATGAGATTAGGCTTGTTCTCTTATGCGTCCGAAAGGGCATCTCACCGTAATACTGAAGTTAGGCCCCTCCAAGATAGCGGCTGTGGGGTTAGGCTTGCTCTCTTAGGCGTCGGGAAGGGCAACTAGCCGTTAAGGTGTGGTTGGGCCCTCAGGATGGCGACTGTAAGGTTAGGTTCGCTCTCTTATTCAAAATCCGCCAATAGGCATTGTACAACTACTATACTAGAGTTCAATGACTTCGGGTCAGAACTCGTATAGCTACACTACTAGACCTCGTGTGCTGACTCAGCAAAAAAGTGCTGACGCCAGTGATTTAGAACTGTCTTTGCTCCACTACTATCGGTGACGCTAATTCCATATAGACCCTCAGACCACAAACGTATAATATGTTAAAATGTTGAATTTAATCGGGAGGTCGTGGGTTCGAGCCCCACTGTCGGCAGCCCTGAAGATGGTTTTTCCGTGGTTTCCCATTTTCACACCAGGCAAATGCCGGGGCTGTACCAAATTAAGGCCACGGCCGCTTCCTTCCACTTCCTAGGCCTTTCTCATCCCATCGTCGCCATAAGACATATCTGTGTCGATGCGACGTAAAACAAATAGCAAAAAAAAATGTTGAATTCATCTGGTTAGTCCGACTCGTTGGCTAAACGGTCAGCTTATTGGCCTTCTGTTCAGACGGTCCCGGGTTCGATTCCCGGCCGGGTCGGGGATTTTAACCTTAATTGGTTAATTCCAATGTCACGGGGGCTGGGTGTATGTGTTGTCTTCATCATCATTTCATCCTCATATCACGACGCGCAGGTCGCCTACGGGAGTCAAATAGAAAGACCTGCACCTGGCGACCCGAACCCGTCCTGGGATATCCCAGCACTAAAAGCCATACGACATTTCATTTTTCATCTGGCTAGTTCGCGGATATTGTTTCTTGTTTACGAAAGGATGATTTCCGTATATTTTGGCTCATGAAGCGTAAAAACTTTAAGATTTTGTTTGAGCATAGTACTGTACCGTTTACCTTACAGAGACTACTGTATTTCTATGCACGTAGATGAAAAATAATTATATAGCTTGATGTACGGGGTTGCTAAGATGAACTGTGGCACTCCGGATGAGCGACATTAACTGGGTTCCTAGATCACCTCAGGAAAGTACACTGGAAGATGTACAGACAGAAGTGTCTTCAAGAGGCCTTTCGAAATCATCTGGTCAAACTCTGAAGTGGCTTCCGATTACGTGTTGTGTGTAACATCTATAGAATTTTATGTTGATGCGAAGGGTATTTTGTGTTTTAGTATAACCGTGTACTGTGAATTCATTATGATAACGAAGATGGCAGACATTCATTTCGATGTTCCTAGTGGGAAAAGGAAGAAATTGAATTTTTCAGATCAAATATTATGTAAACAACTTGATTTTCACATGTATTAATTTTTAATTAATTTTAGATGCAAACTTTTAAACCTTATAGTTGCGGAATAATTAAAAACTTGTTTTACTTTCTTCTTCTACTCACATATTTGCTTTGTGCGGTAATTATATATGTTTAATAACCAGAAGTCTTTCTCTTTCAAACAGCAGATTTTGGTTTGGTATTGCTGTTTTATTTTCAGTTTGTAATTGTAATGATTTTTGTATATGCAGTGGGCGCCGTTTGTTGTAATCACGGATAATGTTATCAACCGTATTATATAATCACTTTTATGAAGTCCCGTACGGACAAATACTGAAACATTGAACATCTTCCGTTTATTGTGATCATGAATTCGGTTTATGATATCACATTTGCTTTCAAGGATTTCGTTCTCAAGTATGCTAGTAGAGTGTTACCAGAAGGAGAGGAGAATGTTGAGCTTTGTCCCACAGTTTTAGGAATGGATGAACATTGATGAGGGCATCATTACTGATGCGAATCAAACAGAAGACGACATACGTGAGGCAGTTACTTCCGCAGAATTAGATATGAGAGGTATAAAGAGCACGGAGCAGAAGACAGCGATGATGTTGATGAAGATGTTGCCGAACGAAGCTGAAATGCGAGAGGCACTAGATATCGAGGTGTTCAGTGTAGCTCAGTAGTCTTTCAAAAACATTATGAATACAAAAGATTCATTAATGGAGTTTTGAGAGACAACCAGAAGGAAACAACAATTAGAAACTATTTTATATAGCTGAAAACATTTAACTGTATTGCAGTGCTGTGTACCGGGATTTGTTTCATTGTAGTGTATGTCGGTTATGAATAAATACTGTAGACTACCTATCAATTTTTGTTTTTCGGCTACCTTTATCAATCGGTTAATATTATCAAATCATCTTCGTCCCAGAGTGATTATAATAAGCGGCGTCCACTGTATTTAATTCTTATATATTCATATATTTTCATATAATGCCTTATGGAGAATGTAAATACTAACGTTTTTTATACAATTTGTTTTACGTCGCACCGATACAGATAGGTTTTATGGCGACGATGGGAAAGGAAAGGCCTAGGAGTGGGAAGGAAGCGACCGTGGCCTTAATTAAGGTACAGCCCTAGAATTTACCTGGTGTGAAAATGGGAAACCACAGAAAAGCATCTTCAGGGCTACCAACAGTGGGGCTCGAACCCACTATCTCCCAGATGCAAGCTCACAGCTGCGCGCCCCTAACCGCACGGCCAACTCGCCCGGCAATACAAATGTTATTAATAATAAAAAAGGCACTAGATTCCAAGTACAGAGATATTTGGATGTAAACTATATGGATATACGTGTCAATGCTACCAGTTAGAACTCTGCAGCAAAAGAACATACCCAAGTAAAGACTATGCAAAACAAGGTGCAGGTGCGTAGTTTTAGTGCTTCTCTTTTTATGGCTATTTGGCTGCAACACAAGCGTAATAAAGCAAGTGAAAAAAGAAAATATCCAAAATTATGGTGATTAGTGTTGAATTCACCGTTTTCGGGTCCGTTAGGCTGATTGGCGACAGTCTTAATGACAGTTGGGATCGCGTACATCATATTCATAGGGCGACACGTAAATGCATACAATTATCACTCGTTTTTATTATTTACTTGGAGGCATCAAGTACTTCCCAGACAATGTGGGCTGCAACAAGGACAAAGCTTCACGCGAAACAAAATAATCTGGAACTAAAACTTTTAATTAAACACACAACACTACCTCTAAAACTACAACATATATAAAATTGGATGTTGGTATGTTTGAAGCTAATAGACTCAAAAACTACTGGACCGATTTCGCTGAAATTTTCAGTTTGTTCTTATTACATCTGAGAGGGATTATGACGTGGTTTGAACGAAATCTGATTGGTGGTTCGGCACTAAGTGGTTAAAAATTAAATAGGGGAAGACAAGCAAGCCGCAAGACAAGTCCAATCACGGGGTTGCCTACACAACAGTGTGTGTGAAGATTATGATGTGTTCCTTAAAACTTATTTCTGCTTTTATCTGGAAAAATTACTGTAGGGGCAAGAAACCCCTAGCACCCCTAAAGGAAGGGGCTGAAACTTAAAAATCCTAAAATGACGATATTAGTGACGAATTCATAGTCTTTGGGGTAGCTGAGATGAACTGTGACACTCTGAATGCCGTTTAAGTCAAAGTTCGTTCCCAATCGGTGTGGTAAACATATTATGACTTACTGTTTGGGAAAGAAGACTGTAGGGTAAGACACACATACGGGCGGGATCGTACAACTGAAGATGTTACGGACGTAAAAATTGGTATTTGGAATCTTCTTTAAAAATAAACACATTTTTTTTTTAATTTTTGAAAAATCCATAAACTATATTATTGGTATTAAATGTTCATAAAATTATTGAAATGGGCAGGAAAAACAATATGACTACGACAGGCGTATCAACATGAGTTGTGTGACCTGAATGTTGTGGAGCAGCGCACGGGTCCATTAGTAGCTGGTAAAATATCAATTAACGTCGCAATAAAGAAATCCACAAAATTTGGTACATCCACTTGGTACATAATTAAGGGGTAGTGCGAACATTAGACATTAAAAAATATCCTGGCAGCACGTGGAACTTTCCATATTAAGATACGTCAGCTGAGCTACTGTATTTATAACGAATACTGCCGGGCAGCACGTGTCTCCTAGTAGTTCGTTACTGAACTTTACATTATTGATTTATGTAATATTGCATTTTGAAATATTCTCCCAATATATCAAAATGTAATGAAACAGACACAACCAACATTCTGTTTTTTTTTTTTTACAAAACTGCCTCCCTATGGAGGTATTCTCAAAGGACTCAGTATTTTGTTTTTGTTTTTGCTATTTGCTTTACGTCGCACCGACACAGATAGGTCTTATGGCGACCATGGGATAGGAAAGGCCTAGGAGTGGGAAGGAAGCGGCCGTGGCCTTAATTAAGGTACAGTCCCAGCATTTGCCTGGAGTGAAAATGGGAAACCACGGAAAACCATCTTCAAGGCTGCCGACAGTGGGGTTCGAACCCACTATCTCCCGAATGCTGGATACTGGCCGCAATTAAGCGACTGCAGCTATCGAGCTCGGTAGGACTCAGTTTACCCACATGACAATAATAATTAACATTACCATTAAAATTACAATATTAAAATATAGTAATATGATATAAATTTCAAACAACACCTAGAGATGTGGATTAAGATGCCAATTCAGAATTTGACAACTCTTATTTAGTACTATGTTGACGTATCTCATCTCGTGCGGAAGTTGGAATGTGATGATTTTTCAAATTTTCTAAAAGAAGCGAGGTATATCAGCTTGTGCTCATATCAGTAGGCCTATTACATAAACGCATTTGAGCTTAACAGTAGGTTCATAGACAGCTTTCTTTTCTTTATCCACCTCCTCAGATTGTTGAAGACCGGACAGAAGGGTCAATAGTTGTGCCATGCCTAGAGGTGTTAGAGTATGCAATAATATCAATTCTTCTAGTAGACCCATCTGAGGAAACATATGAGATTTCTTCGTGCTACTGCCACCATTTCTGTCGCAAATCATTAGCAATCTTGGACCTCACCGTGTGATGGCCTGAAAAATGTTCCTCTATCACAGAATCCTAAGACATGTCCAAGTGATTCGTTCTCGGCGCAGTGTCTGCATCGGGTACCGTTTAAGGATCTGCCTAGAGTTGTCCAGACAGTCCCTACGTTCGTTCTAACACATTACGGTACGTTATAAAGGTAATTATTTTCCAGAAGAATGGTAAAAATTACACCAATGGTACGTAAACGACTTTTCTATATGCATCGTTCCTTTTCACGTTACTCAGTTGCTAAACAAATATTACTGAATTCTCTAGTCTTTAACAATGTATTAACAACAAAGCAACAAGCAAATTGTCGAATTTCAGAGCTATCTCTTCTAGTATGGGATAGAAATAATTTATTACTTCCTAATGACCTGTCTTAGTCTCATACTTAGCGTCGACAATATGAAAGTGACCGAGGTATAAGCGAAGTTAGTAACGCCATTCCTCATGCAGAGAGTCCCTGTTGCCAATGATGTGAAAATGTCGCTCATAGGATCGGTTGGTGCGTGTACGACCCCTTGTCTGAATGGTCGGCGTACTGCCTTTCGATTCAGAGGGTCCCGGGTTCGATCCCCGACCGGCTCCTCTTCATATTTAGACAACACATCACAGTTCCAACCACCACAGAAACGCGCAATTGTGATTACATCACCCTATATAGGGTTGGGGCCAAAAGGGCATCCGGCCGTAAAACAGGGCCAAATCCGCATGTGCGACGCAATTTGCACTAGCGACTCCACAGATGTGGGGAAAATGTGGTAGAAAGAGAAGATGGGTCGGTTGGTATACGTGCATTTTCGTATGCTTGACAAATTGAAATGCAATAGCAACTTCTGGTTCAAGGAGGAAAACAACGAGAAAGTACTTCACTCTTCATTTCCTAGCACACCCCTTCAGTGACATCTAGGTCGTCTATGACAACTGATGGCGGAGGTGTTCAGGATCCAATCAGCCTTCAGCCTAATTATTACTAGTATTATCATTCTTTTCTTAATTCGTTATGCCCAACTAAGGAACACGTTTGAACTTATTGGCACTTTTCTGTTTTTCTTCTCTTCTTCCCAATATCTCTTCATCCTCTCACTGTGTTCCTTTTTACGTTCTTCAGTCCATCCTGTAATTAGTCGGGTGGGCTTTACAGAAAATGAAGTTTTGTGAATTGATATTGTGAATTGTATTCTATCTTGAATGGTTTATTCATTAACGCCAATTTTATTTAGATCTTCACTGATTTCTTTTTAGCCAATTATTGTGATTTCTTTCAATGATAAGGCTGTTTAATTTTTTTTGTGAGCCTGTTATTATCCATTCTATACGAGTGACCATCATATTGTAATCGCCGTTTCCTGATTGTATCTGAGATTTATTTTATTTTTTTATTTTTTGCAATTTGACAGATTTCATGTGATTTCTTTTTCATCCAAATTCCATTTTCGCATTTTGGTCCTAAGAATTTTCTGAGGATTTTTCTTTCTTGTTTTTTATCATTTTTATTCGAGCTTTGCCACCAATTAGAATAGTTTCAGATGCATAATGTGCTTCTTACTAATTATCGTATTCCTATTAGGCGAGTTTCAATGCATTACCCCAAAGATTGCAAATATGTTAAGAATTCTATGAACTCTATATACTGTAATAGTCGGGTTATGAGGAAATTTGAACGCAAGAAATAAATAGACAGTGGTGATGAAAGTAATATCTCGGCAAGGAGTAAATGAGGAGTGTCTGTTCGAAACGTGCTATTTCCACTTCCAAAAAAAAAAAACCATATTTCGTCCAGATGCATTACAGTAGTTAATTATTATGGATTCGTATGGATTGCTATGAGTAATCCAGACCAAAAAGATGTAATTCCTTAAAATGTGTGCCAAACCCGATCATGGGCAAGTTCCATGCGCCTTGTATTTTACGTTTCTTCCACTATTCTTACAACTCTCTTAACGGGGAAATAACACCTTTTGAACAGACATTACTCAAATCAAACTGCAACAGCAGTAGCAAGAACGGTGGAATATTAAAGCGTTATAAATAGGTAACTGTGTCCTCAGATTTGATTTGACACCTGTGTTGTTATTTCTTGGTATGGCTGTGACTGAATTACATTAAATTGCACTCGACATATAATTCTTCTCCCTTATTTACTTACGATGTACTTTGGAATCAGATAAAGAACACCAAAGTGTATGTGTGTGTGTGTGTGTGTGTGTGTGTGTGTGTGTGTGTGTGTGTGTGGGCAGTAAATGAAGACAGCCCGCTAGAGGAAGGCATAGCAATCAGCTTAGTTTATACAGAATTCACGAACCGTGACTACTGTATTCTCGAAGTTTGTAACTAAATACACAGCATCTCACGTATTGACATTCGATATTTGCACAATTGTAGCTTATTTATCAGAGCAGACGCTCTTAATGGATCAGTATGGGGATTTGTCAGCTCACGTTCTTTGTTTAAGCCTTAATCCGTGCCTGGTGACACAAGGAAAATGTTCGGGATTGACTAGACTGATTGCAATGCAACTTGGTAAGAAGATCAATATTAAGACATCGTAAACTTAATGGTAAGAGTCATCATGTCGTAAAAGTATATTTCCATTCTTAAAGAACAGTAGTTCGTAGTCCGCCTCTGTGATGTAGTGGTTAGTGTGATTAGCTGCCATCCTCGGGAGACTGGGTTCGATTCCCGGCTCTGCAGCGAAATTGGAAAGTGGTACGACGGCTGCAACAGGGTCCACTCAGCCTCGGGAGGTCAACTGAGTACAGGAAAGTTCGATTTTCACCTCAGTCATCCTCGAAGTGGTTTTCCGTGGTTTCCCACTTCTCCTCCAGGCAAATGCTGGAATGGTACATAATTTAAGGCTACAATACTTCCCTCTTCCTTGTACATCCCTTCCGATCTTCCCATCTCCTCACATAACCCTTTTCAGCATAGCAGGTGAGGCCGTCTGGGCGAGGTACTGGTCCTTCTGCGCATTTGTATACCCCTACCCCAAGTCGCACGTTCCAGGACGCCACCCTTCAGAAGATGGAGGTGGGACACCTTGCTGAGTCCGAGGAAAAAACCCTGGACGATAAATGGATAAAGAAAGAAAGAATTATTAGTCAAGACATCAGAACACTGCTGCACGCCTGCCGTTCTTGACCACAGCATGACCAATTGAGTGAATCTGAACGGGAATCACCCAGTTTCCTTTGCTGTGCTTACTAATGGTTATATGAATAGCATGATCCTTCATATGGCCGACTAGGATTTCATGTAACAAAATCTATTTTAGATTTCATTATAACGATACAGAAGTATTAGTACCGTACTGCTTTGTTATACACTGTACTTGTTAACAAATAGATCTGTAGACCATGGAATTCCGTTCGCGTTGTGTTGTCAAAATCTCACTTTTACTGACGTGTTTTATGTAACATTGAAATAGAACTATCAGTACAGATCTACAGTACATACGTAAGGTAATTGTACGCCATCACTAACTAACTGCTTAAAGCCACCCAGCCATTATTTAGTAATTAATACTAGCGTTGATGTTATGTGTTGATGTTAACGTAACCTACGTGCTCATTCATCCAGGTTTCATCAAAATGTATCTGATACAACACAAACAATTTCTTTGTTAATGATTACAGTGCACTAAATTTTGTGGTATGGGTTAGAACTATTATTATTTTTACTCTCACTCGCCTGTCCAGGGCATATTTATTGATCGTATGGCTTTTAGTGCCGGCAGTGTCCGAGGACATGCCTTTCTATTTGATGTCTATAGGCGACCTGCGCGTCTAGATGTCGGATGATGATGAGAGGGAGTGTGAAACCCGGTGTTGGCACGTAGCCTCCTCCGGTGGAATAACACCAAGCGGTCTGCTCAAAGCTTTACGTCCCCATCCGACGGACGAATCACCATCAGTATATGCTCTTACTCCATATCAGCACTGCGGAAAGGTTATGGAATTTAATCCAGGATTTGGCACGCATTCTAGTGATTAGAAATTTTATACCCCCACCTCCCCCTAACCTGCCGACCAACATTCTGATGGAGAACATTTTTCCAACCAACGGGACTCAACTCGGGTAACTACGGTGTCAGACCACATGGAATTCAACGCCTTTACGAGTATAGCCACCAGGCGGGCTGCTCCTTGACAAAGACAGCATGGAAGTGACCAAGGTGTGAGGAATGCTAGTAGCGTAAAATTGTAGCCAGCTACTGTAGTAAAAGGTGTGAAAGTGTCACCCGTAGAGTCAGTTGGTGTAAGTATAGTATAGTAATTTTTAATTTTCCTAATATATCACTAATGTTTGTTTATTCATTGATATGGTGAATTATGATATAATAGTACAGTAATTTATTGAACCTTACAGGCTTTTCGCCCATATACATGTTCACAATGCCAGATTACATAATACAGAAAGAACCATTAAAACCAACGAAACTGAACGAGTATAAACAGAATTAAAACACACCAACTAAATCTACTAAGCGGCCCCTTGCATGGACGGATTTCCAGTCCACATGTAAGGGCCAACCCTACAACGCTATAATCTAACAAATAACCTGGTAGCCCCCCACACGGGCGGGGTACCAGTCTCCATGCAAGGCACCAACCCTAAACTAAATCTACTAAGCTGCCACTAACATGGGCGGGTGACCAGTTCACATGTTAGGGCACCCCTACATCTAAATTAACCCTAAATCCTAAAATTAGCTTGTTGCCACCTACACGGGCGAGAAACCAGTCCACGTGCAAGGCGCCATTCCTACAACTACTGTCCGGCCGTGTCATGCCCCCTGGTGAGAAAAGGAGCCGCCCTCCCAGGGATGACACGCCCGGTTCTACCCGTGGGGCCCAAAGGAAAGACCCCGACATCCCCTACCAGCTGACAGTGCAAATCTCTCACAATTCCATTTGCGGCCGGCCACATGTGGCGGAAATGTTGGTGTAAGTATTTCAATAGACTTGGTAGGCTGATATGTAATAGCTTCTTCTGATGTAGCGAGGAAAGCGACGGGTAATTCAATTACTCCTCTTTCCTTAATGCGACTTTTGAGTTTCCTCCTAGACTGTCTGTGACGGCTGATGAAGGAACTTCTGGAAATCAGCATACGACATACACTCTATTTAAATGTATAAACATTTAACGATAAATTATTAGTTTTATATGTCACTGATGCTTCTGTGAAGGAGAAGTCGGTGGGCGACATTAACCGATTTGACAGACGGACTGGCATAATATTCTCATCCAAAGCTGAGGAAGATAATTTGTTAGTTAAAGAATATGCATATATCCTTAAGTCCACTTTCTTGGTACGGGGTCGGGGATAAAGTGGGAAGAAATTACATGACATGTTTTCCAAGGCCGAATGTAGTTGAAATAATGAATGATCGTAAATGAAACTAGGTAAGTAGGTGGAAGGAACCCGGCTGTGGTCTATGAATAGGAGCTGACCAGGTATTTGCCTGCAAGTGAAAATGTGAAAATCACAGAAAGCTATTCTCAGGATAGCCGACGGTAGAGAGTGAAACCCGCTAGTCTCGCGAATGCGGAGCTTGGCTTAGCCATAGCTCGTTAACATGCGTGACCACATCGATATGTAGGTAGTTACAAGAATACAACAAAACATATTTCTTGTATTTCATTTTGAGACGAGGCGGCCAAGCCAAGCCAGTAAAGACATGTTTAGTTTACTCTCGAGGACGTGTGTTTGATAACCCACGAGCAAAGTTACAAATTTAGATTTTCACTTCTGGAGAGGAACATGGCATTGGGGTTCTCTCAGCCTGAACCAAAAGTAAGTAGCAGCTTAATTCCTGAGGACAAACGTGGTCGGCCGTAGCGTTAACCACTCTATCCAACTTAGGGCAAGGGTGCATAAAGAGGAAGCCTTCACCTTTCCTTTCTTCAGGGACTTTCACGTCGGATGATGTGGAACTGCGCCCATGGTCACTGGTATTTCCAGAACCTTTAATTAGGCCGATTGAACTGCGCCCATAGTAAAGTCGGTTGTTAGTCCAATGTCCGTCTAAGGGGAAGAGACGAACGTCTCCCACCACTAGCTTCTGTAATGTTAAGAATAAGAGGTATTGTTGGGAGATCAAAAGAATGCACATGCCAGGTGAGGCACGGGGCGAAGGGATTTTTCACCAGCAGAGCCTGTGACGCAATGATTACCATAGCAACTCCGCTACTACCCAGGGGAGTTTATAGTATCTTCTACTGGCAGCTCTTCGCTCTTGTCAGTTGTAATCCAGCAAACTGCAAAGTGTGAGTCAATGTTTTCGTGCAGTAGATAAGAACAGGTAAGAGCCGATCTGTCTGGTCAGAACAAGAAGTTCGTGCTTGCAGGCCACATTCCTCATTCTTGCATTCTTCTCATCTCTACACAGTAGTCCCCCGTCCTGATAAGCAGCTGCGCTACGGGAAACCCAACACTTAGTATAAAAATTTCCTTAGTTAATTATTAGCTGATTTACCCGTGCTACGTTACGGAATTCTCGGAAAGACTATCTTTGTGGTTTTTCCAACTGAAGTCAACATAGATCATTACAATGACGTCAGTAGGAATGTAGCGATTAAAAGCAATGTGATCATATAAAATACTCGATCAAATGTAAAACCGCACATTTTCTCACTTTAAACGAACAGTACCGTGATGCCGATCTAGCAGTCCAAAGTCCCGGTGCTGGACGAAAACTTCTCAGCCATTATTCCGTTAAAGGTGCACACTGCTCATTCTAATCAGTGCCTAAGATTAGGTATTGAATAACTAGAATGCTATGATGAACCAGTGTGTTACGTACCAGGAATATCAGAACATTTATGAACCAGAGGAAAAGAATGGCATGCTAAAGAAGAGAGAGATCCAACTCCCCAGCTACTTCCCGCCAGTATTCAGGCAGGCTCTTATACTCGGTACGCAGCAGTAATCCCATCTATCGGAGATGAGTGGCAGCAGAAGACACAAAGTTCAACAGAACAAACAATGGTCAATGTAATGTTATTGTTGATCAATTTTATGAGATTTCTATATTGTAGGCCTTCACATTCAGTTTTCTTCCGACTCTGTGATATTAGGGATTCTTAAAGCATTATTTATAGCATAGACTGTAGCTCCTTATTCCTTGATTTTACGCACCGATTTTCATGAAAATCTGTTGACCCATTTTATCATGACTCAGTCACTACTGAACTGCATTTAGGGCAGTCACCGAGGTGGCAGATTCCCTGTCTGTAGTTTTCCTAGCCTTTTCTTAAATGATGGCAAAGAACTTGGAAATTTATTGAATATCTCCCTTGGTAAGTTATTCCAAGCCCTAACTCCCTTCCTATAAACGAATATTTGCCCAAATTTGTCCTTTTGAATTCGGCGCTGATATGGCCTTTGCAACAAAAATCCAAATTCATGAATATCTCTGTTATCATTGCCGGTACGGTAAAAATGTACAAGACATAAATGATCGGAAATTTAATACTATCATAACTTTAGTTATGTAGTATTTGTCGAATGGACCACTAATAACATAAATATTTGAGAATTGCAATTTAGGCCTTACCCTAAACTACCATTTCATTCAGCGTGAATAAAATTACTTACGGCCTACATTGCTGACCTTACATACTGATTTTCATTACATTCTCTTCAGCCGTTTTCTCGTGACAGACAGACAGACAGACAGACAGACAGACAGACAGACAGACAGACAGACAGACAGACAGACAGACAGACAGACAGACAGACAGACAGACAGACAGACAGACAGACAGACAGACAGACAGACAGACAGACAGACAGACAGACAGACATTACGGAAAATTAAAAAGTGCTTCCTTGTTACTGTTGACACGTCCGATACGGAAATACCATTATTTTTAAATTCCGAGCAATGTTCGGACAAAACTCGTATTTATGGAATGAAAATGAAAAGCTATGCTAACAAATCCAAGAACAGCCAAAAATTGAATCTTTTAAAAATTGAAATATATTCCTTTCTGGTTGGTTTTAATAAACGTTGCTAAATATTTGCCAAAGGGAGAGTGAAATATAGGCATTATTTTCATTTAAGGCATCTTTCGTTTGCGGATGTCCTAGTCATTTCATTTTCATAATGTAACATTTTCTTGAATTGATTCCCTGTACATGAGAATGAGCAATGCGCAATTATTGTTGTTCGATTGTGGTGTGTTTCTGACAACGAATTTCTATGTTTCATATTTATCATCTGCAGGTTTACATATACTGTATATGAAATGAGACGCTTGAAATTGACATCACTCGACATAATATAATACGGCAGAGGGGAGGAAGAATGAACCTACCTGAACGCTAACCATGGGCGCACTTCCACAGCCACTTTTCGAAAATTGACACTAATGACCAAGGTCATGACTGAAGCTTGGGCGCAGTTCCATACCTCCCTTCATGTCATTGCTTTGCTATTTAACATTGGTATGTCCCTGTTATCAAATGAATATTAGTGAAATTCAGTCGTTATTCTCAGTTCATTGTCTATGTTTCTAAAAACTGTACAGAGGACAGAGGTTTGTTCTGTAGTGAAATGTTAATTTATATGTGACTGATGGGACGGTGACCCGTGGTTTAGTTGTAGGGTTTTAACGTTTTATTCAGGCATTTAAAAATAATTATTAACCATTATTTTAAATACACATCGAAAATAAGACGCGACTGTGAAATTAAATACATATTTAAAACACATCACAAGAAATTTAAGAGTTTGTGTCTGTTTCAAGTATAATACACTGACTGACAGAGCAAATGCAACACCAAGAAGGAGTAGTCAGAACTTTATGCCAATTGCAGGGTAGACTGAGGTCACTGAGGTATGCTCATGATGTGAAATGCGCCGCTGTGCTGCGCACGTAGCGAACGATAAATGGGACACGGCGTTGGCGAATGGCCCACTTCGTACCGTGATTTCTCAGCCGACAGTCATTGTAGAACGTGTTGTCGTGTGCCACAGGACACGTGTATAGCTAAGAATGCCAGGCCGCCGTCAACGGAGGCATTTCCAGCAGACAGACGACTTTACGAGGGGTATGGTGATCGGGCCGAGAAGGGCAGGTTGGTCGCTTCGTCAAATCGCAGCCGATACCCATAGGGATGTGTCCACGGTGCAGCGCCTGTGGCGAAGATGGTTGGCGCAGGGACATGTGGCACGTGCGAGGGGTCCAGGCGCAGCCCGAGTGACGTCAGCACGCGAGGATCGGCGCATCCGCCGCCAAGCGGTGGCAGCCCCGCACGCCACGTCAACCGCCATTCTTCAGCATGTGCAAGACACCCTGGCTATTCCAATATCGACCAGAACAATTTCCCGTCGATTGGTTGAAGGAGGCCTGCACTCCCGGCGTCCGCTCAGAAGACTACCTTTGACTCCACAGCATAGACGTGCACGCCTGGCATGGTGCCGGGCTAGAGCGACTTGGATGAGGGAATGGCGGAACGTCGTGTTCTCCGATGAGTCACGCTTCTGTTCTGTCAGTGATAGTCACCGCAGACGCGTGTGGCGTCGGCGTGGAGAAAGGTCAAATCCGGCAGTAACTGTGGAGCGCCCTACCGCTAGACAACGCGGCATCATGGTTTGGGGCGCTATTGCGTATGATTCCACGTCACCTCTAGTGCGTATTCAAGGCACGTTAAATGCCCACCGCTACGTGCAGCATGTGCAGCATGTGCTGCGGCCGGTGGCACTCCCGTACCTTCAGGGGCTGCCCAATGCTCTGTTTCAGCAGGATAATGCCCGCCCACACACTGCTCGTATCTCCCAACAGGCTCTACGAGGTGTACAGATGCTTCCGTGGCCAGCGTACTCTCCGGATCTCTCACCAATCGAACACGTGTGGGATCTCATTGGACGCCGTTTGCAAACTCTGCCCCAGCCTCGTACGGACGACCAACTGTGGCAAATGGTTGACAGAGAATGGAGAACCATCCCTCAGGACACCATCCGCACTCTTATTGACTCTGTACCTCGACGTGTTTCTGCGTGCATCGCCGCTCGCGGTGGTCCTACATCCTACTGAGTCGATGCCGTGCGCATTGTGTAACCTGCATATCGGTTTGAAATAAACATCAATTATTCGTCCGTGCCGTCTCTGTTTTTTCCCCAACTTTCATCCCTTTCGAACCACTCCTCCTTGGTGTTGCATTTGCTCTGTCAGTCAGTGTACAATGATAATAAAGTAACGCGTTATACCCTGCTGGAGGAAAACAAAGAGAAATACTATATTCTACAGAAATTTTAAAGAAATTATTTATCAGGCATAGATCCCATTCATAGATATTGATACTAATGTTTAGTTTAGACAAAAGGTTCTCGAACTATTATGAAATTGCGCCACCACGAAAATATCCTTAAATGAAAGGATTAAACAATATAAGTACTAGGTTATTATTTTAGATCGTGTTGGGTCGAAAAGCACGATGAAAACACACCGGGAGACAACAGTATACGGGGTTCACTAAAGTAGATTTGTTCTATAGTGAAATGTTAATTTATAAGTGATTGATGGGACGGTGACCCGTGGTTTATTTTTATTCAGGCACTTCAAAATAATTATAAACCATTAAATACACTTCAAAAATAAGACGAGACTGTGAAATTACCTATAAATACATATTAAAAAGACATCAGAAGGAATTTAAGAGTTTGTGTCTGTTTCATGTATAATGTAATGATAATAAAGTGTCGCATTATACCCTGCTTGTATGAAAGTTTCACAAAACTCTAGATTTTAGCCTAAGTATCAAACTAATACATGACGATGCAAATTTGTATATCTTAATTCTGGAATTCAGACATTGCGAACTATCAAAATCAAAATGTCAATGGGATGGGTGTGACTGCATGGCGTAGCAGTTTCCTGATGTGTCGTAGTCCAGGTGACACTTCCAAGTGAAGCGTGGTTCCATATGTACGTATGTAACTTTCTTCTTATTTGTTTCTATATTTCAATATTTCTTCTAGTTTCCCTGTAGGCTGTTCGCGTACCCCACGAAAAGTCTCATGCGTACCCCTAGAGTTACACATAGCACAGTTTGAGAACCACTGGTTTAGACCCTTTGATATCCTACTTCGTTCGATTTGTTTTCTTTGTTCCATTTGCCTATAAAGGCAATAATAGTCATCATCATTTATGGCCACAGATGCGATTGTTTTCAAGTCAAACTAACTACCTTGATAGTAGTTTTCGGAGATGCCTAGTTGCCGGAATTTTATCCCGAAGGAGTCATTACATGCCAGTAAAACAGACATAGCACTAGTAGTGTTGTTATCCGGCTCCTTGACTGAATCGTCGGCATAGTGGCCTTCGGTTCCTAGAATACCGGGTTCGATTCCCGGGAGTTAAGTGTTACTTTTCGTATCAATACACACCTTCGTATACATACAACACATCACAGTACCGACTACAAACTAGCACAGAAGTACGCAATAGTAAATACTGTACATTTTTCCACATACGTTTGGCGTCACGAAGGACATCTGCCCATAAAACTGGGTTTGATGTACATTACTATCGACCACAGATAGCTTGGAAAACGCAGGCCTAGGGATGAAAAGGAACCGACCGACCATGGCATTAATTAAGATGCTGCCCCAGTATATGTCTGGTGTAAAATGGGAGACATGGAAGCACATCTTCAGAGATGCAGACTGTGGGGTTTGAACCCACTATTTCCGAAAGATAAGCTCACAGCTACGTGGCCAAAACCACGTAACTAACTCACTCGGTTTTATTATTATTATTATTATTATTATTAATTACTTATTTTAAATTAATTTTCTGAAAATTGTGATTGAATTTAACGACAGAAAATAAAAAAAAAGGGTAAAGCCCCACTTTCACTTTGCTTTACCATCTCCGTGACTGAACTCTTGTATACTAAAGTGATCAAGCTAGAATTAATGTACCCTTTCCCGACCTCAAAAATCTTTGCTGACACCTTTTTATTTAAAAATACATTTTAGGAATTTGAACAAAGTCTTGGAAGGAGAATAAATACTTTTAAAATATTTCTGCCATACTTTTTCTGGAAAGTTACCAGCACAACCGTAGCCTACTGGTTGGGTGTTTATTGAGGAATTTTTCCTATTATTTGACATAAATTAATGGCAAATGTTTCACATGGCTTGTAACTACTTCCTTGGGCCGGGAAGGCTAAATAATGGTAACTTACACTGCTGACAATTGTTTAATATAATTGGAGTAATTTCATTGGAACGTTTCAGCCATACGTTACATTTAACACTTAGCTCTCGAATTCGTTTAGCTGGTCATATAGCCTAGCTCTGCTTGTATTTTTTTTTCTGGAAATGTATTCCTATGCGGTAACTTGATAAAATCGGCGTGAGTAGACTTGTAGCTTACCCAGTCTGAGGGATCATCTTATTCTAATGACCTGGAGCCTGCTTCAACTTCATATTCATCGAATATTTCTCAAGCACCCCGATACTCACTTCCCGAATCAAGTTCCGAAAGGCAATCATCTTCACTCGACTTCAAATAATCCACGTTCGCCGACTGTCTGCCCAAATCACGCTAAGAATGATATTCAGAAGGCTAAGGATTCTCTAAATTGTAGGTATTTCACAATACAGTAATCGCTTGCTACTTAAATTCTGCCGTTAAAACGCGCTTTTCTTGCAGTAATCATTATGTAGGAACGTTCCAACATACGAGCACAACAGAAAATTGCGATGTCGGAATAACAGTTGTTTTCCTGGGAGAGGCGCACGGAGACATCACACTTACATAGTCAGTTTTAGTGCTACTTTCGCACGAACAAATTCTAGTCTAGGCACGTGCTGGCCAAGCACAGAAAATGTAACAATAGAAATACGGTCTGCAAGACATGCACAGTCATTGCAATCTGAGCTGAGGTGGCAAGAGGGATTAATTAACGCGCCAGATACTTTTTAACTAACCCGCACGATTGTGTGAGCCTTGCGGGGAAGGGATATAAATCAGTTATCGCTATTTGCTATTGCTGAATACATCGACCTCATTCACGAATTTTCTCTTTCACCCATTGTTGTTTCGCGATCTATACTTCATCATATCATCAGTAGGTGGTATAACACAATGGTGTGAACGCATCTGGTGAGTTTAATATGTTGTATGTGAATTTTGCTCTTTTTTTAGTATTTCAATGTTCTGCGTGTACAGAACCCTGTAATATCAAAGAGTCTGAGCGTATAAAATTACAAGGATGTATGTTTTTGCTTTTACACCTTTGTAATATAAATATTTTCTGTTCTGTGGATAGAGATTTACTACGAAGCGGGCATGAATAAAGAAGAAACGCCACGTTTCCGGCAACAGTTCAAAGTTAATTAATGGCACTAATAATTCCAACTTTAATCAGTGTAATATTAATAACACGTATAGATAATTCTTTAAAGAAGAGACTATTATTCCCAGTTTCGCTATTGTGTTTGATCAAATCGGCTTGTAAAAGGATCATCACTGTCAACAGGCCACACCTCGTTAATAAGGCCATTCCTGCCCATCATAAGATTTTCTCTTTAATATGGTGTAATTCCTAGATTTAATTCTTCGTTGTATATCAGTCAGATATAATTTATGAGGTCTGCTTAATCCTTTTTTCCCCTAGTACCTTGTCTTTACCTCAGTTCGTTGAAACAAAAATTGCATTGAAATGTCGATATCCTGATTGTGAATCGAAAACAAGCATAATGTGTGTGAAATGTAAACTCTGCCCGTGTGTTATGAAGAACAACTTTACCACACGTACAATGTGAAGTGGTATTGGTGCCTGGAAGTGATATGAACACCTACATTTCGTACATATTTGATTACCTGTCTCAGATGTTCAGAAACTTAATAAAACATGGTGTATGTATGTAAACCTTTACGAAGGAAAGAATTTATTGCATCCTCATAACCAATACATATTCATCCATCTTTAGAGTAGAATTACTTCATCTAAAGATGGATATATGTATATGTATTGTCCCCGTTAAAATTGTGCTTTCCACGTAAATAATTGTGTGTCTGTTAATAGCCAGTGTCATTCTTACGAGAGGGATTATTTTCTAGTTATTATTGGTGACGTTCTTTTTATCCCATTCAGCCAAGTGTGCGGCGATCTGAAGTTTTCGTTTCATTTTTATTTTCACCCTCCTCGGTACAGAGTGTGTGTGAGTTCACGTGATATGCTGGCCCGGCTCAAAGCTAAACTAGTGTTTACGGGGTATGCGCGACGTGAAACTATTTCGAAACAAGTGAAACAATTACGAGAAGCAATGTGTAGAAAAAAACGCCAATAGTAATTTTTCCAACAGCCACACCTCCAACCGCAAGGATATTTAACCCCTGTGATTGTACCTAAACCTCTCATTTTTCTTCGAGAACACCGAGAACCAAGTTAAGTTTAGTGTGAACTTGCAATATTCATTCTGGTCTGCCACGAACATTCTGTAATTTTAGTTGTCAGTATCAGCTCATACTAACTCCATACTAACTCCAGTTCTTCAATGTCATCGGCAAATTCAAGAGGACTAATCCATTCAACGTGGGATTCAACATCTACTACGAACATGTGGCACTAAACATGTAAGCGGCGCCAGCGTCGAAGGAAGAACATGACGGACACCAAAGGAACCTAGCAGACCTCCGACGGGAATCGAGTTTCACCGTAAAATTTAAGTAGAATTTTGTAATATTATCTGTCCATCTATTTAGAAAATTTAATGAGCTTCTTCAGTAGAGTAGTATTTCTATTAGTTTTGAGTAGTTTTGAAGTATTTTCATACTTCATTCTCACCCAGCTACAGCTAGCTTTGAGAGTGAACATGAGTGTATTGGGTTCTATTAGAATAGATGCACAGTAGTTTGCCTTCTAAAAATAACGCTGTAATCATTACCCTATCGAATAAATGAGAATGTAAAATAATCATTTCTAAAACGTATGAAACATTGTGGAATAAATTTTAGGTTGTGTTTCATTCATTGCATTGCCACGCGATATTGCAGATTGTGTAATCTTCTAGAAATATTTCATTCAGACGTCGGTGGTGGAATTAAAAATCAATGCTAATAATAATAATAATAATAATAATAATAATAATAATAATAATAATAATAATAATAATAATAATAATAATAATAATAATAATTTAAAATAGGGTTAAATGGAAATAGAATGGTTGTGAGTGATACATTAATTTAGAGTTGTTCATATGGAATGTGATGTTGTGCTCAACTGTAGTTGTATTTAACCTGCAAAATGGTAGGCCTGCGCGCAAATATATAATTTTGGAAGTATTTGCAATGCATTCCGATGAAAGTGGAGCATGCGTTGAAATGTATTACAACATTTAAAGAATAATAATAATAATAATAATAATAATAATAATAATAATAATAATAATAATAATTTATGGACATTCAATGACCGTATGTTAAGAGTATAGTCAATGTTAATCCAGGTGATGTGCATAGTTATTGTTTCTACCCAGACTTCTGAATAATAAAATTGATTTTGAATATATCGCAGTTGTAATTGCTCAATCACAAATCACGTCAGATTTTGAGTGTATAGAATTTAACAGAAGGTCATCAGTCTATGCCATTCAACTTTCTTTACCCATAATAATCATGGATAAAAATAAAGCCTAGAATTCGAAGGTAAATTTTTAAATAAACATCGAGTATCCTGTGTGCATGGAATGCATGTGATTATAGTTAGAAATACTTTTCATTATCATTTATTTCAAATGTGGTTCTTAATCTGACCACGTGTTCATCACGTTGGAACAGATTATTCCAGCGTTCTCTGTGTTTTTATTCATTTATTGTGGAATGTTATTTAATTCTCAAGGCAGAGATTAGTGAGAGATGTATTCCAGAGTTAAAATGATTTGTTTAAATTGAATAACGTCGATAAAGATTTGAATAAGGAAATAAAAGCAAGGAAAGGAAATCAAAGTACATGGAAGTATTGCAACGCTAAATGTAACTAACGTCTATAAAGTTTTTGTAATGCAGTAATCGATTCTAAATATTCACATAATGATTTTCAACGGATAGTAATAATTCATACTTTCTAATTAAGAACATTAACCTGCGTTAATGAGATACTTTCCTCATTTGAGGTAAAGTCGAGTATTTTTCTCTAAACTATTGTCCAGATTAGGTTTAGGATCACATCATCATCCACCACACGCATTAAGTAGACATTTAATATTTGTTCTTGTTCAAACAATGCAGCTGATATTATAAAATGTCACGGATTATTTATGGATGCTATTAGGATGGATTTCATCTGTTTATTTTCATTTTTCCGTAGCCAGAAGAGAAGGCTAATTTTTCTTATTTATTCCTTTACAGAATAGTCCAGGTATTATTGCGTCAATCTAGGAATGTGATTTTATTTATGCGTTTATTCAACAATTGTCAATTCGTGAGTTTATAAGGTAACGTCTAGCAAGATATAATTTTTGTTGAATTTTATTATATGCGCATATCTTAAAATGAATGTCAAGCCTGTTCTTAAATTATTTCTTTTGTACTGTCATCAACCATTGTCCTTTAAATGCCACTAAAACGAGCTAGCAAACGAGCGGTCCACCATGGGATCTCTCGTATGCTCGCTGAGTTAGACCGGGTAAATAGATGGCAGTACTGAATAGGAGGACGCTATAAATTCTTTCCTTTGTAAAGCGAAAGCCGTCAATAGGGAATGATTTTAATATCATGCAATGTAAACCTTTGTTTGTTTGTGATATATGTGAAATAAAGTAATGTCAAAGGTTCCTTTTTAGCAGCTTCATTGTAAAATATTGTGACTGAAAGCCGAGATCTAAATGTGTGGAGCACAGGTCTCTCTTACATGTGCCATAGGAAAATTCAGAAAGGGTGCTAGATCGTTTTATGATATCCCTAAAATCAAAAAAATCTCACTAGCATAATTTTGTCTCGACTTTTCAAGTCCTAAGACTGAAGAGTTTAAGTATATTCACTTACCACTTTAATCTTTGCCAATGTGACTGTTTCCATTGCAAGAATACTAGCAAGTGAGTGATTTTAAGGGCCACCAATTTCGTAAGTGGTACACTTTTATATTGGAAAGTATGAAACATGGATAGTTATGAATGTCTAATGTTTGCATGTGCAAGATTGTATATGATTTCCTGTATAGCTTTCAAGAAATTCCAGAATTCTGGCTAATTACATAGCAGAAACAGGCAATAATCTCAGCTAAGCTCACAGATAATAAGATTAAATCTTTCAAGGCAATACTCAGGTTTATACCTGAAGTTGACAGAAGCTCTGTTAAGTGGAGGCAGAAAACAATAAAGGTCCTACACAAGTGATGGAAGCATTTTCGTTCCTCAATGCCATTTAATTACAATAACACATTTTCTCCGTCATATCATATAACCATAAGCATTTTAATTTAAATTAATGTTCTTCCTCCCATTCTTCACCTTTTCTCGGATGCCTTTCCTGACGCCAAACTTACAGTATCCGGAGGGATGTACTCATTATTGCAGGTTTTTCTTCTTTTTGTGGTGGTTTGTAATGTGATACGCTGTATGCAAACGAAGATGTGCATTAAGTCAAACACAAACACCCAGCATCGAACAGGAGGAATTAACGAAATATGGTTAAATTCCATACAGGAAATCGAATGCATAGCCTTCTGAACCAAAGGCTACCATTCAGATAAGGAGTCGGACGGAAATTAAAGCAATAGCAAGTAATCCTTTATTGCCGAGTGCTTCTTATAGAATAGGTGTTATTACGCTTTGGATTGATAGTTGAAGCCGTTGAGGAGGGCTGCCTGGAAGGACGTGGGTTCGATTCACCATTAGGAAGTCGAAAAATTTAAGAAACGAGATTTCCACTTTCGGAGGTACACATGGCCATGATTTTCATTCAGCCTACACCAAAGGTGAGTACACGTTTAATTCCTTGGGGCAAAGGCGGCGGCTGGGGGTAGAGCTAACCACTCTATCTCAGCAAGTGCCGAGGTTGGTGGAAGTCTCATTTGTTAACCACCACACCTTCAAGGGTCTTCATGGCCTGTGTGGAGATGAGTTTCCTTATTTCTTTTGACACGAAATCGTTATAGTCATTGATCACGTCATATTTAATGACGAAATGGTGGTTTCATTAATATAACTGTAAAGTTGGCAAAATACTGAAATCAAAATTATTAGTTTCAATCAGTTTCTTGAAAAATGTCACATTTTTTATTATTCACTTTATATATGTTCATGAAGGGATTCATCATTGACTCTTCAAGTTAGAGAAGAAAGTGTGCCAATCAACTGAGGTTCATATGGAGAAATATGAAATATACAACCCTACCACACCCTAATATTAAGTTAAATATAATTTTACATCCATTTAAGTTTTAGTGTTACTGGTTAGATCCAAGGGAACAATAACTAAGATGTTCACCGAATTTTGTGAACAATTTGGACAGTAACACACTCTCGCCGATGAAGTTTTATATACTCTTTGAAATGGTCCTTAAATATTCTTAGAAATGTTGTTGTCTGAGTCATCAGTCCTTAGACTGTTTGATGCAGCTCTCCATACCACCCTATCCTGTGCCAACCTCTTCATTTCTACGTAACTATTGCATCCTATATCTGCTCTAATCTGCTTGTCAATTTCATACCTTAGTCTACCCCTACCGTTCCTACCACCTACACTTCCTTCTAAAATCAACTGAACAAGTCCTGGGTGTCTTAAGATGTGTCCTATCATTTTATCTCTTCTTCTCGTCAAATTTAGCCAAATCGATCTCCTTTCACCAATTCGATTCAGTATCTCTTCATTCGTGATTCGATCTTTCCATATCACCTTCAGCATTCTTCTGTAACACCACATTTCAAAAGCTTCTATTCTCTTTCTTTCTGAGGTAGTTATCGTCCATGTTTCACTTCCATACAATGCCACGCTCCACACGAAAGTTTTCAAAAACATCTTTCTAATTCCTATATCAATGTTTGAAGTGAGCAAATTTCTTTCCTTAAGAAAGCTCTTCCTTGCTTGTGCTAGTCTGCATTTTATGTCCTCCTTACTTCTGCCATCGTTAGTTATTTTACTACCCAAGTAACAATATCCATCTACTTCCTTTAAGACTTCATTACCTAATCTAATATTTCCTGCATCACCTGCCTTCGTTCGACTGCACTCCATTACTTTGGTTTTGGACTTATTTATTTTCATCTTGTACTCCTTACCCAAGACTTCATCCATACAATTCAGCAACATCTCGAGACCTTCTGCAGTCTCAGATAAAATAACAGTATCATCGTCAAATCTCAAGGTTTTGATTTCCTCTCCTTGGACTGTGATTCCCTTTCCAAATTTCTCTTTGATTTCCTTTACTGCTCTTTACTGTTCTATGTAAACATTGAAAAGGAGAGTGGACAAACTTCAGCCTTGCCTCACTCCTTTCTGGACTGCTGCTTTTTTTCAAAGTCCTCGATTCT
This sequence comes from Anabrus simplex, assembly GCF_040414725.1. NCBI lineage: Eukaryota > Metazoa > Arthropoda > Insecta > Orthoptera > Tettigoniidae > Anabrus > Anabrus simplex. The sequence continues at coordinate 584,529,350 of NC_090265.1, read as the reverse complement.
TATTACTGCAGACTGATTTTTATACAGATTGTATATAATTCTCCGTTCTCGGTATCTGATCCCAATCATCTTCAGAATCTTAAATAGCTTAGCCCAATCAAATTATCGAATGCCTTTTCTAGATCTACGAATGCCATGTACGTGATTCCATCCTCTAACGTCAGGATTGCTTCACGTGTTCCTACATTTCTTCTGAAGCCAAATTGATCTTCTCCCAACTCAGCTTCAACTTGTTTTTCCATTCTTCTGTAAATAATACGTGTTAGAATTTTACAGGCATGAGATACTAAACTAAAGGTGCGGTAGTTTTCACACCTGTCAGCACCGGCTTCTTGGGAATGGGTATAACAACATTCTGCCTAAAATCGGATGGAACTTCTCCTGTCTCATACATCTTACACACTACATGGAATAACCTTGCCATGCTGCTTTCTCCTAAGGCAGTCAGTAATTGAGAGGGAATGTTATCAATTTCAGGTGCCTTGTTCCTATTTAGATCACTCACAGCTCTGTCAAACTCTGATCTCAAAATTAGGTCTCCCATTTCATCAGCATCAACAGACTCTTCATGTTCCAGAACCAAATTATCTACATCTTTACCTTGATACAACTGTTGGATATCCTCCTGCCATCTTTCTGCTTTGTCTTCTTTCCCTATAAGTGGCTTTCCATCTGAGCTCTTAATATTCATACACCTAGATTTCCTTTCTCCAAATGTTTCCTTGATTTTCCTGTATGCAGCATCTACCTTTCCCAGGACCATACAACCTTCGACATCCTTGCACTTCTCCTTCAGCCATTCTTCCTTAGGTACTTGCACTTTCTATCCACTTGATTCTTTAATCGCCTGTATTCTTTTCTCCCCTCTTCATTTCTAGCATTCTTGTATTTTCGTCGTTCATCAATCAGGTCTAGTATCTCCTGAGTTATCCACTGATTCTTAGTTGATCTTTTCTTCCTTCCTAATATTTCTTCAGCAGCCCTACTGACTTCATTTTTCATGACTCTCCACTCTTCCTCTATAGTGTTTCCTTCAGCCTTTTCATTTAGCCCTTGTGCAACATGTTCCTTGAAACAATCCCTCACACTCTTTTCTTTCAACTTGTCTAGATCCCATCTTTTTGCATTCTCTCCTTTCTTCAATTTCTTCAACTTCAGATGGCATTTCATGACTAACAAGTTGTGGTCAGAGTCCATGTCTGCTCCTGGGAAATGTTTGCAATCCAACACCTGGTTCTGAATCTCTGCCTAATCATAATGAAGTCTATTTGATACGTACCTTCCAGTGTCTCCAGATCTCGTCCACGTATACAGCCGTCGTTTGTGGTGTTTGAACCAAGTATTGGCAAGGACTAAATTATGATCAGTGCAGAATTCAACCAGCCGACTTCCTATTTCGTTCCTTTGTCCCAATACAAATTCTCCTACTGTAGTACCTTCTCTTCCTTGGCCTACCACTGCATTCCAGTCTCCCATCACAATTAGATTCTCGTCACCTTTTACATATTGTATTAAATCTTCTATCTCTTCATATATTCTTTCGATTTCCTCATCATCCGCTGAACTAGTAGGCATATAGACCTGCACTATTGTGGTGGGCATTGGTTTGGTGTCTACCTTGACGACAATTATTTCACTATGCTGGTCGTAGTAGCTTACTCGCTGCCCTATTTTCTTATTCATTATTAAACCATCTCCTGCATCTCCCCTGTTTGATTTTGTGTTGATAATTCGCTAGTCGCCTGACGGAAAATACTGTTCTTCTTGCCAACGTACTTCACTTATACCAACTACATCGAACTTTAGTCTATCCACCTCCCTCTTCAGATTCTCTAACCTAACACAACGATTCAAACTTCTAACATTCCACGCTCTGACTCGCAGAATGTCAGTATCCATCTTCCTGATGATCGCCCCCTCTCGTGTAGTCCCCACCCGGAGATCCGAATGGGGGACTAGTTTACCTCCGGAATATTTTACCCGGGAGGAAGCCATCATCAGTACATCATTCATGTAGCAGTATCAACACAGCGATGCCATGTTGAGTATTATTACAAGGCCATGTCAGTCAATCATCCAGACTGCCGCCCTTGCAACTACCGAAAGGCTGCTATCCCCCTTTCGATGAGCCATTCCTTAGTCTTGTCTCTACCGAGCTCGATAGCTGCAGTCGCTTAAGTGCGGCCAGTATCCAGTAATCGGGAGATAGTGGGTTCGAGTCCCACTGTCGGCAGCCTTGAAGATGGTTTTCCGTGGTTTCCCATTTTCACGCCAGGCAAATGCCGGGGCTATACCACAATTAAGGTCACGGCCGCTTCCTTCCAACATCTAGGCCTTTCCTATCCCATCATCGCCATAAGACCTATCTGTGTCAGTGCGACGTAAAGCAAATGGCAAAAAAAAAGTCTTGTCTCTCAACATACCCATCCGATATGGTTGCACCTGCGTCTCGGCTATCTGCTTCATTGGGACACGCAAGACTCCTCACCGCGGCAAGGTCTCATGGTTCGCAGGGGAGGATTCTTAGAAATAATCTGTGTAAAAAATATCCCGACTACACTCCAGTAACAACAAATCACCAATCCAATTTTTATTAGGTTTATTAATAAGGCAATCCCCGACTGGAGGGAGTAGAATATGATTAGTCTATATTCTAAATAAATGTACATGAAATTATACATAATACATGTTACTAATGTTGGGCTGAGTGGCTCAGACGGTTAAGGCGCTGACCTTCTAACCCCAACTTGGCAGGTTCGATCCTGGCTCAGTCCGGTGTTATTTGAAGGTGCTCAAATACGACAGCCTCGTGTCGGTAGATTTACTGGCACGTAAAAGTACTCCTGCGGGACTAAATTCCGGCACCTCGGCGTCTCCGAAGACAGTAAAACTAGTTAGTGGGACGTAAAACAAATACCATTATTATTATTACTGCTACCCCCCTTTCGATGAACCCTTCCTTAGTCTGGTCTCTCAACAGATACCCATCCGATATGTTTGCACCTGCGGCTCGGCTATCTGCTTCATTGGGACACGCAAGCCTCTCCACCGCGGTAAGGTCACATGGTTACCTATATCGAAATTTAGGAATTACATTCAGCATAGATAGGAAACAAAATTAATTGATGTAGCACTACATCTGCTTTCTAAAATTTACCAGTCTCACAATTAAAGAGTATGTGATGAATCTGGGCACCACATTCTGAGCTGTATCAAAAGCAAACGGTCACTCAACGTTCTTATACAAGGAGCATTACAATGACAAGATGGAACAACCCTAGCCGCACGGTCCAGGAGAAAACCGTTGATGTGGGATGCGCCACGTATGGTATTTGCATCGCACACTGAAGGCTCCGGCAGAAACTGCAGCCGATAAAGGGGATGAAATATAGAAGTGTTATCGACAAATTAATCCTTTTAAACTTTTAAATTGAGACCGCGGGCTCATACAAAAGCTCCTCAAAGACTGAGAAGAAGTTGCAGGTCTTAAAAGGTGATATAAAAGTAACTGCATATCTGAGGTAAAGGGTTGGAATCGCCACTCAGCGTGGTAATTCAACTAGTATTTTGGGAAGTTACCGGATTCCACATCTCCGGATAATGGATTTTTCATTTAATTAGAAAAGAATCGAATGTTTCCTTGATTAAGTTATTTAAAAACTAGCGTTGTATGAATGTATACATTTATAAATTAATTATGTTTAAAACGATTTCTTGGTACGTACATTTTTTTATTATTTCCTCTATTTATACAAATTAAGTGTAACATGACATTACAACTGATAAAAAATGAATATAATTGAATTATATTATTCTCTAAAATCATTCAATATTATATACAATTTTAATGCAAAAATCCTAGGTAGAACCTTTTAATCTATACTTCTATACTAATAGGCCTATATAAAGAGATACTGTGAGTTTGTGGCTAATTAACGGGTAATATCAGAATCTAACGGACCGATTTTGAAATATCCTATATAGTATGAAAGGTAATATCATTCAGAGCAATACAGGCTATTTATTCATCCCGGATTATCAAAGGGTTGCCGCAAGAACGTGAATTAAGGAGAAAATGGCAACAATAATAAATCTCCAAGTTTTTATATTTGCCTCTCTGTGCTTCTTTCACGTAAAATCAACTTGACTGATGGCACTCAAATTTTGCAGTCTTAGAGCTCATATCTCTGGTTAACACACATGCTACTTACTATCATGCTATCTATTAAGGGGGATATGTAGAGAAAGAAAGTGTGAGGTACGTCAAAGGAAAACGTACGCTTGGGACCCTTAGAATTGAACACGCTGTCTAAACGGTTTGTCTTATTGAATAATGAAGTGCAACGAATGCACTGAAATTCGGTATCCCAGAAAAAAGTTCATATATATTTTCTTCGTACCTCTAATAATTTTCGAGGAAAACATACTTTGCAGTGTTTTGGAGCATGCTTTATCTTTGGACTCTTTGTCTTCATTTATTTCACGTAAAAACTACTTAACGGATCGTAGCATAGAACTGGATCCTTTAGTGAACATTCACTGCAGGATAGTTACTATTACTGTTTATCTTAAGGAAGCTCTGCAGAGAAATAAAATGTAAAGCAAGACGTAGTGAATACCTGCCTAAACGGTTAGTCCTATTAAATAATGCAGTAAGCGAGTGTAATGTGGGCCATGTAGCGAAAGGAACTATGAAGCAAGCAAGAGAAACCGTACTCCTAATACACTTAAAAGTGAATAAGCTGTCTGAACGGTTAGTCCTACTACAAACTGGAGCAAAACAATGTACTTAAAATTCGATTTGCCAGAAAAAAGGTTTGTATGCATTTATTTCGTAACTATAATAAATAATTAATCTATATGGTATGACTATTGTTACTTGGGTAGTAAAATAACTAATGATGATAGAAGTAAGGAGGACATAAAATGCAGACTAGCACAAGCAAGGACGGCCTTCCTTAAGAAAATAAATTTGTTCACCTCGAATATTGATATAGGAGGAAGGTGTTTTTGAAGATTTTTGTCTGGAGCGTGGCATGTATGGAAGTGAAACATGGACGATAACTAGCTCAGAAAGAAATAGAATAGAATCTTTCGAAATGTGGTGTTACAGAAGAATGCAGAAGGTAAGATGGGTAGATAGAATCATGGATGAAGAGATACTGAATCCAATTGGTGAGAGAAGATCGATTTGTCTAAATTTGACCAAAAGAAGAGATAGGATAATAGGGCACATATTAAGAAACCCAGGACTTGTACAGTTGGTTTTTGAAGGAAGTGTAGGTGCTAAGAAGGGTAGGGGTAGACCAAGATACGAATGACAAGCAAATTAGAGCAGATGTAGGATATAGTAGTTATGTAGAAATGAAAAAGTTAGCACAGGATAAGGCGGCATGGAGAGCTGCATCAAACCAGTCTATGGACTGATATCTCAAACAACAATATGGTATCTATATTTATATACAGAGAGGGACTGTTAGTTTGTGGCTATGTAACGGGCAATCTGAGAAACTAGTGAACTGATTTTGAAATTTCTCCCACTATTTGAACGATATAATTTCCAGATAACATGGGCTGTGTACGAGTACCATCCCAGCATATCAAATGGTTCGTGTGATTTGGGCCCTTATGCAGATTAGCATAGGCTAATATAGGTGAAATATCGAATTTTTCGCAGAAGGATGAGACAACACTCATTCTTAAACTTCACGACACGAAGAGCTAAACTTGAACACCGAAAACCAAATTTTAAAGCTCTGCTTGTTGTTGAGCGTGCTTGTTGTTTACAGCGACCTAACTCAGCCCTTTTAAAGATCTAAAACCAACAGTTTTCGAGATATTGACACCGCAATCCCCTGCTGTAGGAATGGGATGAAGAAATTACCGACCATAACCATGGCAACGTCAGCTCAAGGATTCTGGGATACAGACCTGGTGTTGGAAGTAGGCACGTGCAAGAGTGTAGGCTAGGTCAAGGAGATATTCTATTTAAACATTTTAAACATAACCAGCGTTAACCTGCGAGGTATTGTTTATAGATTCACATTTCCATACTCTCACCTGTACACTGATTGTGTATAGCACCAAAACGTTTCTTTCGCTTTTTACAAGGCTGGGAAATATTAGGAATACCCTGAACCATACTTGGTCTTAACCTAGGCTATGACCCTCTTCATGTAAATCAAGAAATTCAGTAAAATTCAGTAAAATTTAAAAATTCCTTCTGTAGAAGTAATGTGCATTAATGTATACAGAGTGATCGGAAACAACGTGAACCGATTTATATGAACGTCACACTAATAAGTAATCTGAAAAAAATATGTCGATATCTCTCGCCGTTGTCATTTTATCAGCTGTTGATTTTAGCCAATCAGATCACTTCTCGGTCGAATTCAAATGTGTGTTGCTAAATCTGTACGCGGCTTGGTCGGGCTTGAGAGCCATGTCGAGAAATGAGCATCAAACACTAACACATCGTGGGCTTCAGCCAGTGCCACCGTATCGTGCTTGCTATAGGGCCGAGCCTTTCACTAGGGAGGTCCTTATTCAAGTCTCTCCCCTGGAGAAGTATATTTCTTGGATTGGCGCTCTCAAGTCGGTCACAAGCCACGTGCATATATAGCAACACCGCCTCGCAAAGCCCGTCTGAAGTCATCCACGAAGCGATCTGATTGGCTAAATTCAGTAGCTAATAAAATGAAAACGGCGCGGGATATCTAATTATTTATTGTTGTGTGCTTTGTGTGTTGTCGCGGCTCATTATTACCTTTATAGAAGAAGCCGGTAGTTGTATCCCTTACAGCAATACGATCAGACGTGCTTCTGCGTGGAGATGTCTCATTTACAGCAATATTATCAGACGTGTTTCTTTGTTCTATCACAGCTTTATATTGTTCATTTAACCAACTTTCATTCGTCATAAACCTTAACGTATGAATATGAAATTTATTCTGTACTGTCCAAGTTTATTGTCTCGAAGTGTTCATATCTTCTTCTTTCTGTTACATCGTTACTTCCATATGGCCCTGTTGCATATCATTTTGAAGTCTGCACAATGAAATTTGACATGACATGTCTTTTTATAAGGCAAGTGACTGCAGAAGAACTTGGAGCCTTTGTAATCCTTAGATCGAACCAAGCCGGGGCAGGCAGCTAGTATTAAATATGTTTTGTTGTATGTTTATTGTTATAAGTTTCAATGTTGAAGTAACATCAAATATCTATCTTAAAATCATGCATAAATAGAAGCTGACGCTATATATTTTCAATATTAATATTTAGGCACAAAAAGTAAAACGAAGAATGTGAGAATAATATTGTTACAATTTGATCTCAAAACCAGCGAAGTCTCCCTTTAGCCAATGACAATTTCTCTCTCTCTCTCTCTCTCTCTCTCTCTCTGTCTTTTCACACACACATACATACTCTTTCATTCTACTAGTTTTGGAATCTGACATAACTCACGTGTTCAATTTCAACTGAAATGTTATTCCAAAATCAAGCAGAATAATAGTAAAATCCTGAGAAGTACGCTTTTGTTCTTGAGAAAATAGGGATGAAGGACTCACGTTGTTCCTTTTTACACCGGGTAAGATAACAGTACGTGGTGAAAGGGGACACTTCAATTAGATTTACTAGAGATTTGCGGAGAAAATTAAGGACTATTTCTTTTACATAGGTGTTTAATAGGTGGTAGTGGTATCGTATCTTTGCTGCCTGCGTTGTTGATTAGTTTCTCTGCACGTCTTTGAACTCCCACTAGCTTATTCTTGTCGTCGTCAGTGGTGGGATATTATACGCAGGAGACCGTACACTAACTGCGGTTGAAATGTATATAAATAACTCGGAGGGCAGACTCCGATGGATTAATCCAACGATATTAAATGCGCTACAACTTTTTTCCTTATTTATTGATATATTTTTATCATTATTTTCTATTCATTTTATACAAATTCAGTCAATCAAATTATCATATTACATCTGGTACAACATACTTAAATGTTATATATGATTTTAATGATAAATGCTTAAATAGAACCTATTAATATTTTAAGAAACGCATAGAAGGTTAAATGTAAGGTTAAAAGTTTCAATTTTGAAGAATGTTTTAATTCAGATGGTTATAAGTGTTTAATTCATAATAGTATTACCGATGAACTGTTTGAAAGGATATTGACTCGCAGTGAGAGTATGACAGTATTGCTCTACTTAAACAATTATGTTTTCATATGTTTACATTTTAACACATCCAATTTACTTGGCACCACATAGGGTACTGTCCATGTCTTCCTGTTATAAATTATGGTGTCATCATAATTTCTGATTACGCTTTATATTATACAATCGTCGGCAAACTATGGCACAATGGGTGTTACTCAATCTTTAAATCATGCGTTAATGTCATGCACAATAAAGGTCCTATTAATATCCCTTGTGGTACTCACGAAGTTACAACGGAGACGTGCAAGACTTATGATTTGACGCTATTTAGGCTGATGTGTGTCAACATTAACGTTACACTTACTCTATCAAGAGGAGGGGAACTGGAACTATATTGAGCGACCTATTGCAGGGTCTCAAATATGTTTTCGGGATTAATCATGGAATATTTACATGCTAACATCGTACGACATGGAATACGGAATGGACATCTTTTCGCCCTCCGAGAGAAGTGATGAGCATATTCATGCAGGTCAGGGCTGAGACTGCGAAGGGAGCACTCATGGCACGGTAGTTGTTGGGTTATGTATTTGTTGTCGCGCGGACTGGTCTAAAGTGTTCGTCCAGCTGTAGAACTGGAGGCAAGCAAAGAAGAACAGAGAAGTGTGGTTTATATTCTGATGGCATACTTCAATGCATGTGTGAGTAGTCTTAGCTGCTAGAGTTGCAGAGTTTCTGAAAAGGTGTCATCTAGCTAGCCTGCAATCAACGCATTGCGAGACAAAATTATGACTCCAGTGAAATACAGTTTTCAATCACTTACCTTGTATCGTGTTTTTATCGTAAACAGTATGGAAAGTGTTATTACATACGTACGTTTGAAGCTTATGCTCCAGTTCCAAGTCTTATTAACGACGTAACAAACTTGTCAATGTTAAAAGAAAAATTAACCGAAGTGGTATGTGCTATTTGTGCATGGGTTTAAAGATTTAATTCTTGTAGGCTTCAGCTAATTCTGCTGCTAGACGGGGGTATACTGTAGGTGACCTGGAAGCAAGATTAATACGTAGATTTACCTTTAACCGCACACAGGCTCTTTACCGTCTGCTCTTAGAAAAGGGTAATATTTTGATGACACGTAGTTGAGGTTAGAATATTATTATGACATTATAACCTAAATTTATTACTAGGAACATTAACCTAACTTCCCACGCGAACTGTATTGACTCCCCTTGAAGGAGTTAAACATGTAAAGTAACTTATAGGTGACGTTAACACGTGTGTTCACCTAACCTTGCCTACAAACGCAAACCTAACGACACTCTCTCCCTTTCAAGTGTCCCAATTATCGACTCCTCTTAGATGTGTCAAACTGGTGAAGTTAATTCGATAAAATAAACATGTAGATGTTCTTTTCTGTTCATAACACAAGAGATTGTATGCTGCCTCATCAAATCTTTTCTGTTTATTACAAAATACATGTAGATTTGAAATTTATGGACAAGGTAAAATAAAAACCGACAATGCATGTTCTGAGCATAAAATATAGTTTGTATGCATTCACAATTGCCAAGTGTGCCGCCATCTTGCTCACTTCCGCTACTTGGTAGAGGATGCATGCTGTCCGTTCCCCCTACCTCGTACACCTCTCTTCTCTTATGAGCTGGGTAACATAACATCAGAGAATCTATTTGTTTAAACACGCAGAGCAGTTGTATATTGGCAGGTGAGCCTACCATCTTGCTCACATACGCAACCTAGCAGAAGTCGCAGAACTATCCGATTGCCCGATGTGTTACCCTTTTTTGTATAAACTTACTTTCTTGGCGGTTAGAGTGCATTATGTCTTGTTGCGCATGTATGCTACCTCTACGCATGCGCACTAGCCATTTTTTTTACTCTTAGCCGTTAAGAGTGAGCAGTAAAGTCTGTTCCCACAGTCACCCATCAGAGTACACTCTAAGTAATACACTCCACATTCCCCTCCTCATACCACGCACCGCTCACTCAACGAGTATAATATTATTTTCAGTTCAGAACACAACCAATTGTATGAGGACTGTTCTAAACTTTCCTGTCCATTACAAAATACGTTTATATTTGTAATTTATGGATAAGATAAGATAACAATAGACCGCGTGGGTTCTTAACCCATAAAATGTTTAATATTGGCGGTTACACGATAGGCGCATGTCAGTCATCTTTCTGGTATGCGCTACCTAGCGGATAAAGAGCGAACTAACTGCTAGTGCGCGATCTGTCAGCCATCTTAGCAACTAACTGCTAGGCAGCGCAACCCCTGCTTTTCTTCTTAGCCGCGTGGTAGCGCTCTGTTACGTCTCCAGCGGGATCTGATAGTCATTTGTTTACAGTAACTCACGAAGTCACCGCGAGACTGCTCTGTAGTCTCTCTCGCGCAGGCGCACTAGCTATTCCCCCCACTACCTCCCACATACCCATCCCCACGACCACTCTCTAAAAGACGGCGACGTAGTGGGCTCTTCGCCACTTTCCGCAAGTATGGTGGTCATGCCTGGCTCTTGCCTACTCCCAAAGAAGCCAGTAATATTTTTGATCGAGGTCCTCTTGGGAGAGAGAGCAATCTCTCTCCTATCCCCTATTTTTGGTAGGAACCCTCTCTATCCTTCCAAAAAATCCTCGGACCCTAGCCTAACCTAATGAGGTTAGGTTAGCGTCCGTGGTTGAAGGTTAGGTTAAGGCGTCATCGTAACTTCATAACCTCACGTACGTGAGGTTAGGTCAGCCCATGTAGGTAAGGTTTGACGTCATTGACTAGGAGTCAATGACCTTACCTGCACCAGAAAAATGCTGACTCAGCAAAAATTCAAATTTTTCCGCCAAAAGCGTGGAAAATGCTGACGCAGCACCCGTTGATTTAGAACATCCCATCCCTTCATGATCACGTTGTAGTGAGTGTTCGGGTATCATTTGACTGCCCCAAATGTTTTTCGAGCGTTGTAGTTGTTTATTTTCTGCTCGGGTTCGCGATCTATTGGAACTAAAGTACTTCTAGTAGTGAAAATTCTAATAGCCCACAAGTTGAAACAGTGTGCCGCGAGTCAAAACAGCTTGAGAACCCCTGTACTAGTGTGACCATGTCGACTTTTCAGCAGCGAATGCTTTGAAAGGGATGCTAGGTTAACGAAGTACTTCTCTCAAAGTGATTCACTCATCTGTATGTTACTCTACGTATTAATTAGAAACGTCACGAACTAAAAATAGAAGTATTACCACATACCTTTGCTTGTAGGGATATGAAGTTTATTACACACGCAAAGCCAGTTTAATTACTCTAGCTTGAATCGCTCCTCGCAGAAATAACCGACATCTGTTTTACAGAACAAGAATAGTCTTTCCCAGTTTTGTGATTCGTCTGTTTAAAATTAACCACTAGAGGAGTTATTTTCTATAAATTACATCAGTGGTGAAGCCTTGCTAACTGAAAATCCTACACCGTCAAAAATACAATGTTGGGAATTGTTGTATCCTCCCTCTGGCGTGTTCAGTTGAAGTTTTTGTTTGTTGATATTATATCTTCCTTGAGCTATAATATGTATTGTAAATTATTCAAGTTATTTGACCTACCATATTAATAACTTAACTACTGGAAGGGGAAGTTGACGGCAACGTCAATGGATCAAATAAGTAACATATTTGTGGCACTGACAAGTATTTTACAAAATTCAATAATAGTCGAATTTATGAATCATACAACATCCGGACATGACAGTAGGGCCCACATAGAAAGAACCATACACTCCATAAGGCGTACAGAGTAACGTGCAATTACTACAACAAGAGAGTCATATCGCGTAATGGAGAAGTACGACATTACGAGGCAGTGTTGTATTGCCGCAAGCTTTATACGTCTCCGAAACCATATCCCTTGGAGGTCGCTCTAAAATTATAGAAACCGAAAACCAACAAAGGAAAATTCTCCAGAAAATTTATGGTCCCACGAGAGAAAATGGAATGTGGATTAAAAGGAGAACAGCGGACCTCTACTCATTAACTGACAGGTTCAGTGATGCCGTACGCAAGAGACTCCTGAAATTCTATGGCCACATTTTTAGAATGGACAGCGACAGGCTCACCAAAAATAATTTGAAGTATCAGGTCAAAGAAGGTCAAGATAAACTGGCTAGATGAAATTAAGGCGGACATCCAAGAAATGAATATGACGGACGGCATCACAGAAGATCGTGGAGCCTTTAGTACAATAGTAGCCAAGCACAAATTCGTGGAGAAAATTAAAAAGAAATCTGGGAGGAAGTGGTCCACAGAACGCAAAATGAACACATTGCATTCAAGAAGAGATTTTGGGAGGAAAAAAAGGCGAAAACCTTCAGGCCAACGAAGAAGCTCAAACGCGTTCTTTGAATGGGCATAACGAAGAAGGAAAGAAAGAAAGAAAGAAAGAAAGAAAGAAAGAAAGAAAGTCAAATTTATGATTGGCACAATATGGAGAGAGATATGTTCTAAATCCGAAAGGAAAATGAGGGAAGAAATTCCGAACTACGAGCCCTTATTTATTAATCTCTTCTTTCTTTTCAACCTCTCCACGTAGTCACCTGGGACATTTCGAGATATTCCATACCCTGAGACCTGTTTAAGTATTTCCTCACCGAACGATGGCTGCACGGTTTGAGCCACGTAGCTGTCAGGTTGCATTCTCGAGACAGTGGGTTCGAAACCTCCTGTTGATAACCTTGAAGGTGGGTTTCCGTAGTTTGCCCCTTTCACACCAGTCAAATACTGGGGCTGTACCTTAATTAAATACATGGTCGATTCCTTTTCGTTCTTAGCCCTTTCCTGTCCTATCTTCGCCATAAGGCCTACTTGTGTCAGTGCGACTTAAGAAAACAGGTATTTTCTCATCATAGAAAAAATGTCAACCTTCTTTGTCTTCCTTAATATCAAATAACGTTTTATATGTTCCTTTATATTTGTAGTCAGGAAAAAAATCCAATTGAACTAGTTGGCTGTGTGAGACGGCTCGTATAGCTGAAAACTTGCAGCCGTCGTTCGGTGAGGTAAGGAAGCAATGAAGCTTATATTTTACTTAACTGTTTAACTTAGCCACATACCCAATTATTTTAAGGGAAATGTACTTCAAAATTCCTGCCGACGTTTCCGGAGATTCAAACCGTGGTCACCGGCGACAACGCTCCCCTTCCCTTCATTTTATACACCATGTTCGCCATCGTCACTAATGACATTCCCTGCAATATTCATAATCCAGATCGTATAGTCTGATGTACCATAGACACAACTCGGGCTGTCTGCGTACTTTCAAACATAGAGCTTAACAATAACAATCCTTCCCTTCTAATAACATTATAATTGTAGGTTACGTAAACACATGTTGATGGAGTCGTGACCAAATGTTCACAATAAATGGATGGCTTCTATATAAAAATACCCAAGCGCCATTCAATCACAGCTGAGAAACAGCTACTAAAGTTTATCTTAATTATAAAAAAATCCCAAAGCATCTACTTCAGTAAAACATTGCAGGATAAGTTGATATCGACATAATTGAACGAAAGTTGTTTGATGACCTACCTCGCTGTTTGATCTTAATATCGACTTAAATTTCATCTGCTTCCGTATGGCTAGTTTTCATCTCAACAAACAAGTATCTGATCCTATCCATTTTAATGTTAACCGTGTGGCATTTGGTTCTGTTTCCCTCAGAGTCAATCTTCTTCTTGCTACTTTTTTAATTTCAAAGATCACTTTAGAGTCACCTTTCTGCATTTGTGACACAAACATTTGTTTCTTTTAGTGATATCCTTCCATTATCTTCAGGTAAACTTCCAAGGTGCACAGTTGCAGTTGGTTTCTTAAGGCAAATGACCTAAATCATAATCGTTTGGGAGGCAATTTCAGTGTTATAGAATTCAGTGTTTCTATATTATCAAACAACGTATTCACCATAAGTACTACTTTGATGTTTTGATTCCGACGCCCACGTGAGTGGTGATTATAATAATAACAATAATAATAATAATAGATATAATAATATATATAATATAATATATAATATAATAATATATATAATATAACATATAATATAATAATAATAGATTATTATTATTATTAGTATTAAAAGAGGAAGTAAAACTGGGCAACCATTCCCCTGTACGGAGTCTGATCATAAAATAAGATCTATTACTTTCATATTACTCACTTTCCTTCCATAAGAACAAAAATATGCTTTCGTAAATTTCAACTGACAATGATTACTTGGTTCTACTTAAATAAAAAGTATAATGATAATGCAGTTTGGTTGTTGGTTCAAGTGTTTCACAGAAGTTTGCACAGCCTCGGAAGAAATCGTTTAAGAAAAGGCTAGGTAAACAACAAATAGGGAATCTGCCACCTGTGCGACTGCCCTAAATGCAGATTATTGATTAATTAATGTAAAATAGTGAGGAGTTTCATGCACTCAACGTGGGTTTATCTAAAATATGTTAGAAATGGTATTTGGTTCCTCTTATATAAGAGCTGTCCAATTATAAACCTTTTCATAGTAGGAACCCTTATTTTCCACAGAATAGTAATTGGCTATCACCATAGCAATGCTTGTACTCATGGTACGCACGCCTTTTGCCTTTGTTACATCATCAGGAGATTCAGTACATCACAAGGAATGTGTTTCCAAGCTGTGTCAAGTAGCTAAAGTACTCCTTTTGTCAGCATTCCATCCTCTCGGGATGAGGAGTTCCAATTGGAGCCTCGAGAGTGACCTGTAGTACCTAATTAGGCTGCACGGCGTACACATGGATTCACGAACGAGGAGTTGGTTAAACCAATCTCTCTGAAAGTTTCTCCCCTCCAAAGCTCTCGACTTATCTCAGAAAGATGTAAGGGTCAAATTAAAAGCAAAACCTACTATATACAGGCCAAAAAGGCCTTGGGAGGTGTGGAGGCTATCCATAACATCATCACTAAGACGGATAGAGCCGTGCTGGTCGGGGCGCGCAGGTGTGAGCTTACATCAGGGAGACAGTGGGGTCGAGCACGACTGTCGACCAGCTATGAAGATGGCTTTCCGTGGTTCTTCATTTTTACGCCAGACACATGCTGGAGCTGTACCTTAATTCAGGGCCATGTGCCTATCAAGGAGTATAAATCTCGTTTCTTTAATTGTTCGACACCGTGACGGGGAACCTAACCCACGGCCTTACGGGTGAACCAGTAACGGTCCTTTTACACCTTTGACTAGGCAGCCTCTGTCTTAGATCCATCGATGAATATAAATATTACCGTAATTTGTCAGCTTTCTAGGTGGTTTACCCGGGTTCCATTCCAGTTTTTCACCGAGCGAGTTGACCGTGTGTTAAAGAGTGTGCAGCTGTGAGCTTGCATTCTGGAGATAGTGGGTTCTATCCCCACTGTCGGCAGCCCTGAGGATGGTTTTCCGTGTTTTCTCATTTTCACACCAGGCAAATGCTGGGGCTGTTCCTTAATGAAGGCCACGGTCGTTTCCTGTCCACTCCTAGCCCTTTCCTATCCCGTCGAAGCCGTAAGATTTATCTGTGTCAGTGGGACGTAAAGCCAGTTGTAAAGAAATACAATTTCAGGCACGAAATCAAGTATTTATAGGTACTGGAGCAGGGTGATGCCAGATATTGGTATTTCTGTTGTTGTTTACTTATCTGTAGCCTGTTAAACTTTCGCATATGATTTATTTAATGGAACTAATGGAGGAGTTAATATGGACAATTCAGGACGGATAAAGCAATAGAATATAAGTTGTACTGAACAGGTGGAGAATCCTACCCTTTATTTTTGAATGTATAATTATCAGTGCAAGGATTCAAACATAGGAGGATGAATCGCGTGCAGTTTCTCAGCCATACCGTGGGATGTCAATCAATGCGTGTCTTTATGAACGTGTACGTGATTATGTATAGCCTCTTTGGTGAAATAGTGTAATAACTCTTTCAGTAAATTAATATTCGTTTCAGGAGTAGCATTTTATCTTGATAAATTAGAATGTTAAATTACGAATGTTACTTTTACTGCTTTCGAAGACGCCGTGATAGTGGAATTATGTGAGAAGGAGTTCTCGGCCGTGCTAGTAAATGTACAGACACAAGAGAAGCGTACCTTCATCAACTTCAATTAGCACCGGTCACAGACTGCATCAAACCCGCCAACGCGCCATGTCCAAGTGTCTGAGCCATGCAGTCCAGAATGTCATCTGTACATCCTCTTCAGTTAAGTAATGTAATGCCACTGGTCAATAAATTCAAGTTCCTAGTAAATATAACATATTCTTGGTAAATTCCCTTCTTATAGTGTTATTTTAAACGGATACGCTGTCTTGGGTAGTCAGGTGAAAAGTCTGGAGAAAAGTTGGTTCAAAGTCCACCACCAGCCATTCTTAAAATCCCCTGTCTGAGGACTTCCCATTCTGACTTAGGTATTACACTTAGTGGACTTCAGTAATTCGCTCATATTGTAATTATCTGAATATATGAACACTTCGTTCTGGATTCTAGCTTCAATTAATAATGATTACATCCTCTAGGACGATTATCAAGGCTGTAAACAATGAAATGACGTATGGATTTTCATGCCGGGAGTGTCCGAGGACAATTTCGAGTTGCTGGGTGTAGGTCCTTTGAACTGACGTCCGTAGGCGAGCAGCGTGTCGTGATGAGGACGAAATTCTGATGAAGACGACACATGCAGCCAGCCCCCGTGCCAGCGGAATTAACCAATTATGGTTAAAATTCCCGATCCTGTCAAGAATCAAACCCGGGATCCCCGTGACCAAAGGCCAGAACTCTACCCATTTAGCCATCCGATAGCTCTATGAAATGCGATTATATAAGGCCAGAAAATGAAAGCATATCTGCCTATTACAGGGAGTCTCATGTGCGATCCCTGTATCGTCCAAATAGTTCAATACTTCGTGAAAATTTTCGAGGTATTTGGGAGCTGGAGGGAACTGAAATGGGGGATTTGAATAATAAAATTACAATGGACATAATAAGCTGCGTTTATAAATCTTACTAATGTGATTTTTCTTATAATTTTAAGTATACTTTTCCAGGGAGTTACTTGCGCGATACAGTTCATGTAGCTGTGATTTTATATTTCACGGTCGGCAGTCCGGGAGAGGGTTATATGTGGCTTCTCATAGTTATATCAGGTAAATATCAGAACTGTATGTTAGTTAAGGCTTTGGCCACTAACTTCGCAATTTTAGAACTTCCGCATATCATTGTACCTTTATATATCACTAAGACATGAACCTGCTTGTAAAAAATGAAAAATGTGCAAATTGTTCATTTCAGTATTCGCCTTTGTCACTTTCAAGATAGTGTACGCGATATCCTTCGCTATGAAAGCAAATTTATTGGCATCCTGATTTGGAATAACTTCCTGTAGTCTTATTTCTTTTCTTGTTGATCAAACCAGTGTCACAAGAGCCAACAAGCTCTCTAGCCCTTCCTTGTGGCGTAGAAGACGACGATATTTTCTGTGATCTCCAATTTCTTAGAAACTCCTCAGAAAACAAATGCGTCACATGATATAAATTCCGTCAAATATTATTTAAAACTCCAAAATTACACAAGATATTGTATATAAAATCGAGAGTTAAAATAAATCCAAGTAAATGAAATACTGAGTAAGTAATACTTGATGTCTGTATGACATAAAATATTGGTACCGAGCGAGATCGCCGTGCCGTTAGGGGCTCACAGCTGTGAGCTTGCTTTCGGAAGATAGTGGGTTAACTCTACTATCAGCAGCGCTGAAGATGGTTATCCGTGGTTTCCCATTTTCACACCAGACAACTGCTGGGACTATAATCCTAATTAACGTCATGGTCGCTTCCTTCCAAATAATAGCCCTTTCCTATCCCATCGTTGCCATAGGACCTATCTGTGTCAGTGCGACGTAAAGCCAATTGTAAAAAAAACAAAAAAACGAACATTAATTTATTGGACGTCAAATTTTGCTCATTTGGCTTTCGACTTTGGAAAAGGACGAAGTTGGCAAGCCTGACGCAAGTAATCAGAAGCAGTAACAGGCTCGTCTAGCAGCCCCGTGGTCGCCAAGCTATTCTCCCACGTTGAAGTCCCCTGGGAAATTACCCACTTAATCACTTCTTAGGCAAGGAATGGCGTGGATACTTTCTACCACCACTCACCCACAGGATGAGTTGGTGTTTTTGTTGTTCATTTATCGTAGTAATGTCAACTCTGGTCATTATCCGCGGAAAATCGTAGTAAATTCCTAGCTACATGAGCTACTCTAAGGTTTGTGTAGATATGAAATACTATCTCTGACTACGATTACAGCATGTGCCCAAACTTTTATATTGACTGTACTGAAAGATAGATGATAATCACAATCAGGAGAGCTAATTTTCTGCACTGGGATTCAACCACCCGATCTCCGAATGGTGTAGCTTTCCAACTCAACATTAGAGAGAACATAACATTTAGGTATGAAAGTGTTTCATCCGTTGAAGTTAAGATACGTATAAGGAGAGGTCCAGCGCACAGCAGAAAAAGATTATGTGGTTATGTGTTAGGATGTGGTCGTGCAACGACTATTTCATACTAACTTCAAGAAAATTATTCATAGTTCACGTATGCATCTCATTGAAACCAAGATTCAAGTTTCCTCGCGTAGCCCCAGTGATTCTTGTTGAGTCTGCCTTCCGTATGCTTGTACCAGGCTCCTATTTTTCATTTTTTTTATCGTATCTCCCTTTTCAACTCTTGTTCTCTTCCAAACCCGACGGTATTACGTATACGAGGCCTAAAAATTCTTAATCCCTCCAAGCCCTAGCTAGATCTCTTTTTCCTCATGCCGAGTGTTAAGAGCGGATGATTATAACTAGAGCCCGCATAGTTATTCAGTACAAGGTTAGAACTCTTTCAAAGTCTTAGTCGAACAACCTTGCTTTCCCCGTAGTGTTCTAAAAAGTACAGACACGAACAGAAAATAATTTTTCTTAAGAACTATGAAAGTCATTCGGAAAACATAGTTCGAAGAAAGTTCCATAAATGTTTTAGAAATATATGCTTTTAAACCTGCTTGACCATTAAATGATAGTTTATCGGGGATAATAACAGAATCTACAAATTTGAGGAATTTACGGTAGTGTGAAATCTCGTCACCGCCACCTGTTGCCAATAAAACAATATAGAGAACACCACTGTCGTCTTCATCACGACTGACATGTTTATCAACACTAGGTTCACTTGAACTCTCACTTTCACTACATAAATCATTATCACACGGTACAATTCTCTTCCAGTATCGTCAATTAGCAAATAATATGAAGTACCGTGGGCGTTGAGGAAGCCATAGTGTAAGCAAACAGCGGCTAGCGTCATTCTTTTGTCCCTATTTCGGCAATGCAAGGATATTACATATTTAGAGTAGCACAATTGCAAAAATAGTATAATCATGATTACAATGGTGTGCAACATATGGCGTTTGAGTTCATATTCGGCTATAATCAAAGCAATTAAAGCAAAGCTGCACAAGCCCAAGTACGTATTCGGCTGACACCGTGCTGCGGTAACGGGGAGCCGTAGTACGGGTTGACATCGTGCTGCGGTAATGGGGCGCCCGAGTATGTATTCAGGCTTACACCGTGCTGCGGTAATGGGGAGCCCGAGTATGTATTCAGGCTTACACCGTGCTGCGGTAATGGGGAGCCCGAGTGCGTATTCAAGCTGACACCGTACGGCGGAAATGGGGAGCCCACGTACGTACTCGGGCTGACACCGTGCAGCGGTAATGGGGAGCCCAAGTGCGTATTCAGGCTTACACCGTGCTGCGGTAATGGGGAGCCCGAGTATGTATTCAGGCTTACACCGTGCTGCGGTAATGGGGAGCCCGAGTATGTATTCAGGCTTACACCGTGCTGCGGTAATGGGGAGCCCGAGTATGTATTCAGGCTTACTCCGTGCTGCGGTAATGGGGAGCCCGAGTATGTATTCAGGCTTACACCGTGCTGCGGTAATGGGGAGCCCGAGTGCGTATTCAAGCTGACACCGTACGGCGGAAATGGGGAGCCACGTACGTACTCGGGCTGACACCGTGCAGCGGTAATGGGGAGCCCAAGTGCGTATTCGGGCTTACACTGTGCGGTGGTAATGGGGAGCCGAAGTGCGTATTCGGGCTGACACCGTGCGGTGGTAACGGGGAGCCCGAGTATGTATTCAGGCTTACACCGTGCTGCGGTAACGGGGAGCCCAAGTGCGTATTCGGGCTGATACCTTGCAGCGGTAATGGGGAGCCCGAGTACGTATTCGAGCTGACACCGTGCGGCGGTAATGGGGAGCCCGAGTACGTATTCGAGCTGAAACCATGCGGCGGTAATATGGAGCCCGAGTACGTATTCGAGCTGACACCGTGCGGCGGTAATGGGGAGCCCGAGTACGTATTCGGGCTGACACCATGCGGCGGTAATGGGGAGCCTGAGTACGTATTCGGGCTGACACCATGCGGCAGTAATGGGGTGCCCGAGGACGTATTCGGGTTGACACCGTGCGGCGGTAATGGGGAGCCCGAATACGTATTCGGGCTGACACCGTGCGGCGGTAATGGGGTGCCCGAGGAGGTATTCGGGCTGAGTGTCCGGCGGTAATGGGGTGCCCACGTACGTACTCGGGCTGACACCGTGCAGCGGTAATGGGGAGCCCAAGAGCGTATTCAGGCTTACACCGTGCTGCGGTAATGGGGAGCCCGAGTATGTATTCAGGCTTACACCGTGCTGCGGTAATGGGGAGCCCGAGTGCGTATTCAAGCTGACACCGTACGGCGGAAATGGGGAGCCCACGTACGTACTCGGGCTGACACCGTGCAGCGGTAATGGGGAGCCCAAGTGCGTATTCGGGCTTACACTGTGCGGTGGTAATGGGGAGCCGAAGTGCGTATTCGGGCTGACACCGTGCGGTGGTAACGGGGAGCCCGAGTATGTATTCAGGCTTACACTGTGCTGCGGTAACGGGGAGCCCAAGTGCGTATTCGGGCTGACACCTTGCGGCGGTAATGGGGAGCCCGAGTACGTATTCGAGCTGACATCGAGCGGCGGTAATAGGGAGCCCGAGTACGTATTCGAGCTGACACCATGCGGCGGTAATGGGGAGCCCGAGTACGTATTCGAGCTGACACCGTGCGGCGGTAATGCGGAGCCCGAGTACGTATTCGGGCTGACACCGTGCGGCGGTAATGGGGAGCCCGAGTACGTATTCGGGCTGACACCGTGCGGCGGTAATGGGGAGCTCGAGTACGTATTCGGGCTGACACCATGCGGCGGTAATGGGGAGCCTGAGTACGTGTTCGGGCTGACACCGTGCGGCGGTAATGGGCAGCTCGAGTACGTATTCGAGCAGACACCGTGCGGCGGTAATGGGAATCCCGAGTACGTATTCGAGCTGACACCATGCGGCGGTAATGGGGAGCCCGAGTACGTATTCGAGCTGACACCGTGCGGCGGTAATGGGGAGCCCGAGTACGTATTCGGGCTGACACCGTGCGGCGGTAATGGGGAGCCCGAGTACGTATTCGGGCTGACACCGTTCGGCGGTAATGGGGAGCTCGAGTACGTATTCGGGCTGACACCATGCGGCGGTAATGGGGAGCCTGAGTACGTATTCGGGCTGAGTGTCCGGCGGTAATGGGGAGCTGGAGTACGTATTCGGGCTGACACCATGCGGCGGTAATGGGGAGCCTGAGTACGTGTTCGGGCTGACACCGTGCGGCGGTAATGGGCAGCTCGAGTACGTATTCGAGCAGACACCGTGCGGCGGTAATGGGAATCCCGAGTACGTATTCGGGCTGACACCGTGCGGCGGTAATGGGGAGCTCGAGTACGTATTCGGGCTGACACCATGCGGCGGTAATGGGGAGCCTGAGTACGTGTTCGGGCTGACACCGTGCTGCGGTAATGGGGAGCCCGAGTACGTATTCGAGCCGACACCGTGCGGCGGTAATGGGAATCCCGAGTACGTATTCGGGCTGACACCGTGTGGCGGTAATGGGGAGCCTGTGTACGTATTCGGGCTGACACCATGCGGCAGTAATGGGGTGCCCGAGGAGGTATTCGAGCAGACACCATGCGGCAGTAATGGGGACCCCGAGTACGTATTCGAGCTGACACCGTGCGGCAGTAATGGGGAGCCCGAGTACGTATTCGGGCTGACACCGTGCGGCGGTAATGGGGAGCCCGAGTACGTATTCGGGCTGACACCGTGCGGCGGTAATGGGGAGCCCGAGTACGTATTCGGGCTGACACCGTGCGGCGGTAATGGGGAGCCCGAGTACGTATTCGCGCTGACACCTTGCTGCGATAATGGCAAGCCCGAGTGCGTATTCGGGCTGCGGCGGTAATGGGGAGCCCGAATACGTATTTGGGCTCACACCGTGCGGCGGTAATGGGGAGCCCGAGTACGTATTCGAGCTGACACCGTGCGGCAATAATGGGGAGCCCGAGTACGTATTCGAGCTGACACCGTGCGGCGGTAATGGGGAGCCCGAGTACGTATTCGGGCTGACACCGTGCGGCGATAATGGGGAGCCCGAGTACGTATTCGGGCTGACACCGTGCGGCGGTACTGGGGAGCCGGAGTACGTATTCGAGCTCACACCGTGCGGCGGTAATGGGGAGTTTGAGTACGTGTTCGGGCTCACACCGTGCGGCGGTACTGGGGAGCCGGAGTACGTATTCGAGCTCACACCGTGCGGCGGTAATGGGGAGTTTGAGTACGTATTCGGGCTGACACCGTGCGGCAGTAATGGGGAGCCCGAGGACGTATTCGGGCTCACACCGTGCGGCGGTAATGGGGAGCCCGAGTACGTGTTCGGGCTGACACCGTGCGGCGGTAATGGGGAGCCCGAGTACGTATTCGGGCTGACACCGTGCGGCGATAATGGGGAGCCCGAGTACGTATTCGGGCTGACACCGTGCGGCGGTACTGGGGAGCCGGAGTACGTATTCGGGCTCACACCGTGCGGCGGTAATGGGGAGTTTGAGTACGTGTTCGGGCTCACACCGTGCGGCGGTACTGGGGAGCCGGAGTACGTATTCGAGCTCACACCGTGCGGCGATAATGGGGAGCCCGAGTACGTATTCGGGCTGACACCGTGCGGCGGTACTGGGGAGCCGGAGTACGTATTCGAGCTCACACCGTGCGGCGGTAATGGGGAGTTTGAGTACGTGTTCGGGCTCACACCGTGTGACAGTAATGGGGAGCCCGAGTACGTATTCGGGCTCACACCGTGCGGCAGTAATGGGATGCCCGACGACGTATTCGGGCTCACACCGTGCGGCGGTAATGGGGAGCCCGAGTACGTGTTCGGGCTGACACCGTGCGGCGGTAATGGGGAGCCCGAGTACGTATTCGGGCTGACACCGTGCGGCGATAATGGGGAGTTTGAGAACGTATTGGGCTGACAGCGAAGGAGTTAAAACGCAAACTTATTTGACTAGTAGGAAGTGTCGTCTAGCACGTAATGTAGCGAGAGTAACCTATCTTTCAGTGATTCTAATGTTTTTGCAAATCTCATAACAGAGCTGTTGTCCGGATAACGCTGTACTCGTTACTCAGTTCAGTAAGTTTGCATTCTAACTCATTAATGTCTAAACATCCTGGATCTTAGTACAGCGCTATATTCACTTCCTAAAGCAATAATCACCCCCACCACCACCAAATACCTTAGTGATTCACATGCTTACATGCAATAAATTAGCTGTACTGATAACCCCATTATCCACATTATTAAGTCTAAAATGAGACATAACAAAAGAAAAAAAAGTCTGTAGTACAGCAACAATAATCTTTCTGCACATGCGCAGAATGTAGAGACTTTAATCTCTGATACAATGTAGAGGCAGTTATTTAAAATGGTGTGAAAAATTCGAACTAATGCAGTGCGTATCCCGATCATGGATTTGCACATAACATAGGAAATTGATTTACTCCCTTTTCATTTTTAACCCTTGAAACTTCAGAGATGGCACTGCCGGTATTCTGTTCGCAAGAGTTTTTGAAGTGTACACTTGTTCCAACTGTTCTCAGTGCTTTGATAGTTAAATGCATATGAAATGTTTACGTGTTACACGTGTTTTAAATACCTTGGTATAATTTTAAAAACACTAGAGCATAGCTTTTTACTGTTTCTTTCTTTTTGATATTTTTTTCACTTCCTCGTTTGGTCGCGGGTGCGATCTGTGTTGCCTATGAAAACCTGACTAATTTTTACGGCCGCACGCTTCTCTTGGCGCCAAACCTCCAATATGTGTACGATATACTCGCTATTTCGTGTTTCTTTTGTGGTTGATAGTGGTGGATTCTGTGCAAATGAGGAGGTATGCATTAAAACGAACACAAACGCCCATTCTTAGAGCAGGAATGTAATTAACCAGACACGGCTAAAATCCCCGGCGTGGATATAATTTGAAACTGGGACTCTCTGAATAAAAGCTTCAACGTAGCCAAAGAGCTACACACTATTTATGCACAATGTGTATGAGAATGAAAATGATCAAAAAGTAGCGTAGCGCGACTCCTATTCTGCTGTATAAGCAAGGCAAAGGAATTAGTGCGTTAAATGCGGCCGCGTGATCTATGGTGACCATATTATCAAATGCGTCCAAACAGGACCAACGTGCTCTTATTCTGTTCTTGGATGTCGAAGGACAAATACCGGTGGGCATCCATCGCAGAATTAAGACGGTGTGTGGGGCAGCATGTCTGTCGTAACCGTTTTGGAATAGTGAACCAAGTTCCGTGCGGGTCGCCTTTCGACACATGGCACTCGTCGATCTGGGAGGTCAGCCTCATCCACTACAGACAAAAACAACCGCCCTATAGTCCTGATCTCTCCCCATGCGATTATCACGCCATCGGTCCCCTCAAAAAGGCCTTGAAGTGATAGTGATTCCTGTAGGACGAGGATGTGCAGCAGGCGATTACAGACTTCTTCACTCAACAGAACACGGTGTTTAACACACGGGGATCTTCAACCTGGTGCGTCGGTGAGATGATCACGACGATTTTACCTGATTGTCATCCCTATTCAGGACTGTACGGCTGTCGAACGAAAAGTTTTTGATCTCCCCTTATTAACAAGATTCCACTGAATTTTGTGGAATAATAATTATAGAGTAATAGACCCACATTTAGTAGGCTACACCTCACAGACAGAACATGATTAACATTCACATGGCCAAACTGTGTGCCGGAATAATAGATCTTGGAGGGCAGTAACTGCAAATTATTTACGAAACTTCCTCAGTGACGAGAACATTGGACTATTGTTCTCAGTTAATGTGTACATAGTAGCAGAGTTCGTATTTTATCAAATAATTACAGCACACACAAATAATGGAATGAGAGTCCTGGAACAACTAGCTAATGATGGCAGTCTGCATTATTCAAACAAAACTCTGCCACCGAGAATACAGTTGAACAATCGTTTATATACATAAAACCGTATTTCTGTCTATAATATTTGAATTTTAACATGATACTTGGTTTTTTGCATCGGATAGTACAAATAATAGCCTACGTTGGGTTCAGTTTAATTTTTGTCTGTCTGTCTGTCTGTCTGTCTGTCTGTCTGTCTGTCTGTCTGTCTGTCTGTCTGTCTGTCTGTCTGTCTGTCTGTCTGTCTGTCTGTCTGTCTGTCTGTCTGTCTGTCTGTCTGTCTGTCTGTCTGTCTGTTACAGCGGAAAAATTAATTGAGAAATTTTCGTGAAACTTGTTATTTAAGTTCAGGATAAGGGCGATTTAGATCTTAGCTTTAAATTGTTCAAAAATTTAGCGGGAAGGTTTCTAGAGTGATCCCAAAACATAAAACTCCTAGTAACTACCTTACAGTTGGTTTTACGGAAACATTACTCAAGACAAAATTGATTTAGAACATTACTTACAAAACATGTTTGACGTGGCGAGGCTTATTAGTTACCGTTGAAGAACATGGTTTTGCACATAACATACGAGTGGGAAATTTAATTTTAGTTTTAATTTTTAATTATTGAAACTTCAGAATTACCGCAGCCGATATTGTGTTCCCAAGAGTTTTTGATGTGTACACTGGTTACTTGTTGCCACTGATTCTTTTACGGTCCGTACTTATAGACGTGATATAGGCTTTTAGGCTTATGCCGTGTCAAGAAAATAAGGTGAAATTCTTTACGTTTCGCAGAGAACTTCGCGAAGTCTGTCTGTCTGTCTGTCTGTCTGTCTGTCTGTCTGTCTGTCTGTCTGTCTGTCTGTTACAGCGGGAAAATTAATTGAGAAATTTTCAAAAATCTTGGTATTTAAGTTCAGGATAACCTAACTCAATGGCAATGTTTGAAATGCTGTTCTACTCTGGACCTGTTAAATATTAACCTGAGACTTGGATATTGTACCAAAAGGAAGAGATCAAATGTAAACAGGATGGAAGTGCACAGGGCCAGAGAGATATATAGAGCCAGGAAATGAGTACGTCACGACAAGACGTTGATAGGGAGAGGCTGTAGCCTACGTACCTCAGAACAATATGAGTGGTCGACGTTATCTATGTTTACGTCGCACCGACACAGATATGTCTTATGGCGACGATGGGACAGGAAAGGGCTAGGACTGGAAAGGAAGCGGCCATGGCCTTAATTAAGGTACAGCCCCAGCATTTGCCTGGTGTGAAAGTGGGAAACCACGGAAAACCATCTTCAGGGCTGCCGACAGTGGGGTTCGAACCTACTATCTCCCGATTACTGGATACTGGCCGCACTTAAGCGACTGCAGCTATCGAGCTCGGTATCTATGTTTGACTTAAGGTAATGAAACAAACTCCTCAACAGGTCATTAAAACAGATATAAATAGCCAGGAGAATATTCAAGTGCTCAAAGAGACAAGATGTTATATGGAGATGAAGACAGACTGCCCTACACTGACCTTCTACATTCGAGGTCAAGAATCCCCACATATGGCCCTGGTCGTCAAGCCAGTGGTATATTTAGTTACAGTGACGCTTCGTTCCATAGGAAAGATCCAATAAATATTGCACATGAAAAATGCTTTGAACGGGGAAATTACCATGCAATTCATTCAGCTACATTGGATAAACAAGAACGTTCGTTCGTTTAACACGTCGAAAGAAACGGTGATTATTGGGAAAATGGGTATAAGAATTCATTAGGCTTAATTAGAATGTTTATTGTAGTAAGTGACGTATAGGTGCATGGATATTTGCAAAAAAAGGTAGAAGTAGTGGAAATAAAAATACTTTTTTGCTTGAATAAATATGGTGAGCTATTCCTGGAGTGTAGAAGTAGTGAATAGTCCTCTTACCCGGAGACTCTGGGTTCGATTGCCGGCCAGGTTATGGATCTTTACCTCAATATAAGGGGTTTGAGGGCGACTCAACCTACGAGAGAACAAATGAGGAGCTATCTGACGATGAGGTAATGGCCCCTATCGAGAAATCTAAAAATACCGGCAGAGAAGATTCGGCAAGCTGACCACGCTTCACCTCGTAGTCTGATGGCCTTTAGGATGAACAGCGGTCACTTGGTAGCCCAAGAACCATCAAAGCTGTAGAGCTATGATATTTTTAATTAGAGATGTTTTCCGTGGTTTCCCATTTTCACACAAGGCAAATGCTGGTGCTGTTTCTTAATTAAGGCCAGGGCCAATTCCTTAGCGTTCCTAGCCCTTTCCTATCCCGTCTCCTAAGACCTATCTATGTCGGCGTGACTTAAAGCAACTTGTAAAATAAATGTTATCAGTTGAAAGCAACTACGTAACAGTCTTAGTTCAATATTGAATTTCTTGAAATCATGTGAACGGTGTATTGTGCATATTTCAGTGACTGTCGTTCAGTTGTGTTAATAGTTTACTTTCAAACTGATGTGTGTTCTGCACCTATAATAAATCCATGAAACAGATAACCTAGAAATATGCTACGTAATGGTACAATTTATCCAAATACTTTATGTTACGTATGTGAGACGTTTTCAGTGAAGCATCAAATAAGGTGTTTTTCCAATCTGTTTTACGTCTCACCGACACAGATCGGTCTTATGGCGACGTTGGAATAGGAAAGGGCTAGGAACGGGAAGGTAGCGGCCGTTGCCAGAATTGAGCATTTGACTAGTGTGAAAATAGGAAACCACGGAAAACCATCTTCAGGGCTGCCGACAGTGGGGTTCGAAGAGGTGCATTTCATCGCGTATAAAAACAGCGGTGCGGTGTTTGTGATCAAGACAAGAAATGCGCACCTCATATTTGTCGTGTTTCATGCGCAAACTGATTGCACCAAAGGCTTTGAGGTTCCCGTTCATCTATGCCTTTTGCTGTACCAATGATTTGGAAAGAATAGCAGAATCATTTAAAGGATTATTATTTTTGTGTCGTCAGAATGGTAGGTTTGTCTGCAAAGAGCAAGAAATCAATAGTCTATCCAAACTTACCTCCTGTTATGCGTTCTGTTGCACATGAAGAAGAGCTAAACGACCTAATTAGAGATCTTCGTCTATCCAAACTTCAGGCTGAGCTTCTGGGATCACGATAATTCTTGTTGCTTGTTATTTAAAGGCGACTATCATCCAGGTCATCGGCGAAGTACAGCAATGGAATGTACTGGACAAGGAGACTCGGGTAGCATATCTCGACATCGTGAAGATAAGTACATTCAGTATTTTTCAAACAAAGAATGCTTCACAAACTGCAATGTTGGAGATGGCTTAATGCAATCCCTTGGAGGAATTCGTAATACGGAAATGAATATTTTTCGTCATCAGGCCTCACATTTGGGTCAAAAACCTTAGGGGTGCATTAGTTTAAAATGTAAGTCATGCAGAAGGAATAATTATGTGAAATTCAACCCTGTATGCTAAACAATTTAAGTGAAATGGATATTTTTGTCATCAGACCTCCCCCTTTCTCCCACCAGGAAACCTTTTAGGCGTGTATTGTTTTAAGAACACTTCTTATTTAAGATCTAAGACTGAGGATCAAGCATCATGTGAAGTTTTATCTTCGCAAGTGAAATGCTTTAAGAGAATAGCTTTTTACCAAGCCTGATACAATGGTCGAAGACCCTTATGAGTGCATTATTTAATGACCACTCTTTATAAGACCGCAACCAACCCCTCCCCTCAGTCAAAACCCCTTCGTGGCGTATTTTTTTATGACCGGTTCTTATTGGAAATCTAAAACATAGTAGCAAACATCATGTGAAATTTCGACCTCATGTGTCAATTGATTTAAGATAAACTACATTTTTTGTCATCAGGTCGCACCCTTCCGTAAATCCCCTTATGGGTGTAGTTTTTTAAGACCACTTCTTATTCAAATCAAGACACAGAATAGCAACCATAATTTCAAAATCGTATGTCAAACAGTTTTAGAGAAATTAATAGTATTTATGGTCAGGCTTCACCCTCCACTCAAACCTCTCAAGGGTCTAATCGTATGACACCAATTATTTAAATTCTAAGTCATATAGCAGCAACCATCATGCGCAAGTTCAAACTCGTATATCGAACGGTTTCACAGAAATGAACATTTATGTCATCAGGCCTCCCCTCTCTCCCACACCGCAGTCAAAACCACTTAGGGGTGCATTGTTTTAAGAACACATCTTAACTAAAATGTCACGCTAATACCAAATTAATTTTCTTTCAGTTCCATAATATTCTAGTTTACCTCAGGGAAAGAATATTCAGAATATATTTCTTCATTGATCTTTGGATTAAGCATGGGCAGATCTCCCTGAATAAATGGTTAGCGTAGCAGCCTTCGACTGAAAGTGGCCCAGATTCGATTCCTGCCTGGACTGGTGAGTTTAGCAGCGTCTACGTAATTACTCTGAGTCGGAGACAGAGTTTTCTAACAGCTAGGTACACACTTATTCTTATAGACACAAATAGGTCAAGTCCACATGTGCGTCACATATTTTCCTACTAACCCACCAGGGTGTTCGGAAAGAGGTAGAAAGAGAAGAAGCAGAATAACTTCTTTGAATCGAGCCTAATTTTAATTACATTAATTCGACGGAGGGGTCGAAATTTCTTCAATTTTCGTACACCGAGATTATGTGTTTCACTGGAAATTAGTTGTTTAGAGTTCACAGTTTGGTGTAGATCCTTGTAGCTTACTACACGGCACAGTAAATACAAAGAGCTGTCTTGCTGTACTGCGCGTACAAACAACACAGTGGGCGAGAGACAATTGACTGTTATTTCTCCTCGTTCATGTAGAATTACTCGGAACACTCCAGAATCGTGCGGTATGGGATTATTTTAGAGCGCACTACTGCTTTCCTCACTGTTGAGGTACTGTTGGTAGTTCAAACCCTACGGTTATCAGCTGCAGCACTCGCTTCCGCTAGGCTTAATTTCGTGTTCTCTGCTTGTGATGAAGGCATTCTAGGAACCCCATTTGCTTCCGAGAAGCAGCTGCTGTCTAAGTGCAGAACAAGGAAAATGTGTCCATTTCTCTTTTTACATTATTTTCCTTCTGAAGTTCTTCATACTTCATAAGTAGGAACTTCTTTGTCTTTTGCAGTATATTGCGTTCAGAATATTGCTCTCCTAACGGGTAATGTGGATATTGCTGTACCAAAGTACAATCTAAATTCTTCCGTTGTTTAAAGAACAGTCCAATGGAATTATGATATCAGAATTGCAGACTATGACGAACTGGAATTTGTCTCGTGTTCATTTTGAATTTTTGGCAAAAATACAATGAACACGAATCATTTCCGCTTGACTTAAATAATAAAACGGGCATGGGCTCCGCTGGAACCACGGTCTTTTGGTCGTAGAATGCATCGCGTGGGTATTGAGTGGGGTTAGGAATAAGTGAATGTACAGAATTTAGATTTTGAACTAGTTTGCTTTTTTGATTCTGTTGCCGGTTTGCAAATGGAAATTCCACTATATCCCGTCTTCATTTCGATTATACCTTCTTGAGTGTCTTCGGGTGCATCTATGAAATCACGGAAGCTTTAAAAGAGTATGTTCAAAATATCTCCATGGGATAAGCCGGTAGAAAGGCAGAAATCCTTCTAATTCTCCTTTCTTTACTTCTCCTCCTCTTTCTCATTCTTATAAGAAGAAGAATCAACATATGATCGTTAAAATTATTAAAAGTAGGTAATAGATCAGTAGTAGTACTCAGCTGTGATCTCCAATTTAAGTGATCTTGAGCCCGATCCATATTTTGTAATATTTTTTGTCCACGTTTGTAACATGATTACTAAACTTTTTCTCAATGTAAGAAATTTCTAGTATTCAACATTAAATTTTAAATAATATTACGGTTAACTATATTATTATTATTATTGTTATTTTATTTTTATTGTAGTTTATTGTATTTTAATTCCTTCTTCTTATTCATCTGTTTACCCTCCATGGTTGGTTTTTCCCTCGGACTCAGCGAGGGATCCCACCTCTACAGCCTCAACGGCAGTATCCTGGAGCGTGAGACATTGGGTCGGGGGATACAACTGGGGAGAATCACCAGTAACTCACTCAAGCGGCCTCACCTGCTATGATGAACAGGGGCCTTGTGGGGGGGGGATGAGAAGATTGGAAAGGATAGACAAGGAAGAGGGAAGGAAGCGGCCTTGGCCTTTAGTTACCATCCGCCATTTGCCTGGAGGAGAAGTGGGAAACCACGGAAAACCATTTCCAGGATGGCTGAGGTGGGAATCGAACCCACCACTACTCATTTGACCTCCCAAGGATGAGTGGACCCCGTTCCAGCCCTCGTACCACTTTTCAAATTTCGTGGCAGAGCCGGGAATCGATCCCGGGCTTCCGGTGGCGGCAACTAATCACAATAACTACTAAAAAAAAGAGGCGGACATTTTAATTCCTTCGTAGGTATTATACTTTTGTACTACTTAGTAAGCAAAGGGTCCATTTATTTTGTATTGTGCAGCGGGCCTATATTTTACTTTCAGTGTCATTAGTTTGACATCCCACCCCCCTGTGGGTTGTGGCGGTAGAATAACACCCACGGTTGGCTTTGCTGTGTAAATAACAACAGTACTAGTACGTAAAGGGTACGCCAGATGTCTCACGGTGATTCATAGTTTGTGTTCACAGGTTGCCAATACGAATCTCAAAGATTGGCGATGTCTACCGATTCAGCACCAGGGGTCCGGGTACCACTGAAAGTTTCGAGAGTAATACTCAAACTAACAGCGTCGGTGCGATGTAAAAAAAAAAAAAAAAAAAAAAAAGAGAACGAAGTATAACCTTAATGTTGTCAAATCATTTCACTTGCCGTTCTGGATGTCCCCCATTATGAAGGAAGCTAAGCTAATATGGTAATCTGCTACAAGTATGCTACTTCTTCCGTTCTGACCAAGCGAGTTCACCGTGAAGTTTGGGTTGCGTAACTATGGGCTTGGATTCTGGAGATAGTGAGTTCGAATCCCAACATCCGTAGCCCTGAAGATGATCTTCCGTGGTTTCCTATTTTCACATCAGGAAAATTCTGTAGCTGTACCTTAATTAAGGTAACGACCATTACCATCCAAATCCTATCACTTTTCAATCCTTGCGCTGGTGCGCCATTAAGCTACCAGCATAAGAAAGTAATCCTTCATATTCAAACTTACATTTTGGTCTCCGTGTCTACGTCTTTTCTATGTACGGTTTAACCATACCAAGAAATTTTATAAAACACGTTCCATTCATTTCTAAAAAAGTACATCGATGCTATAGTTAAAGGATTCCACCTATAAAACCTCTCAATCAGCACTGTTATGCAAATACATAAACGTGTTTGGTAGTAATATTTGCAATGTGGATGGCAAAGTATTATTTTGTCGCGTGTGTAAAAGCAGGGTTTCTGCAAAGAAAAAACTGTCATTTTGCAGCATTAATACAAGACGGAAAAAGGAAAGAATTAAAAAAATATAAATTAAATCAGAAAGTAATTACAAGCGGTGTTGATGAAAAATCGAGTTAACGTGGGACAGTTCTGAAAGGCTTGTGGTTATCATTAGCCGGTTACGATAGGCCCTATTCCATTGTGTAAATTGAATAACTGGCCGCTTTGAGTACTTTTTTTAGAAAAAATACACAGACAGAAGGGTATCGGACGAATATATAATGTGTAAAGGCTCTCTTTCACACAGTGTTTTGAAGATCTAATTTTTTTTTTTTTGTTATGGGCTTTACGTCGCACCGACACAGATAAGGTCTTATGGCGACGATGGGATAGGAAAGGCCTAGGAGTTGGAAGGAAGCGGCCGTGGCCTTAATTAAGGTACAGCCCCAGCATTTGCCTGGTGTGAAAATGGGAAACCACGGAAAACCATTTTCAGGGCTGCCGATAGTGGGATTCGAACCTACTATCTCCCGGATGCAAGCTCACAGCCGCGCGCCTCTACGCGCACGGTCAACTCGCCCGGTGATCTAATTTTTAATATCCGGAATGAAGTGAAGCACAAAAACATATGGTTTTCTACCGATGAAACCACAGATGCATCAAGATAATTATTGTGTTGTGCTGTAGTTAGTTCTATGATGGCAGGTAGCAGATCATTACTTCTTCTATAAATACTTGACGGAATGAATCATTCCAATGTTACACACTTTATTAATAACTGGTTAACTTTCTAGTGGCCAGAAGGGGTACGGTATGGCAAATTATTGTTATTTCTCAGTGATGCTGCTCCCTATATTGTTCAAGCGGGAGCTGGATTGAAAGTTCTTCACCCTAAATTAGTTCACCTGACCTGCTTTGCTCATGGTTTACATCGTGTCATAAAATGTGAGAAGCCAATATGATCGAGTGAGTTGGCCGTGCAGTTAGGGTCGCATAGCCGTGAACTTGCATTCGGGAGATATTGGGACCGAGCTCGACAGCTGCAGTCGCTTATGTGCAGCCAGTTTCCAGTATTCGGGAGATAATGGGTTCGAACCACACTATCGACAGCCGTGGTTTCCCATTTTCATACCAGGCAAATGCTGGTACTGTAGCTTAATTAAGGCCACTGCCGCCTCCTTCCCACTCCTAGCCCTTTCCTGTCCCATCATCGCCATAAGACCTGTCTATACCGGTCAAGTTGTCCGTGCGGTTAGGGCCGCGCAGCTGTGAGCTTGGATCCGGGAGATAGTAGGTTATAACCCCACTGTTGGCAGCCCTGAAGACAGTTTTCCGTGGTTTCCCATTTTCACACCAGGCAAATGCTCGGGCTGTACCTTAAGTGAGGCCACGGCCGCCTCCTTCCCACTCCTAGGCCTTTCCGGCCTCATCGTCTCCATAAGACCTATCTGTGTCGGTGCGACGTAAATCAACTTTTACAAAAATGGAGCTAGTGGGTACGAATCTCACCGTCGGAAGCCCTGTACATGGTTTACCGGGGAGGTTTCCCAGAAACATGCTAGGGCTGTACTTTAATTAAGGCCACGGCTGCTACGTTCCCAATCATAGCCCTTTCCCGTCGCCGAAAACCTTCGATGTGTTAGCGCAACGTTAAATCTGTAACAAAGAATAAAATAAAAAGGAGGAAATATAAACGTGTGGATCCTCTTGTCTCTAGGATGAAGAAAGTGTTTGTAAGGGCATCGATTATATTTTTTTAAGGTGAACTCTTTCCAAAATTGCCTTTAGCTCCTCAATCACTTTTAATTCGATGGGGTTCGTGGTCACAAGCTGTGTTATACTACGCCGAAATCCGCCTTCATACCGTAGCGGCTAGCACTATTAGCTGCCACCCTTGGTGGCCAGGGTTCGATTCCCGGTAGTGCCAGAGATTTAAGAGTGTAGGACGATTGGTATGTGGTTGAAGTGGAGGACGAGGACACGAGTTTCTTTTTAACCGGAACATTTCAGAGAAGTGAAAACATTTTGGGATTCCTTAACTGCAGAAGCAGCCAGCATTGCTACAGCCCAGAAATGTATTGTTCAAAAATGGCACTCAAAGAAAGATACAGTATATCAACAACCGTTTCTCAAAAATACCTGCAGTTATACTTTAGTTGGAAGATTTAAATAATTCCGTGGAACATTCACTTTCTCTGATAGACGAAATTTCAGCAACATTATCTTCAGAAACACACGGTGTACCTAAAATAGCTCAGTAAGATTTTACTGAAAAATTCTGGTCACAAAATAGTGTGTCAAGTTTATAAAATAACTTTGTGGTGAATAAAAAGATATTGAAGAGGAATTCACCGGAGAAGAACTGTGGTGCTTTTCACATACACGCCCGTGACATCATGCGAATTTGAAATAATATTTTCACTGTACAAATCAGTTTTCAATGACAGACGCAACAAATTAATACAATACAAATTTAGAAATACTTTCCTGGTATATTATCTGTGGTGTAGTGGTTAGTGTGATTAGCTGCCACGCCTTCAGGACGGGGTTCAATTCCCGGCTCTGCCACGACATTTGAAAAGTGATATGAGGACTGGAACGGGGTCCGTCAGCCTCTGGAGGTCGCCTGAGTAGAGGAGGGTTCGATTACTACCTCAGCCTTTCTCGAAGTGGTTTTCAGTCGTTTCTCTACTTCTCATCCAGGCAAATGCCGGGATGGTACCTAACTTAAGGCCACAGCCGCATCCTTCCCTCATCTTTTTCTATCCTTTCCAATCTTCCAATCCCCCACAAGGCCTCTGTTCAACACAGCAGATGAGGCGACCTGGGCGAAGTACTGGCCCTCCTCCCCAGTTGTATCCCCCGACCCAAGGCCTCACACTCCACGACACTACCCTTAAGGTGGTAGAGGTGGGATATATTACTGAATCCGGGGAAAAACCAACCCTGGAAAGTAAACGGATTAAATACAAAAGTAAGAATTCTACGAAACAATTCGTTTATTTCCTACTGCTAGTTTGGTGTTTTATGTTATTTATTTTGTTTTTTGATTGTGCGTATAAATCTGGGCTTTAATTCTTACTATTATTTCAAAATTAAATTCTTCGAAGGAAATCATATTTATGTCATTGATTTGAATGTCAAATTATTCAAGTATTTGCAATGGATGAAATTAAAATATTGCTTCCTTCGGAGATATAAAAGCCGGAGGCAGGTATTTATAGTATAGTTACACACCTCCCCTAGTGCTGCGTCAGTTCATTGTCTTACAACGAAGGCTTGCAGTTAAGTTTTAATTCAACTGACGAGTCCGTGGTTACAATGGAGTGAAAAACTAAGAATTTCAAGATTGAAAGGGCTTGAATACATTACTATTATTCTCACTTAACTACACGATATTGAGAGGACCTTTTATATTACGACTTTAATATTCTGACGAGCTGGAAATAGAATTCTCCACCTCCTGATAAGAGATGAAGTATTAGGCCGCGTCCACACCGAGCGCGCTTCGCATAGTGTGTTGCGTGTTGCTCAACGCTAAGCGTCACGCTAAGCATAACCAGTGCTTTGTTCCTAAGCCAGGTGTTCACACCGTCCGCGCTCGGCTGCGCTGAACGCCTACCTTGCAGCTAAGCGAAGCGCCAGACAACGCGCAGTGTTGGTTAATTGCTTAGCGTTACCTAGCTGGTTCTGAAGCTATGGCAGAAGAAATTATCTGTGCAGTGTTTCAAAGAGAAGAAATAATGGAACCCAAGACACAAACTATAAAAATGTAACTGTTTTGCAAAATAAGTGGACTTAAGTAAGTTATCTACAACAGTTTTATCGCATGCCTACAGTAAACATATACAGTAATATTACTTCTACTGTCACACTTCGCTGGGCTTAGCATTGTGACAGAATGAAATTACGTATAGATTTTAGTGTCGGAAGTGTCCGAGGAGAAGTTCAGCTTGCCAGATGCAGGTCTTTTGAATTGACACCCGTAGGTGACCTGCATCGTGATGAGGATGAAATTATTATGGATACACACATACACCCAGCCCCCGTGCCAATGGAATTTACTAATTATGATTACAATTCCCGACTCTGCCGGGAGTCGCACCCGGGACTCCTGTGACCAAAGGCCAGTACGGTAACCATTTAGCTACGCAGTCGGACACTTTGAGACAAAGTGCATAGAATCTCCCAGACTCTGTCATGTCGGTTTATAATTTTGCCAATGGAGGGTGGTAACATGAAGAATACCACTCTACAGGCTAGTAGTGGGTTTGGAAGTAAATCTTTCTGTTTATGAATTATATTTGTCACACATTTACTTCACTTTTGTTACGATGATAAACTGTGTATGCTAACTGTAACAATATTGCAAAATACTATTTATAATTATTATCTAAAGAGCTGATTTAGCCGGAAATTTAATTTCCACGGGTTTGCTGGCCGGTGCTCCTAGACAATTGGGAAAATTGAATTTCTCCCAATACTTCCCTGCTACTTGTCGCCATAATTCAGTTGCAGGGTTTGGAAGGTCAAAGGTATCTTTTGTCATTCTTAAGTAATCATAACATTCATCGCCATAAAGTATTGCATCTCTGTACAAACGATTTAATTCTCCGAAAATAATTCGTTCTTCACCAAATTCATGAATCCGCTTTTGATTCTTCTATCTAATTTTCAATTTTAGGTAACTGTTACCTATCAGTAAACTGTTTCTAGTGTACTTGGATAACGGCATTCGTTTGTGACCACCCTAAAACGCCTCGCGCCAAACTAAGCTGAGAGCACGGCGTAGAGGTTTCGGTGTGAACAGCAAGCACCGCTTGCGCTAAGCATAGCATTTCAGGCTACACGCGACACACTATGCGAAGCGCGCTCGGTGTGCACGCGGCCTTACTCTTATACCAAGCATTCGGGAATAACAAGCACACATCTCAAACCATACCTAAGACGGGGCTACATTTTACAAATTTTCACTCGTTTGAAGTGTAAGCTACTCGTTCAACATAAACTTTGCACACTTTTCCACGCGAGGTGCGTCCATTCCAATCACCAGCACAAGAGAGTTTGCTTAAAAGGGGCATTGTGTTTGTAGAGGCCTGTCTGCTCGTTTGGCTAAACAAGCTAGAAAAGAGGAAGGCTTTTGGTCGTCTCCGTTCTCAGCGAAAAGAAAAGGAAATAAAATTGTAAACTCGTGTGTGATCACTAAAGGTCACAGAAGAAGGAAGGTCCATATATATCTCAATTTTTAAGATTCCCAGTGGACGGAGATGAGCAAACATAGTTCATTATTCCGGAATACTTTGTCAGTTATTAAATGTTGTTATTACATCTTCTCTATGAAAACGGATTATGCATAAAAACTTCCTCAGCCAAAGTACAAGCACTGTTACAAATCCAAAAACCCACTTAAAAGGAATGAAGATGTTTCTTAAATTATACATTCCTGCGTCGATTAACTGACCGTCACCGAATGTATTTATGTCAATACTAATAATAATATTATTGGCTTTACGTCCCACTAAATAATTGTACGGTTTTCGGAGACGGCGAGATGCCGGAATTTAGTCCTTCAGGTATTCTTTTTTACGTGCCAGTAAATCTACCGACATGAGGCTAACGTAATTGAGCACGTTCAAATACCGCCAAGATGAGTAAGGATTGAACCTGCCAAGTTGAGGATCAGAAGGCCAGCGCCTCAACTGTCTGAGTCACTCAGCCCGGATGTTCCGGTACTATAACACTAGTTTATACGACGACTTTTGGAAGACCGTATCGTTAATTATAGCGGGGAGGTGTTGGTCATGAATAACAGGAAAATCTGTCAACAAATAGCTGGCGGAACCGTGATCGAACCTGCCATCTTGGTTCTTAAAGCTAGGGCTTTTCCAACTTTTCCAACACCGGGTGAGTTGGCCGTGCGCGTAGAGGCGCGCGGCTGTGAGCTTGCATCCGGGAGATAGTAGGTTCGAATCCCACTATCGGCAGCCCTGAAGATGGTTTTCCGTGGTTTCCCATTTTCACACCAGGCAAATGCTGGGGCTGTACCTTAATTAAGGCCACGGCCGCTTCCTTCCAACTCCTAGGCCTTTCCTATCCCATCGTCGCCATAAGACCTATCTGTGTCGGTGCGAAGTAAAGCCCCTAGAAAAAAAAAATTCCAACGGAGCTACTCTATCCGACTTAAATAGGTTATGCGAACGGCATAATACAATTCTCTCTTCTTCTTTTTTTTGTTTCTCTTTGCTATTTGCTTTAAGTCGCACCGACACAGATAGGTCTTATGGCAGCGATGGGACAGGACAGGCATAGGAATGTGAAGAAAACGGCCGTAGCCTTAATTAAAATATAGCCCCAGCATTCGCCAGGTGTGAAAATAGTAAACCACGGAAAACCATCTTCAGGGCTGCAGACAGTGGTGTTCGAAACCACTATCTCCCGGATGTGAGCTCACAGCTGCGTGCCCCTAACCGCACGGCATACCCGCCCGGTAAATACAATTCTTGGACTAACACCCTTCTAATAAACTAATCTATATTAATAATCTAGTAATGTTAAATCAGTTTCAGTGATCAAAATAATGTTTCAAGGCATGCTTTTCCTTGTTTACTTGAATGTATAATTGATCGATGACTTTGTCTGATACACGTTATTTTATATACGAGGGTCAGCCACCAAAGGTTGCCTTATGGTGCTGAATACATCCTCGGCCGGCATGCCCTGCCTGCGGTCAGATACAATTAAAAGGTGTAACCCTCAGGGACTCTTAAAGTAGGAGCATGGATTGACAACCACAACCACTCTATTTGGTTACGGCATTGCTTACACTTACTTGGGTTAGATCTTTACTTTCAGCATTTCTGTCCGTCCTCCCTTTCCCAACTTTTGTTCTTTTCGTATCCGGACCGTAGTAGATTTGTGAGGCCTTAGAATCTTCTTTTTCTACGGCCTTTGTTGCTTTTCACTTTTCCTTTTCTCTTATGATTACTTTTTGAGGATATGGTTGCATAGTCGAACTTCTCTTTAAAACAACAATCATAACCACTCCGTGGACAATTCAACATATCGTATTGTATCACATGTCATGAAACTGAAATATGATAATTCGTACAAAGAAGGATAACGTTTTTTAGTTACCATATATTCTAGTTCAAATACGGTATCCTTATCAGTCCATATAACATAAATGGTAAGTTCTAGAATTTATAGAAACTCTACATGAATGGTTATCGATGCCCATAATCCTAACATCCTGTGAGCTTGCATCCGGGAGATAGTAGGTTCGAATCCCACTATCGGCAGCCCTAAAAATGGTTTTCCATAGTTTCCCATTTTCACACCAGGCAAATGCTGGGGCTGTACCTTAATTAAGGCCACGGCCGCTTCCTTCCAACTCCTAAGCCTTTCCTATTCCATCATCGCCATAAGACCTATCTGTGTCGGTGCGACGTAAAGCCCCTAGCAAAAAAATCCTAACATCATCATCATCATCATCATCATCATCATCATCATCATCCTAAGTCCTATACATAACCTATCGGTCGTTTGGCTTTCTAGACAGGGGCAACTATCTCGCCGTCAGACAGCTCTTCATTTTTCTCATGTAGGCTGAGTGGACGTCGACTCAGCCCCCACACGCAGGTAAACATCCTTGACCTGACAGGGAATCGTATTCGGGACCTTCGGGTAAGAGACAGGTTACCTATCCCTAGGCCACGGGATCGGCTGTCAATTTCACATGAAGAAGAAAATGATATTTTCACCAAAGGCATACAACGTTCACATTTACTGTACGTGTGTAAATGTGGCTCTTGTTTACGCAAAGTAATGCTTCCGTATTAATTTTCTCTATATTAATGGAAAGATTGCTTAAATATTCAGCACGTTACGTTTTCACACTAAATAAATGGCATTGAATCACAAAATACTATCAAAATGTTTCTATGCTTATTGACCGTGGTAAAATAATCGAGAACACATAAGAACTGAATTGGTGAGACATACACATACACTCATTTGCCATAGACTAAGTAGAAATCATATTTTGTAAGGTCCGGTTCCATGGCTAAATGGTTAGCGTGCTTTTGGTCACAGGGATCCCTGGTTCGATTCCCGACAGGGTCGGGACTTTTAACCATCATTGGTTAATTTCGCTGGCATGGGGGCTGGGTGTAAGTTATGTGTCGTCTTCTTCATCACTTGATCCTCATCACAACGCGCAGGTAGCCTATGGGCGAACATGTCCTCGGACACTCCCAGCACTAAAAGCCATACGCCATTTCATTTTCTTCTGTAAGCTCGGCACGGTCTGTTGTTGGCCAAATGACAATCTCAGACAAGTTGGAATGTACTTCATTAATTTATTCAGATAATCAATTTTCTTGTGATACTGTAAAAAAATAAGCAGGACAAAAATATTACAACGCAAGTTGACATACCTGCCTCGTACTCTCAGTAATGAAAAACACTCTGACATCAGTCCATTTGCTTATCAGCCAGTTCTTTCATTTTAGCACTTCGTTCGTGATTTTTACATAAGTTTCCATTCATCAGATTTGCACTGTCAGTTCATCAACACTATAACTATTAGAAGATATAAAAAAGTACGGTATTTTTACACACAGATCATTAAAACGTTGACAAATTATGCTGTGTTCGCTCAGTGGCTTCGAAAGACTGCCAACTCTTCCTAAGAAAATGTGGCCAGCAGTGAACCTTGTCAACCATTTAGTTTGGAAGGGTAACATGAGCAGTATTTGTTACTCTGTA
This sequence comes from Anabrus simplex, assembly GCF_040414725.1. NCBI lineage: Eukaryota > Metazoa > Arthropoda > Insecta > Orthoptera > Tettigoniidae > Anabrus > Anabrus simplex. The sequence goes on along the minus strand of NC_090265.1, from coordinate 584,487,575 downwards.
AAACTAAATGATCGATCGAAGTCTACGTTTACAGATCCACACCATGTGATTTCTTCGAACTTGAAACGGCGTAGAACGAATGCGAGTGCACTCTGGTTGTTAAAAACAAAATATGAAAAATTCACTTGTTACCAGTTAAAGTAAGGTGAACCATTGAAAATCGAACGTACATAAATGTGAGACAGTGGAATCCGACTTCGTAGCCATATCATCACATTTACAAAAACAAAAGTCTTTATTTCCGACATTAAAGTGTAACCGGACAAATCTTCGTTAACTTTAGGTTACTTAACACTACCACCCTTCAGAAACAAGATTCTCCAAAATGAACTGAACAGTATTGGATCAAATCTGCCATGCTTAACTATAGATTACGATTTATTTAGGAACTTTAAATTTTGCGATGGGAATTTAAAAAGTTGAGTTAAGTTGAGGCTTTCCCGACCTGTATTATGAATAATGTCTGTGTTTTCCGGACTTGTAGGCCGTGGGATGCCACTGGAACATTAGAAGGTAAATGTTTCTACCATTCTTAAATTCAGCACCATATAGGACAGAGTGCTTAACTCTATATTCTGCCAACTTTATCCCAAATAATTAATCCGGAAATCATTTCTGACTTAGGATCAGTTATTCTAGGGCCATATGATAATTTATAAGTGGTAGGTAATTATATGCCAACGACCGTAGCCGTGTTGAAACACCGGATCCCGTGAGATCAGAAGATGGATGGGTTGCCACGCGCTGTTGGTGGGGGTAAGGGAATGGAGGAGCGGAAAGGAACTGGCCAACCTACCGCACGTAAACTCCGGCTCAGAAACACCTCTGCGGAGGTTCGAACCTGTCTTCGGGAAGAATAACCCTTAGGTATTTATATAAATGGCTGTGACTTTAATTAAGTGTCAGTCCCGGCATTTGTCTGGTGAGAAAATGGGAAACCACTGAAAACCATCATCAGGGCTGCCGACAGTGGGATTCGTACCCAGTATCTCCCGAATGAAAGTTCACAGCTGCGCACCCCTAACCGCACGGCCAGCTTGCTCGATACTGCGTTACTCGGCTAATAAACTCCCCAGTCTATAATGAAATTCACAGGTGTATGATGTAGACGATTTAATGAAGAATGTGTGTACAATCTCACTGTAATGCTGTTCCCTCTTCTCGAGTTGTAAAAATAAAAGAAAAAAAGGTTCGTGACATATTCAGTATTGTTGTTATTAATATCTATGTTCTTAATTACGATGTTTGTAATTTCCCCTGATGGCTTCTTTTTTAAAAGGGTTTGTCTTTGAAATTCAACTGAAAATTAACCATAATGTGTACTCTCTCTCTATACCTTTGTGACGTGTGTTATGTTTCTGTTCCACAAACGGCTGGTAATAAATGTATATACGGCATTTCTCTCTCAGTGATTCCATTACTTCGGAGAAAAGGATAATAATGTTACCTGCTGCGGCTACCACAATGGAAGTTATGAGAAACTTTCCCCTTCATTAGAACTGGAGAAAACTAATTTCGCAGCGTTAACGGTAATCCTGTATAATAGAGAGGACGACATTTTAAAGCCCAGGATAATGCTGCAGTTCACTGGTAGGCGTTCTTGTTCACTGTAATTGTTCATCATTTTGCACGTCAGTTGGATAGGCATTCACTTGGTGAATAAGAATATAACATGGAAACATGCCGTGAGAAGCCACTAAAACGGTAACCTCCAGGGGCTTTTACTTTGGGAGCTTGGGTTGGCAACCACTGGGACCACAAGCTGAGCCTGGTATTGTTTACGCTACCTGTTGACAAAAAAAATCTGAAACGTAGTTTTCACGAAATAGCGCTTCAAAATAAGGCGAAATCAGTGCTAAATAATTGACGTCACACGCATAGTCTGTTGCAAGATGGCGCTGTGTTGACTCGCGCTCAGTTGGAGGTTAGCTGTTGTTGTGAATACATCGTGGTCAGTTGTCCAGAAAAACAAATTTAATAATGGTAAACTTTTAACGGACGATTTCGATTTATATTAGCCTCAGTATAAATTCATCCTTCCATCGATTCTGTCGATTTGAAAATGTTTCTCTTTAGTGCACTCCTGTGTTACTTGATTGACGATGAGTTTGATATTGATGTTGATGTGCTATTCATCATGATGGCCGATTTTAATATAGACATCCAAAGAAATGAAAATGCATTTGATTTTCTCAAATACCTTTAATTTGAATGTTGTGCGGAACAAATATCTTAGCATATTCGGCAACTCAATTATTGATTTTACTTTTACTAGTAATATTTTCTTTTCTTACAATAACATGCTATTTCTTCCGGGAGTCGACCCACGTGGATATTTTGCCCCTATTGGCACCATATTGTATAAACCTGCGTGTGATTGGAATGGCGGTAGTGTGGAATGTTGTGTGTGAGGAAAGGAAGATTAAGGACGTCACAAACACCCAGTCCCCAGGCCAGGGATATTAATCATTACAATTAAAAACCCCTGACCCGGCCGGAAATCGAACCCGGGGCCGGACTTTCTCGTAGTATTACTCCCGAACTCTTAGCTTATGTCGCGTATTTCTCATATCGCAGACCCATACTACAGAGAGTGATTGCTCACATTTCAAGTGTACCACATTCTACTGAATAAAGTTTCTTTCCTCATAATATTTGTATTTTATTTTTAAAATTTCTAATAAACAAGTCTACGAAACTCGTAGCACCCTGTGGCCGTTACAATAGTGGCCTACCGCCTTTTTTTTAACAATTGGCTTTACGTCGCACCGACACAGATAGGTCTTATGGTGACGATGGGCTTGGAAAGGGCTAGGAGTGGGAAGGAGGCGGCCGTGGCGTTAATTAAGGTACAGTCTGGTGTAAAAATAGTAAAACACGGGAAAACATCTTCAGAACTACCGTCAGTGAAGTTCGAACCTACTATCTCCCGAATGCAAGCTCACTGCTGTGCACCCCTAACTGCACGGCCAACTCACTGTTTAAACACCTTAAATTCAATACCATTCCGATATGTAACCGTATATCACCCTGAAATTATTAATACTTTCATTATGCAACATTTGAGTACATCAGTTATTGGAAAGCCGTTGAGGATGTTGATTATTTCGAATATCGTTTCACAGTTTGTAACTGTTAAGTGAAGAATCTCAGTCATTCATATCGCTTTTTGCGAGTTTCTCTGTCTCCCACTGTGAGTGGGGCGGTAGAATGCATTCGTGGTATCCCCTGCCTGTCGTAAGAGGCGACGAAAAGGAGAATACATGGGCTTTCAATTTGAGGGAGTGAGTTGGCAACCACGGACTACCTAGATGAACCTGGCATTGCTTCCAGTTAATTGCCCATGTTCCCCACTTTCATATTTCCTGTTCTGTCTCCATTGATCTACACTTGTTCTCTTCCCACCCCAACGGTGTTAAGTTTACGAGACCTAGATTTTTTTCATTTGCACAATTTTACCGATACCTTCATTAATAGAAGGACTGGACCTCTTCCTTTTCCACTTCTGATTAGTGTTAAGAGAGGGATGTTGCCAAGTATTACTTCCTCTTAAGAAAGTTATCCCCTCATCCATAGCACCACTAGTTTATTTATTTATTTATTTATTTATTTCCAGAGAGTCTATACAGAGTTCTCCTCCAACTTAGACCCTGTATTGTTAGTAGTGCACAAATCAAATCTAATATACAGTTATAAGTACTAAGCAAATTGTAATAGGTATAGTGGGCCCTCCACGCAGTGATCACTGCCCGGTGGAGCCTGGTGTTTACCAAATAATCGGCGACTGTCAGGGAATCGCGAGGAAACTCACGATAATAATAAGAGTTTGTAATGATAGCGATAATAACTCTCACCAGTAGTGATAACTGCTGGATGGAGTCTGGCGATTAACAAAAGAATGAACTGTAATGGGGATAGTGGGCCCTCCACGCAATGATCACTGCGCGGATAGCACCACTAGTTTCTTGGTCATCCACTTGAAATTCAATGGCATAAATATGAAATATGACCTAAAATGATGGAGCAGACGTCTAGCTAAACCAGGGCCTCTCAGGGTGCATGCGCGTAGTGCATGTACTGTGCACGGTGGAAAAGACGACTTGGCTTGGTTGACCAGAGTGCAGACCCACACTCCTCGATTTGGAGCAATAGCGCTTACTCTCTCTTTCCTCACGCCTGTCTGGCTCGCTCCGCCTGTCTCCCTCTGCCCCACTTGCGCCATAGCGCTCCAAATCCGGGCTGAGTTGAGCCGAGTATAGCCGAGTAGAGCCGAGCTTAGCCGAGTAGCCCAGAGAAGAAGCGTTGATCCGAGCCATGCCGAGCGGCACCGATGCACAGTGCACGGAGCTCTTGCGCCTCGCTCTGCACGCGTGAGATTTTGGGCGTTTGGGACTGAGCTAAACATTTTTGCAATTCTATCACGTATAATATAATTCGCTAATTCTAGATATCCTAAAACCGTACAAGTAGTTAGTGGGACGTAGAATACGGGACTAATTTTAGATATGATTGTGCTTCTGTTCCTTCATCGGTAAAATACTGAAGCAGTTCACAACCACTTCTCCTCAAATTATTGTCACAGGTCGTGGCATTTTTATTAGATATTGTTAATTAAATTCACTGACATATAATCTTACAGTTTTAAGAAAGTAAACGAATTTACTCATGAGCCATGACAGACCTCCACTGCAAGCCCGTGGGGAGCAGGAAACAAGTAATACAACTCCGAACGACAGAGCAGGGCTTCAGAACTGCTGCTGTTATTCGACTAGAGACTTGTTACAGAAATATGACACACGATGTAAATATTACAGCGAGTACACGTGTTGCCCATAACTTAAGTACTCGTATATTTGTTTCAACTACTAATAGTACACAATTCTTCACGAATCTGACGATTTTAATTCAGGTAGAAGCTATTCTTCTTCCTAGGGGCTTTACGCCGCACCGACACAGATAGGTTTCATGGCGACGATGGGATACAAAAGGCCTAGGAGTTGGAAGGAAGCGGCCGTGGCCTTAATTAAGGCACAGTCCCAGCATTTCCCTGGTGTGAAAATGGGAAACCACGGAAAACCATCTTCGGAGCTGCCGACAGTGGTATTCGAAAACACTATCTCCTGGATTAGAAGCTATTCAACAGATAAATATCTATACTGCATTTTTTCCTTTAGAACAGTTCAGTTCCATTTAAATTGTTAGAATATCACTCTTCTCGCGAGATATAACATTTACATTTATTCTAAGTTTCAGGCACCTCCATACTGTGTTGTGTAACTACTGTCGTAAATACACTCATCAAAATAAGTTTTGAATCACCTCGGGCCAAAGAGTTCCTGAATCTTTACAAAAAGAGAACAAAACGAAAGAGAGACCTACAGAGGTACCATGTCAGCAATAAATGAGAGTCTCTACAACAATTCAGGTTTGCTTTATAAATTTAAGTTACTGAATACAGCACTCACCTCTACCTTTCTTTACAAGTTGCTTTACGTCGCACCGACACAGGTAGGTCTTTTGGCGACGATGAGACAGGAAAAGGCTAGGAGTGGGAAGTGGCCGTGGCCTTAATTAAGGTAAAACGCCAGCATTTGCCTGGTGTAAAAGTGAAAAATCACGGAGATCCATTTTCAGGCCTGCCGACAGTGGGGTTCGAACCCACTATCTCCCAAATACTGGATACGGGTCGCACTTAAGTGACTGCAGCTATCGGTCTCGGTCACCTGTATGTATGTATGTTTAGTCATCAGCCCGAAGGCTGGTTGGATCCTCAACAGTTCCGCCATGAGCTGTCATAGATGGCCTAGGCATCACTGAAGAGGCGTACTAGGGAAATGAGGAGTGAGGTAGTTTCCCGTTGCTTTCCTCACCGAGCCAGAAGTTGCTATTACAAATCAGTCTGCCAAGCCCACTGAAATGCATACACCAACAGACGCTATGAGCAATATTTTCACACCATTCGTAGCAGGGACTGGCTGCGTAAGGAATGGCATTACTAGCATCGCTCATACCTCAGTCACTTTCATTTTGTCAAAGCCAAGGATAAGACAGAGATAGATCAATGAAAGTAACAAAATTGCTCTAGCCCATACCAGAAGACTTAGTGCACTGTAAACACTAGGTCCCGCCAGCAAAGGCATCGGTCACCTGTACTTTTAATAATAGGTAACACGTCCCCTTGCATTGATGCATGCTTGAATTCGTCTTAGCATACTGTCGAATAGTTCGTCAAGGTAACGTTGGTCCAAATTGTTTCGCTCCTCAATGGTAATTCGGAGTACATCTCGCAGAGTGGTTGGTGGGTCACGACATTAATGAAAAGCTTGCTTGAATTTATCCTAGGCATGCTGATTAGGGTTAAAATCCCGGCAACACGGCGGCCACTCTAACCGAGCGATATCGTGATCATGAAGGATGTCATTAACGAGAACTCGTGACGGATGTGCACATTATCATGCATTTAGACAAAATATCGTCCAAAATGCTGGAGGACCCAAATGGGCCGGAGGATGCCGTTCCTGTATCGTGCCCTGCATGACTAGGAGAGTCCCAAAACATCAGTGAACCACCACTTTGCTGCACGTGCTGGACAGTGTGCCTGAGACGTAAAGCCTGACCAGATTACCTCCAAACACGTTGCCGACAAGGCGTACGTGACACTCAATTCAGAAGAGAACATTCAGTATAATGTTAAACCCATCTATACTGCGCCCCACGATATCTAAGTTTGAAAACTGAACCTCGCCATGGTCGCCGATAGTGAAGTTGTGCCTTGTGCAACTGGTTTCTCACAGTTTGAGTTAAAACGCGGTGACCTGTGGTGCCCGAAGATCATTATTCGCCATTGTGGCATTACGGTCAGGGTTCCTCCGAGCTGAAATTCGAAGGTAACGGTCACTGACTGCAGCCGGAGCCCAGACGATCTTTGCGAGGCGAGGTCGTGTCTCCCTGTAAGGCTTCCATTTTCGAACCACATTGAGTACGGCCTGCACATCGGGCAACTGCGCTTGTTGACCATCCTTACTGACATAATGTGATTATACGTACACGTTTACATTTCGACACTGCATGTCGTGCCATCCTACTTTGCCTAGAATACACCTCTAATGCTTCCATTCGAGGCTACAATTTCGACCGAAATAATGTCTCCCATTTGAGCGAGGTGTTCTGCTGTGGGTTGGGATACATTAGGTTTTGAGTATGTTTACAAATATCCTAAGCTGTGGAAATACGTAGAAATCATAACAATTTCAACAGGAACACCGGCTATAAATAAAGTAATTCCTGGTTGCCAGCCATTAAGGATTTACGTAGGTAGTTCCCTTCCCTACCCCTTCACTATTGTTATTTCGTCTCGGTGTTTTCCAAATTCGTACGTTCCTCATGGCCAGATGTTTCATGTGTCATGTTACACACCTGTCAATGTTGTACATTACGTACACGTGTTATGTGAACCTCTTAGACTGGTTCTGAGGGATCGGTCAGCTTCCGCTTCGAACGCTAGCGCTGTGCCACGTCCTGGGGCCTATCTGGTGGCGAATGAACGTACCATTTCCACTTCTATTATAACGTCCAAATTTCGAAGTGTCATTGTTTAAGAAGCCTTTCTCGTGGAGAGTCGAGATTTTTTCTGAGGACGAAGAGCACAGTTCTCTGCGGAACGTTAAGAGTTTCACCTTATTTTCTTGTCACGGCATAAGCCCAAAAGCCTGTACACTATCATGTCTATAAGTACGGGCCGTGAAAGCATCAATGGCAACATCCTAAGAGTCTGGTCTGCACAGGGCAGGCCAATATACCAACACTCTTAACTGAAACACTGGGATGATGCACAACTCTTTTTTAATGTATGTTAGAAGACGGGATAAATCACCTGAAAAGTGTGAAGTATCGCCGATTTAAGACGGAGATACAGGAAACTACCACCGGAGGATTACGCTCTGAAAGTATACGAAAATGTCTACAATTAACTTTACGTCGCACCGTCACAGATAGGTCTTATCGTGACGATGGGATAGAAAGGGCTAAGAGTGGGAAGGAAGCAGCCTTGGTCGTAATTCGATCGATCAATCAATCAATCAATCAATCAATCAATCAATCAATCAATCAATCAATCAATCAATCAATCAATGACCTGCATTTAGGGCGGTTGCCCAGGTGGCAGAAACTCATATTTACATTTACAGTATTTATAATTGTTTACTTAGCTGTTTCTTAAATATTTTCAAAGAACTTGGAAATTATCGAACATTTCCCTTGATAATTTATTCCAATCCCTCACTCCTCGTCCTATAAATGATAATATGCCCCAATCTGTCCTTTTTAATTTAAACTTTATTTTCATATTATGATATTTCCTATTTTTACAAGCTCCACTCAAGCTTATTATTCTACTTATGTCATTCCACGCCAACTCACCATTAACAGCTTGAAACATACCGCATACCCGACCATCTCGTCTCCTTACTCCCAAGTCTTCCCAGCCCAAAGCTTGCAACATTTTTGTAACGCTACTCCTTTCTCGAAAATCCCAGAGCAATTACAGTACAGCCCCAGAATTTGTCTGTTGTGAAAATAGAAAACCACGGAAAGCCATCTCCAAGACTGCCGACTGTACGGAAAAAGGCAGTACACGTATGTATTCAGTGATATTACTATAAGGAAATTATTGATATCAAAATGGCACGAGTATTCCGAGTTGGATAGGGACAAACATATCGTGGTCTTACAAGCAAAACACAAGTCAATGCAGGGTTATCGAGAAAGCATACCCATATTTTAAAAAAATGCTACTTAGAGTAGGAAAAACTTATTGAGGCAATTATGGTCTTAAGCTGAAGAGCAAAGAAGGGTAGCGATGTGTGGTAGCTGACAGTGAATGATACTGTGGTAATTCAAGTAACATTCTTGTCTGATACACAACTATAAAATGCAACCGGATCGCGCAAAATATGAATAATCTTCATTTTACTTTCTTTCTTACTCGCTGCTCATTCATCACTCCGTTCCAGTCCAGATCCCATTGGCCTGAATAATCTATCAATCTTAATCCCAGTCTTCCTTCACCTCTCGCTGCTTTCATTTGCAAGTCTGGAGTATATTCTGGCATTGTTTCTTCATGTAATTATATATTCACTTATACTAAGCATATCAATCTTTAATATTCAATGTTAGCACCATTGTTTACCTTAATTTTTGCTTTGTTGGTCTTCTGTGACATATTTTTGCACTTAGAATATTTTTGCTTGTCTGCATATCTCAGTTTCAATTTTCTTGTCTTCTGGCAGACACATATATACAATCATTTGTTTCCGCACATCTACGTACTATTTATTTGTCTTCATGTCTTCTGTGCCTATCTTTGTACCGTAGATTATTTTTGTCAACTGTATTAAAGATTTTCCTTCTCTCCCATTGTCTACGGCTTCCGCTACATGTGATAAGAGATGTGTAATATGTCTAGGTACTTCCTTGCAGACCTGCGATGTCTTTAACTTAAATTTTGGTCCATAAAAGATTACACACAGTTAGATTAAGGAGTACACAAACGAATTTTGAATTCTGTATGCAGTTCCTGAGTACTATTTTGGTGCATTTTTCCTTATTTTGCTGCTGAATTTCCCCTTTATTTTCTGTTGTCTGTATTATAGGAAGCCTGATATCACCATCCTCCCATATCATTGTCAAGGATCACGTAACCACAAGCAAAAATAAGAGGATACCTGAGTGAAAATCAATAAACTTAATTATTTAGAAATTGTCAGCAATTTATCCGCACTGACATACAGTTTGTATCCGCCAAGGCACTAACTTCCCGGATATCCGCATCTGTGCAGGGATCTACAGACCATTACCTCCTTCGAGATCAAATAATCGAGGCAATTTGCACAATTCTACCGACTATCAAAGTTTTTATTGCCCTCCCATCTCTTCGACTTCTTTACCTTCTAGATGAATTTATAGACCCACTTATTACTGTAAAAAAACAGTAGGGCACCAATAACATTGAAGCTACGAATATACAGACTTCATAGGACACCATCTAAAAGTATTGAATCGGAAATTGAATAGAAAATATTGAACTCACCCTCGACGAGACTCAAAACTACTCTGTTGCAAGTACAGTGGCCTGCTAATCCGCCAGTGTCGCCATCCTGAAAGGAAACCAGCGTTATTCACAATATTACAGCATGTTGTGCAAATGTTACACCATTCAGAGGTGAGGGAACAAAATGTAAGCTACTTTCATTATCGTGTGTAGCGTAACTGTGTAGGTTTGATCAGAAATGACAAAAAATATAAAGGCGGCTAGTGTAGTTGTACTCTGTGTGCTGCAAAAGCTTCCGGATTTACTGTGTGATTGTGTGGATGACGAAACTGGAGGTTTACTTAATGTTGTTTTTATGTTGCACCGACACAGACAGGTATTAATATGATAGGGCAATGTCTGGGAAAGAAGCAACTGCGGCCTTAGTAAAGGTACGTACACAGAATTTACCATAAAAAATATTAGAACATGGCAACTTGATCTAATTTAAATTTACAGAATAGCGCCTCATCGTTAATAGAAAAACTAATCTTGTTTCACGATCGCACATCCTTTATTCGACTAATAATTACTATCCTGAGTTTGATTGGTTTGATGCATCCTCCATGCCACCCTATCCTGTACTAACCTTTTCATTTCTACCTTACAACCACATCCTGCACCTGCTCTAATCTGCTTGTCATATTCATACCTTGGTTTACCCCTACCGTTCTTACCAACTAATTTTCCCTAAAATCATACTGAACAAGTCCTGCGTGTCTTAAGATTTTATAGTTTACATAATCAATTTGTTCGATAGTAATAGCAAGGAATACGTTACACTATACATTACAAACGTTAAGTATTTAAAATACATCAGAAACAACACGTAGTGTACTACACCCCACATACCATTGACGTAAGAATTCCACACCACGCCACTGCCGGGTTAAGAACGGTTTTTTTGCTTGTTTTTCTTTGCTAGTTGCCTTACGTCGCAGCGACACAGAGAGGTCTTATGGCGACGATGGGATAGGAAAGCCTAGGAGTGGGAAGGAACCGGCCTTGGCCTTAATTAAGGTACAGCCCCAGCATTTTCCTGGTGTGAAAATGGGAAACCATGGAAAACCATCTTCAGGGCTGCCGACAGTGGGATTCGAACCCACTATCTCCCAGATGCAAGGTCACAGCCGCACGACTCTAACCGCACGGCCAACTCATCCGGTGTTTGCTTGTTTAAGTTTGCATTTTATGTCCTTATTACTTCTGACACCGTTAGTTATTTTATTACCCAATTAACACTATTCATCTAGGTACTTCCTTTAAGACTTCATTTCCTATTATTCGATTATTGCCAAGGAATATCGTTCTTTATAACGTACTGTATGTGCTGCGGGTCAGTATTTATTCATGCATATTATCGTAGGAGCAACGACGATATGTACTCTAACTGGGATAACGATTACAGGCTGACTCTCTCCACTATAAAATCTGCTGCAGGAGTTTTATGGTTGTCTACGCCCAGCAACCACCACCTCACGTATTCGTGTTCGATCCAGACTTTCAGTACAGTTTAAAATACGCTAGTATGGAATGGCAGTGAAATTCGTAAATTTCTTCCAAGGATGACAAAATATGATCCAGACATTGCATTTTACCACAAAGCACAGCACATGTTTTGATATGAATAGCATCAGTCTAACCTAAGAAAGCAACGGGAACGGACGTGCTGAGTTGAGTGTGCCGGTAGAGTGGAGCTGAGTAAGAGTGGGGAGTGGACGGTTCAAGTGGAGAGTGACGAGGAAGATGTTTCATATAGAACAATATCGGGTCGTTATCTGAAGATGGCAGGAAAGAATGAAGAAGGAAGAAACTAAAGGAAAGGAAGGTAAAGTTGAGATGGGATTGAAGGGTGAGATGCTGTTGGTGACAGCAGTGATCACTGTGCTGCTGGTTATTGGGGGCATGGACGTAAATCCAGGCCCTAATAATATAGGCAACATGAGCTGGGAGGACGTAGAAGTCATAAGGAAGGTGGTAAAGGAGGTAGTGGAAAATTATGCTCGTTTGAACAGATAAAAAAGATGATACAAGAGCAAGTTATGCGAAAATATGAGGCAATGGATTCAGGAAAACACGAAATAAACTAAGACTAAAGTGGAAAACAGTGAGAGAGAAATTGTGTTACTAAGAGAGAAAGTAAAAATATGGAAGATGAGGTGTCGGTCCTGAAGAAAGAAACAAAATCCAGCAGTCAAGAACGTAGGAGGAAATTCATATTTATATATGGTGTAGAGGAAAAAAAGGGAGAAGCTAAAGTGGACATAATTTACAAAGTAGTGGATGTCATCCAGAATAAAATGAAAATTAATTTCGGCGAAGTCGATGTAGATGATGCTGAAAGAGTAGTTAAGGTGAGAGGGCTAAAACCTATAAAAGTGAAGCTGTTATCCACATTGATGGCGGACATAGTGACAAGAAACGCCAACAATTTGCAGAGTGAAAAAATTTGGATCAAGAGGGATATGGGAAGAGATGGGAATAAGAATTTCAAAATTTTAAGTAAACATCAAGGACTGACGGCGCACGTTAGGGGTCAGTAACTGGTGATAACCAATGGTAGATGGACACGAGTCTGGACAGTAACGAAACTCCAGGCACTGGAAGAGAGTCTTGAGCAGAAAGAATTGATGGCAACGGGATCGGAGGAAAGGCAGGTAAGCGAAAACAGTGCCACAGTGGACGTGCATAGTGAAAAGGAAAGGCCAGTGCATAACAGTGAGATAATAGAAGTGTGGACGGTAGCATCCAGGGAAGCAGTCGGTTAAATGAAAATAGATTGGTTTGGAGGACAGTGTAGGAATATGAAAGAATCAAGAGGTGGTGGCTGAGAGAAAACCACAAGAAATGGCAAGTTAAGTAATGGTAGTAAGTTAGGGAATGGCGTGCAAATATAAATAGACTAGAAGCTATAGTGTAAAAGTGATCGTGATTATATTTTCTTGTAAGTTAGAGGTAGTGGAGTATAGTTTCTTGTAAGCGATTATAGTTGTTTGCATATCGATGATGAAAGGTGGTTAAGAGTTCAAAGTGATGAAGTGGAAGAGAATGGAAAGTGTGACTGAAAATAAGGAAAGGTGGTTCTGTTTGTTAAGAGTGATGAAGTTATAGAGACAGTGGGGCTATAGTTAAGTATATTTGAATTGTAAGTTAATATGAGTTAATATGAGATTGAAATGGAGGTAGTGGAGCATGGCTGCTAAATATTGGAACTGTATGACGTGGTGTTATATTTTTTTTGCTACTTGCTTTACGTCGCACCGACACAGATATGTCTTATGGCGACGATGGTATAGGAAAGGCCTAGGATTGGGAAGGAATTGGCCGTGGCTTTCATTAAGGTACAGCCCCGGCATTTGCCTGGTGTGAAAATGGGAAACCACGGAAAACCATCTTCAGGGCTGCCGACAGTGTTATAATTTAATTGGCAGTTTGGCTTGGAAATATTTGACTGGGAAGACATGGTTTTATGAAAGTTTTAAGTTTAAGTGATATTGGAATGGTGGTTGCTAAGAGTGATTATGACTAAGAGATTTATTCGGTGGTAAAGTTATAGAGACAGTGGGATTATAGTTAAGTAAATTTGAATTGTAAGTGAATATGAGATTGAAAGAGATGTAGTGGAGTATGGCTGGTAAACATTGGGACGGTAAGACGTGGTGGTATATGGTAATTAATGAAAGGCGATAAGGATTAAGTTGGAAGGTTAGAGGAATATGGCTGGTAAATATCTGAATTGTAAGATGTGATATTTGAATTGCAGGTGAGTATGATATTGGAAAAGAGGTAGTGGAATATGGCTGGCAAATATTGGAGCGGTAAGACATGGTGGTATAATTTAATGTGGAGTTTAGATTGGAGTGGTGGTTGCTAAGAGTGATTGTGATTAAGGGATTGATTTTGAGGTATGTAAAGAATGATGGTAATTAATGAAAGGTGATAAGGTTTAATTTGGAATGTTAGTAGAGTATGGCTGGTAAATATCTGAATGGAAATATATGATGGTACAATTTCAATGGGGAGTATGGTGGAATTGCAAGTTAATATGGATTGAAAATAGTGAATGGTAAGATACGGAAGTTAAATAATGACGAGCGGTGACATGAAAGTAGAATGAGTATAAAGTTGAAACGTGAGAAGTATGTGGTACACAACTCACCAGGTGACGCAGTGTTATGACTGGATCAGCAAGCTTTAGTAGGCCGAAAGGGTGCATGGTTTGAAGTATGGAATGTGTAAAGGCTTGCGAGTCCAGTCAGGTGAGGAAGGGAGGTCATTACCCTTCCTGTGCAGTATTGCCGTATTGCCGATCATATTATTTTAATACATTTTATCCTGTTTCTTTATTTGCTCATGCCAATTGTTTTAATTTTAATGCCAACTTGACTAGAGCCTGGATCCACCTGGAAAAGATGGAAGGTACTAATAATGCCGTATTGCCATGGCTATCAGATCTCCGAAAAGGAGTTGATCGTGGGCCACTTGACCGTGTTTATGGATTATTTTATGCTAAACTATTTTGTTTTGTTTGCCTATTTGTTCAGTATGGGGTATTTGATTGTGTACTTAGGTAGAGTATAAGTTGGAAGAGCTCGTTTAAGTCTGGATAATATATTTCTCTCCATTAACACGTCAATTAGGTCATGTATTGTATGATCTGGAGGGAATAAAGTTCAATATAGAGATATGAATACGTCTATAACTTAGGTCCAGTACTAGGTTGCCATTCCACAAGGTAGAGAGAATCTTTTCTAGGCGAATTCTGTCACGCGTATAATTTCTAAACTACATTACATATTCCAGTAAAATAAACGATGATCGACGAATGAAAAGCAATGTATCCAACATAGCCACGGATTGGAGTGGTTAGTGTCATCTAGCGATACATGTAGGAAAATATTTTGAGCCAGTAATTGCCGGGTCACGTGGCAGCCAAGGGAGTGTAACTGGAGAATAAGAAGCTATAGAACGTTTGCAGAACGTTTGATTTGTAATGAACCAGACTACAATCTCAACTGAGCAATAATTAGCAGTTGACAAGTTAAATTGGAGAAATTCGCGAGTGAAATCACAATGTCGAGGCATATGGAGTGCAGATGGAATGGTGGGAATAAGCGACGGATAACAAAGGATAGACCGGGCGAGTTGGCCGTGCGATTAGGGGCACGCAGCTGTGAGCTTGCATTCGGGAGGTAGTGGGTTCGAACCCCACTGTCGGCTGCCCTGAAGATGGTTTTCCGTGGTTTCCCCTTATGGCCACCTTAATTAAGGCCACGGCCGCTTCTTTCCCACTCCTAGCCCTTTCCTATCCCGACGTCGCCATAAGACCTATCTATGTCGGTGTGACGTAAGCAGATTGTAACAAAGAAAAATAAAATGATAGAATGCTCCAAGATGAAGAAAATAAGCCCAAACTTACTAATGCTGACTGTGCACAAGGACCAGAATGTGGAAGATCGGAACAGTGCAGCGTGTCGACTATAACACGAGCAATTTTACAGTAGCTTGGAGCCAATTGATGTGAGCGAGTATATCGATATATTCCAGGGTAGTGAACAAGATACGATAGACTTTCAAGCACAATAATTTACTTGACTTCTTGTTCCTTGGTTATACATGTATCAGGGAAAGCAGTACTGTTTCTCTGGATTAACTTCAGTAGGTTAATCTCATTTTTGAAAACGAACTTCCCTGTAAATATGTCGTACCTAAGTTAATTGTTGAACGATCGATAAACAGTACTGTGAAGTTTTCTCTACGAAATATTTTATAGAAACTCGATGTTTTGGCAGATGTGCGGAATTTTTAATTTGACTGGTAGTTAAACTGCAGATCAATCAATTTTGACTGATGCTATGCTTGTGTTTCCCAGCTAACAATTGAGGAAGGAGCGGAAAAATTCGAAATCAAATATTTCGAGATCTTTAAATTACTGTTCGAATGTTATTTCTACTGTAGTTCATGAAGCATATAACAAGACATCATTTCTGTTATGTCGTTCTGTTCCAAGAAAGTTGGAATTTGGGAAAATGGGCAAAGTTGGGCGCGAGGACAGAAAATTAAGATGTGGAGGAGCCGCGTGTCTTCGAGAAACTACTAGCGGTGCTGTAGCACTGTCTTTTACCTTTGATCTGTTCTGCTAATAATAATAATAATAATAATAATAATAATAATAATAATAATAATAATAATAATAATAATAATTTTACAGTCCTCCAAATGCTCCTACGGTTCTCAGAGACGTCAAGGTTCCGGAATGTTGTCCCAGAATTGATTTTATCCTTGTCAGTAAATGTACTGACACGAGGCTGGCGTACTTGAATACCTTCAAATGCCTCCAACCTGAGCCTGGAGCGAACCCAAGAACTTTAGCTCAGAAAGCCAGCATTCCATGCTATGAGCTCATCTTTACACACCTCCACAACCAATACACTAGGTTCTGAAGTTGTGGTTGCCACAAACAGCGACTTCCTCCTCAATTTATTACACTGGACTCAATCTGGACTGGCTGCAGCAAACTTCACCAAAGTATTGATGTTTAACCTGGCTCTAGCCATTTTCCACACAAATGCTTGTTACTGCAATATAGAATACTGCAGGAGGAATACACACAGCTTGCTGACATAGTGGTCGTCTTGTTTGCAGAGCAATCGACTCTCTAGGAAGATGGCTAAGACGAAGAAAATGGAGTGCTTATGGAACCCAACTTCTACAGCTTAGTACTTGTAATTCGGAGGGGTTGAATAGATCGGTAATTATTTCTACCAAGTTAAGTGCGGGTAGGGAAGATACATCCTCATGGGTCAAAAATTTGCATTTTCCTAATTTTCTTTTTAAGGGTATGCTTTCTTCGTTAATAGGTTGAGTAAAATTGGAATATGTCCACTACTTCAAAAGATATGTTTGTCAGTGCACGCCATTTACTATGTTCCACTCTGTCATACGTCTGTAGGATTTGCAGGTTGTTGAGTGGCTCAGATGGTTGAGGTGCTGGCCTTCTGACCCCAACTTGGCAGGTTCGATCCTGGCTCAGTCCGGTGGTATTCTAAGGTGCTTAAATACGTCAGCCTCATGTCGGTAGATTTACTGGCACGTAAAAGAACTCCTGCGGGACTAAATTCCGGCACCTCGGCGTCTCCGAAAACCGTAAAAAGAGTAGTTAGTGGGACGTAAAACAAATAGAATGATTATTATTATGATTTACAGGTTAGGGAATGGTCGACTATAACACGATCAATTTTACAGTAGTTTGGAGGCAGTTGATGTGAGTGAATACATCGATATATTCCAGGGTAGTGAACAATATACGTTAGACTTTCAAGCTCAATAATTTACTTGATTTTGTGTTCCTTCGTTATATATAGCTTAGCTATATCAGGAAAATCAGTACTGTGTCTTCGGATTAACTACAGTAGGTAAATCTCATTTTTGAAAACAAACTTCCGTGTAAATATATCGTACCTAACCTAATTGTTGAACGATCGATAAACAGTACTCTGAACTTTTCTATGCGAAAGGTTTTCATCAATGAGAAGAGTCTGTTTCCAAGGTGCAATTTTCAGTTCAAATTTCTTTTTAGTATTTCGTCCACATGCATTGCAATAGTTGAATGCGGTACTATCGAATGTCATGTGCAGTCCAGACTTCTAAGATGTAATACTTTGAAAGTAGTAGCATACCCGATAATGGGTATGTTCCATGTGCCTTTTATTATACGTTTCATTAGCGTTTTTCCACAACTTTGTTAGGGTGGATATAGCGCCTTTTGAACAGACATTCCTCAATTTTCATTTTTATGCATGATTTTCATCATTATTGAACAATTATTAAAGGCATATTCATGCAATGTTGTGTATGGTAGTGTCTTTAGTCTTTAATTACTAATAATGTTATTTGCTTTATGTCCCACTAACTACATTTATACGGTTTTCGGAGACGCCGAGGTGCAGGAATTTAGTCCAGCAGGAGTACTTTTACGTGTCAGTGAATCTACCGACACGAGGGTGACGTATTTGACCACCTTGAAATGACACCGGACTGAGCCAGGATCGAACCTGCCAAGTTGTGGTCAGAAGACCAGCGGCTCAACCGTCTAAGCCACTCAGTCCGGCGAGTGTCAATTTTTTACAAACAACGTGTTTTATACCTTCTTCTTTGGCAAAAATTAATTCAGTGTTAAAGATATAATCAGCACTGCGAAAATTATAACAATTAATGTGAAAGGTAGCTGTTAAGAAAAAATTAAGAGTACGTTTTATCAGACTGTTACTTAAAGGCGTGATCAAAAAGTTCCGTTTGAGGGCGTTGCTGCAGCGGATATGCAACGTAGCGCAACTCAGAAGCAAGTATTTAAGCATGGGCATGTAGAAAATGGGATTAGTGTGGCAGTCGTGTCCTACTGAGGTGTGTATGTTAAATGCGGCCACGTGAACTATGGCGACGTTTTTAGTAAATGCGTCCAAACAGGACCAACGTGCTTCTTTTCTGATCTTCGCTGCCGAAGGACAAACACAGCTGGACATCCATCGTAGAATGAAGACTGTGTATGGCGTAGCATATCTGTCGAAAACTACCGTTGTGGTATGGTGTACCAAGTTCCGTACGGGTCGCATTTCGACACAAGGCTGGTCGATCTGGGAGGCCAGCTTCACCCATTACGGACAACAAGCGGGCGGTGGATAAGGCCTATAGTCCTGATCTCTCCTCATGCTTTATCACGCCTTCGATCCCCTCAAAAAGGCTTCGAAAGGTCGACGCTTCCTGTCGGACGAGGATGTGTAGCAGGCGCTTATGGACTCCTTCACGTAGCAGGACGCAGTGTTTTACCACACGGGGATCTTCAACCTGATGCGACGGCGATTTTGCCTGATTGGCCTAATGGCAGTTGAACAGATAATTTTTGATTGCCCCTTATATTTCTTGTGGTGGATGAAGTAAGTATATCTGTCTCTTGGCACAGGGCAGAGTAAAATGCAGTTTCTACCGAAGTCTCAGTCACATTTATGGCTTGTGACAGTATGTAAGCTGTCGAGATATGAGTGGTCAGCTGTGCTGCACTAACACTTTCTAGTTCAATGAAGAAAACAATGACAAACCACCTTATTCCTCATCATGCCTATTACAGTTATATATAGTACCGCCAACGGATTTTGCGGTTTCCCATAACAGAATTGTCTTCGGTGATGCTTTAAGAGTATCAAATCTGACCTTGCATTCGGGAGGCAGTGGGTTCGAACCCCACTGATTGCAGCCGTGAAAAATGGTTTTGCGTGGTTTCCTGATTTCACACCAGGAAAATGCTGGGGCTGTGCCTTAATTAAGCCACGGCCATTTCCTTCAGACTCCTAGACCTTTCCTATCTCATCGTCACCATAAGACATATGTGTTCCGGTGCGATATAAGGCCAATTGTAAACAAATAAAAAATAGATCCAATGAGCCTCCGGACAGATGACTAGGCAGGTATATGTCTTTAAATTACTTCAGCAAAAGAATCAAATGAATATTCAACGAAATAGATTATTTATAGCGCTAACATATCTTAGCGCCAACAGAATAATCATATTAATGGGCATTAAAATTCTGAACATTATTTCATAGAGGGTAATGAATGAATGCATGTTAAGCATTAAATATTTTGTTTTTGGAATGACTAATAAATTAGTTGTAACATATTTAAGGTATGGAAAGTCGGACAGTAGTTCAAAAGAATAATGTTTCCATAGTATTTTATGTTCGTCGCATTTTATATTTCGTCAGACCTCTGATGCATATACAAACCCTGTGGATACCCAAAACAAATATTCTACCTACAGATACAATTAAGAAAATTGGACCTGCGAGGAACTTACACAATACCATACACTCATTTTTTGTCGGTTCATTTATCTGCACTTATCCTCTCAACATGAAATTAATATATCAGAGTGGATTTAAATACACAACGATTGCATTCCCAGGCGACTGAGGTATTCAGTTCACTAGCCGGCCACTGAGGGAAACTGCATATGATGTACCATGTTGTCGTGCATGTAGTTTTCACCTTCGATCACAGAGTTAGTGAGCTATTTTATAGCATATTTTGTGATTTAAACTGTGTTTAACAGGATCTAGAACGTACTGTACCTGTATAGCCTGTCTTAGAACTACCAGCTTTATGTCTCAGTTTCTCAGAAACTTTGCACGATAGTGTATTTTATTTACACATGCTCTAGGGTTATTTCCTCGGCACAGGTAGCTTAAAATTAAAAAAAATACTTCCGCAACATGAGAGAAAATTGTACGGAAGGTAACGATAAAGAAGTTTTTTTAATTGGTTATGTGAGATATTCTACGCAACGTTGTTTATAAACTCACCGGACAAAAATTAGTCACCCTAGTGTGTATGCACAGATGGATCGTTAAGCCTGTACCGATGGCACAGTGAACGAGTCCCGTGCTCAACCGCACGGGAACCGCCTCTACGTGAGAATAAGACAGTAACCATTAGTGAGACAATGGATATTTCAAACGGACACTGTACGTCACCATGGGCAGAACCTCATTGAAAATGTGTGGGAGATGTTGGAACAGCAGGTAAAACTCGGACATCAGCATCCAGCAATTTGGTGGAATTGCGCGATCAAATCCTCAGCGAGTGGCTCAACCTGGATGCGACGTACCTACACAACGTCGTGGACTCAATTCCTAACCGAATCCAGGTGGTTATCAAGTCTAGAGGCGGAGTACACGGTAATCAATGAAGTTTGTAATGATTTCTCCAGGGGTGACTTTTTTGTCCTGTAAGCTTATATAACTATTTAAATCATTTCCACAAAATAATCAATTAGATACTCATCGAATGCAGCTGCTGTTGCGCTATAGGGTTTGGTTGTGGGTTTGTTTCATCATCAAGGTTATTGCAAGCCAGTACATCGAGCAGTAGCAGAAAAGGTTCTCTTATCCTCTTCGTAGCTAATTTAGGAGCCTGATCTCTGTTAAATTTGTCTCTCTCTCTCGAGTTCCTGTCACTGTTTATTGTTCGTGCTGTCATCTTATCTCATACACTCTTTTCTTATCTTCCTTCGTTCTTTAACTCTTCAAGACTTTATCTTCTATGAGTTCATTAGCAGTAGCCGTCTAATCCATCTTTTCTCTGAGCTCTTCATTATGCGCTGGTGAATGTATATCAGGTGGTGTGTTTAACTAAGTCTTTTCACCATCTATCAAGTCTTTCACGGAGGTTCACCTTCTCTTATTATTATCTTATTAATATATTATTATTTAAGTTTAAAGGGGATGCCTAGCCGAAGGGGTAAAAGCATGCATGGTTCATCTGGAAGGGAGTGGGTTCGAATCCCTGCCAGTAAGTCGAAACACTTAAAAATGAAATTTCCACTTCTAGAGAGGCATATAGCGCTGAGCTTCATTCAGCCTACACCGAAATTGAGCACCAAGTTAAGTCCTAAGGAGAAAGAGGCCGAGCATAGTACTAAATCACTCCAAGACACTAAGTGTTGAGGTTTCATAACTTCTACTCCTCGGAGGACTTCATGATCCATACCGAGATGGCCTTCTGAGCTGAACATGACGTGTTTAATCTCGGCACAGTCCGGTGGTTTTGGAAGTGTTGAACTACGCCAGCCTGATATCACTACATTTATCGACAAGTAAGAGTTTTCCTGCGGGACGAAATGCTGGCACCTCCGCGTCTCCGAAAACAAAATAGCTGAAGAGACATGAAACCAAAATAACTGTTATTTTTAACGCCCCTTCAATTTCTGTAGATGTTAACAGAGACGCCGAGCTGCCGGTATTTAGTTCCACAGGAGTTATTTTACGTGCCAGTAACTGTACCGACACGAGACTGACGTATTTGAACACCTTCAAATACCACCGAACTGAGCCAGGATCGAACCTGCCAAGTTGGGGTCAGAAGGCCAGCGCCTCAACCGCCTGAGCCACTCAGTCCGGCTATTATTATTTATTTATTTATTTATTTATTTATTTATTTATTTCTCTATTTGCTTAACATAAAATACACTAATGGGAGAGGAAAGAGATAGAAAAAGGAAGGAAGTGATTGTGATTTTAATTAAGATAAAGCTATGGAATTCGGCTATTCTTGGAAAGAAAAACCACGTCAAACAACATTCCCTACGTTAGCTGCTCACAAATTAGGAAAACTCCTGCGTAACTTCATCTTCTGTTAACATCTACAGAAATTGAAGGGGCGTTAAAAATAGCAGTTATTTTGGTTTGATGTCACTAACGGCTTTCGACTTCAACGGAGTTATATTGTCTAGGTTGCCTTAGGAACAGTACTGTTATTATTATTATTATTATTATTATTATTAACAAATACATTTCAAATGTGAAATACCCCGGTGGAAATGGTCACTTAGATTTGTGTAATAATAAAGTTAACATAATAACCCTACAGAACAACAACAAGAATACAACAAGCAATTCCATGGAAAGAAAATAATACTACTAGTTTAACATTCTAAATCCAGCTTCATCATATACAAATTCACACACAACTTACGTATTTACACTGCTTTTACACTACGGCTTACAATACTATAGGTTGAAACTACTAGCTTAACACTACAAGTGATATTAAAGTAAAGTTAAAACATAACTATCCAACAACTACAACAAGCGTACAAAAAGCAATTCCAGGGAAAAGAAATATTACAAGAAATAGTAGTAGTTTAACTTTCTAAATACAGCATCATCATATACAAATTCACACACAACTTAATTATTTCCAGTAGTTAACTATTACTACTACTACTAGCATGCATCACTTCTTTTATATTTACCAGTTTACTAATCCATATTGTCCTAATAATGATGAATAATTTTGCAATTCTTCCCGTTCAATAACATTAGAATCATGTACAGCTGATTTTCGTCATCAATGTTTCTCATATCATCCTCATCTAGAAATGTTTCTTTTAGAGAATTAGTTGCTGACATTTACACATCGCAAAAGAAAGTTTGGAATATCCAGGATACAATGCTTTAATAAAGTCACAGAATGTTGTTTATTGCATTAAAGGTACACAATCTACAAATGAAAACATTTCCAAACTCAAATGTTTTTCTTCCAATATCCAACGCAAATAAGCAGTAATAATGGAAACGTTAAAATGTGTGCTATTAATTTTTCTTGTGAATGTTGTCTCTTATTCACTCTGCCTTAGTACCGTTTACGGCGTCCTCTGGCTTTGTTCATGTCTCTGACACACTGTGACATGCCTGCTATCAGTATATTGTCGTCATCTTGAGGAAATATGGTATCATTCCATCTGGACCAATTTAATGAGTTCTGGGAGTGTTTGTGGAGCTTGTGGACGATCAAAAACAGCCCTTTTCAACCACTACCATGGATTTTTAATGCAGTTCATGTCCGGTGACTTAGCTGGCCAACTCATATGGTTGATAGCTCTCTCACGGAGTTCCTCACTGATGTACCTCAATATTAAGGAGAGAATTGTCGTTGACGAAAATGAATTTAGCGCCATAGTCATCCCTAAAGGTTTGTACAGATGGTAGAAAAATTTCATCGGTATACCGCTTGGCAGTTAACGTCCCTCGAATTGGTATCAAAGGCGTACGACGGTTATGCACCATCACTGCCAAATATATGCACCTCTTAAACATGGTGGTACTTTCACTGCGTACTTTATATATCCAGACATTTTGTCGTCGTGTATCTGGCCTAAGCGTATCCGTGTTTCATCTGCAAACATGACATTGCGATATTCATCCAAACCCCAATTAAGATGTTGGGTGGTCCCCTTTCTGCTCTTAATACGATGACGATTCTTTAGTGCATAGGTGGACAATGACAGAGCCCGCTGCTTGAGCTAACGGCATGAGCACGGGGAGAGAGGAGAGCAGCTGATTTCTAATAGTTAGGGCTGTGAAGACTAGATGTCGATATGTGGAGTGAAGGCGCAAGCAAAACCACAGCAATGTACCTGGCTGACTACATTATGCTCACGCAATACATTCGTACAGTGCACTCGTCATTTATTGTTTACACTGTGCTCCTAGACAAGCTTTCATAATTGCCTGCAGTGTTTCTATGAGTACAGGTAGTAGCCATTTTTACAATTTGCTTTACGTCACACCGACACAGATAGGTCTTATGGTGACGATATGATAGGCAAGGCCTAGGAGTGGGAAAGAAGTAGCCGTGGCCTTAATTAAGGTACAGCCCCAGAATTTGCGTGGTGTGAAAATGGGAAACCACGGAAAACCTCTTCAGGGCTGCGGACTGTGGGGTTCGAACCCACAGGTATTAGTCAAAGGGGGTATTTAATAATCATATGCCAAACTATTTATTTTCGTTTCCTAGATATGATCTAACGAAATGAATATAATTACACAAAATAACTTCCTTCTGTTTCCTTACATAAACTAATGCACTGAATAGAACGAGACATTAGGCACAATAACACTAAAACATTTTAAATTTGTTTAGATACGCGCCCTTTCACTATTGTAATTGTAACTGAGATCCGTACAGTCAACTGCTAGGCTGTACTTTAGGTCATACTCTGCTCCTTTACCTACCTGAGATGAATTGTAGCCATCTTTGCTCTATTGGAACATGTCAAACCGGTCGAATGACCCAATTAAATCAATCAATCTATCAATCAATCAATCAATCAATCAATCAATCAATCAATCAATCAATCAATCAATCAATCAATCAATCAATCAATCAATCAATCAATCAATCAATCAATCAATCAATCAATCAATCAATCAATCAATCAATCAATCAATCAATCAATCAATCAATCAATCAATCAATCAATCAATCAATCAATCAATCAATCAATCAATCAATCAATCAATCAATCAATCAATCAATCAATCAATCAATCAATCAATCAATCAATCAATCAACTGCATTTAGGGCTGTCACCCGGGTGGTACATTCCGTATCAGTTGTTTACCTAGCCTTTTTTATATGTTTCCAAAGAACTTGAAAATTTAATAAAAATTTCCCTTGATAAATTACTCCAACCCCTTACTCCTTGTCCTATAAATATTTACCTAGATTTGCCCTCTTGAATATCAATTTTATCTTCATATTATGATATTTACTACATTCAAAAGGTCCACGCCATATCTCCACTGACAGCTCGGAACTTGCCACTTAGTCCAGTATCTTGTCTCCTTACTCCCAAGTCTTGGAATACTTTTGTAACACTACTCTTTTGTCGGAAATTAGAGAGAACAAACCGTGCTGCTTTTCTTTGGATCTTTCCCAGTTCTCGTATCAGGTTGTCCTGGTGTTTTTCCCATACACTTCAACCTTACTCCAATTGGGGTCTTATCAGAGCCTCTCATTTACATGCTTACTACAACCCCAAAACACCTTCATACCCATGTGAAGATATCTATAGTGTTCCAACCTTAAATACTGTAGCAGTACAGCAGTAATGGGATAATTCCGTCTCTTTCCTTCTCCCATGTTTTGCGGGTAGCGCTGTCCTACTCTAACGCAGCGGGTTTGCCAAATATCCGTGAATCAGAATGTTATCGGTTAAAATGGGTGAATATCGTGTTATGTACAGAATTTCAAGGCGCATTTGATGCCGTTAACAAAAAAAATTAAAAAATAATCTAGTGTGAAAATGGTAATATAATGGAAAGTTTCGCCAAATGCAAAATCTTCATTGCATAGAACTTATCATACCATAACTCCTATTGTATATTTATTGTGTTCCTAATTTTTTCACTGCTGGTAAAGAAACACTTCAGCTCGATGTAGATAAGTTTATTTTTAAATTTAAATGATAACAAAATGCAGTATATGCGTTTATTTTCAGTCATGTTCGGGGAATTTTATGTGTAGGCACGAAAAAGTCAGTCGCTGACCAGCGTCTTTCCTATTGAATTTGCATGGGGGGTCAAAGCGAGGCAAATGGTCTTCAGATCTGGAAGATATGTTTAAAACAATCCCGAAGTACCTACCTTGCTTAGTTATTAATTTGTGACAGGAAGAATATCTCCTTGATTTTTGGTTTCGCGGGTGACTCGTCTGGCTGGCTGGCTGAAGTACCGGTAGTGATCTCCCAAACATGCGCTTTTAACATTTCCAGACAGTCGCATGCAGTGCAGTGCTCATTTCGTCAGTAGTATGTATAATAGTGATTAAATACATATCAGTGACATATGTACAATTCTTGAGGGAAGTGTATTTCGTTTGTGTGGTTCGTGAGTTCGTGCTCGTGCGTGGGGATCTAATTTCGAAGAAAGTGTGCAGAAGGATAATGGCGTGGTTAAAGCAAAGCAAACGCTCTTCGAATATGGAAGTTATTTTTAAATCATACCTCAAGTCCATATCTAGTTATCTCTTAATTTATGACAGGGAGAACGTCTCGTTTGTTTACGTTTCACGAGTGACTCGGCTGGCTGAGCTTTTAAATATACTGGCAGCCGCGTGCAGTGGTGTTCATTTAATCAGCATTATAAGATTGATTAAATAAAGATCAGTGATATATACATACATAATAATGGCGTGTGGCCTCCGAAGAGGACGAGTGCAGGTCTTTCCAGTGTTGACGCCGCATAGGCGACCTGCGCGTCTATAAGAATGGGGCCCCTACCTGTGCTGAATTCTAATGCTGAAGACGGCACACACACCCCCAGCCCCCGAGCCATTGGAATTAACCAATGAACGTTAATATCCCCGACCCGGCCGGGAATCGAACCCGGGGCCCTCTGGACCAAAGGCCAGCATGCTAACCATTTAGCCATGGAGCCGGACAAGATCAGTGATAAATGTATAGTTCTTGAGGACAAGTGGATTGTGTTTGTGTAGTCTGTGTAGTTGTCAGTTCGTGCTCTATGTATAGTTCTTAGTTCGAATAAAAAGTGCAGAAGGATGTATAATGGATAATTAAAAAGAAACGTTCCGTAGGTAAACTCAGGGGAAAAGAACGCAACATTAAAATGAGTGTCCTGGATTATTTTTTAAAGACTATGAATATGAGCAGCGCAATCAGTGAAACAGCTAAAGCTACAGCTTGTTCCGAAGGAACAAACTATGCTTTAAGGAAGGAACACACACATGGTCTTTTGCGAACTCTCGAAAAAAAAAAAAAGACAAGGACGACAGAAAAATTATATATGATGAAATTGTTAGAAGTGGATGCGTTGGGTGGTTCACTCTCTTTTATTTTCTAACATACCACCGACATTGAACGTGATTTTGAGTCGCGTAAATGCAGAAGATTCTTTGCCACGATTTTCCAAAACTACGTTGTATCGCTTTTTACATGATATAGGCTTCAGTTATTTAAGACGGGGTAATAAAGCAGCTTTCACTGAAACCGATGAAATTATTAATTGGAGGCACAGATATCTCAGGGAGATAAAACGTTTGAGGGAACAAAATAAAGCTATAATTTACACAGATGCATCGTGGGTAAATATTGGGCAGACAGTGACAAGAGAATGGAAGAATACGACAGTGAAAAGTGCACGGAAGGCCGCTTTTGAAGGGGTGAGTTCGGGACTTAGGCCACCGAAAAGCCGAGGACCGTGATTTGCCTTAGTCCACGCGGGTAATGAACATGGTTTTGTTCCAAATGCTGAACTAAAATTTTTATGCCATAAAAACATAAGACAAGTGGGCAAATTACGTGAACGAAGTAAAGAAAAATGAAAGAGATTTGTGGAAAGCAGACGAATTATAGGACGATGTGGACGATGAAAAGTTTTTAATACGACTTTCTTCATCGTCCGGATCATCCTCAAGTTCATCTCCCGAACCCGTTTCATCCAAAGCGGGAACATCAGGCCTTGCAGAAATGTTAGAAGGTGTACGTCCAATGTCTGAGAGCAACGCCAGTGATTAAGGTATGTTGCATTTATTTTACCATCCTACAAATATTAATTTATGAATGAATGAACTTAAAATTACAAACTTGCAAACAAAAACTGTGGAACTGTGACGCCCTGTTTGAGTCACACTCGAGCGTGATCTTCACGAGTCGATTTCGCAACAGCGCGCTCCATCTACGCTGTACTGCAATTTAAGGTTGGAACGCTCTATACAAACTTTCTTTACCATGTCGTTAATATGGTTATCCTAATTAAGATGACTCCTTATATTATCACTTACAACCTGACTTTTCATTCCGTTTAACACAATACCATTGTCTGCTGTCCATCTCACAACGTTGTCGAGGTCTTTGTCTCGTTGCTAACAATACTGTAACTTATTTACTACTCTATACAGTATGAATGCATCCGCAAAGAGCCTTATCTCTGATGCCAGGTCTTTACTCACATTGCTCATATCTATAATAACCAAAGAAAGTGTTTTGTCTGTGTGCGTGTGCACGGCGAGATTTGAAATGTTTAACATACAGTAGGTGAATCCAAGGGGATCCAAATGCACTTCGAAGCCGGAATAATTTTCGCGTTCGTTGGTGAGTTACGAACGAAAACCCCACGAAAAACATGTTGGGATATAACAATCCATCGTACTGTCACCAGAATAATATAATGGCGTGTGGCCTCAGAAGAGGCCTGGGGTAGGTCTTTCTAGTTGACGCCGTATAGGCAACCTGTGTGTCTGTGGAGATGGGGTCCTATCAGCCCTCGAGCCATCGGAATTAACCAATGAATGTTAAAATCCCCGACCTGGCCGGGAATCAAACCCAGAACCCTCTGAACTAAAGGCCAATACGCTAACCATTTAGCCTTGGAGGCAAGCGTCGCCAGGATTAAATGCATAGATTCACTGTATCTGCGCAATTTCCTAAGATATGAGAAATAATGTCAGGATTTTTGGTGTGCCGGAAAGTGTAAATGGAAATTGTGAAGAATTAGTTTCGAATGTTTGTAAAGCGTGGGTGCTGATGTCACTGTAAATGACATAGATCGCTGCCACCATGCAGGGCCAAAGTTCCGAGGAAAGATGCGGTCAATTATTGTTAAATTAACATCGTATTGTTACAGGCAAGAAATATTCAGAAACAAAAGGAAGCTGAAAGGATCACCTACCACAATTCGCGAAGACGTCGCGGCGACAAGACTGTCGATCCTGCAGATATTCTTCGAGTGGCCTTGTGTAACAAGAAGAATGTACTGCAGGTAGTTCACTTAAATGCTCAGTCTCTTGTTCCACAAAACAAAGCCGGATGAGCTGAAAGTGGTTTTCAACACTCTGCAGATGGATGTTATTTTAATGAGCGAAACTTGGCTCAAGAATAAACATAACTCAAATACTTTCAAACTACCATGGTAGAGACTTCTGAGATCCGATAGAAGAAATAGGAGCGGTAGTTGTTTAGGTGCACATGTGCTTAGCCATTTAAAACCGATAATCATCTGTCAGTCAACTCAACCGTATGAGCGGAAAGCAGAATAGGCCCCTACATGTTTACCTAAATTACCGCATCAGTTATCGGCCCAAGTGTCCTATTCTGGTAGGGGGCTGCCTTTCTGCTTTCACGCATACGGGAGTTTTATGTACATTTTCTTCCTCCCCTTCCATACAAGGCAATGGTTGCTAATCCTATTTACCCCAGAAAGCTGGGTTGCCTCTTCTGCCAGTTCTGCCGTTCCAAAAACCTCTTCTTTCCGCCTTCACTGCCATTGAGGACTTCACGTGACCCCATTTAGTCGTCATTTTTCAGGGTTCCTGCAGAGGCTTCACAGCTGTCGTGGCGGTCTCGGGGTGCACGAAGTCTCCGCTGTACTTCATCCCTGCAGGTCATCCCCTACTTCATGCATTTGCCCGTCTCCAACACGAGGAGGTGGGGTTGGACTTGTGGGAGACTCTTAACAAGTCTGACTGCAGTATTATTTTATCATTTAAGTGCTCCATTGTATAAGAATTCACAACGAATGGTTTTGATCTAATTTCCTACCATTCACATTTCCAATACAATATGGACCACTGCTGGACAATCCAGTGACTCGCATAAAATTCTTAAAAAATCATGAAATAAAGTAACTGAACAAATATGGTAATAAATAATTTCTCATGGAGAATATTATTTTCCCTCCTCAATAGTGGATTTAAGTAAATCACAGATATTATTGAAACCACAATAATCAATTCTGGTACTGTGAACTTAACGGGGGGCAGGACGGGTTCGTACACATACCAGGTGTATGCATAAATTTTTGCCGTTCTTGTGGTAAAGAAAACACGTAAACACGTAATTTTCAATGGAAATTCATCTTTTGTTTATTCAAATTATTGGTCATCATGTACATGCTCCGTCCATCTTTGAGGTAAGTTATGAATACCATGCCAGAAAATCTGCTTGTCTTTTGCGCAAACCATTCGTCGAGCCATTTTCCAACTTCCTCGAAATTGCTGGTGCTACTCTGCGAGCACCTGCCCCATTGATGCGAAGAGGTGATAGTCAGTTGGTGATGGTGGTTGTGATTATTGTTCTAAGAGGAAATACAACTAGGCAACCGTCGTCTGATAGTCAGATGGTGCCAGGTCGGGGTAGTACGGCGGGTGCGGAAGGATGTTCCGTTCAAGTGATTTCAAGGTGACTTTCACTGGTTTTGCTGTGTTAGACGGCGCATTGTCGTGTAAAAAAATCACTTTGCCATGTCTTCTGGCCCATTCCGGTCGTCTTTCTATCAATGTGTAATTTAAATTAATCATTTGTTGGCGATAGCGTTGTGTTTCGCCGTGCTTCAAGAGTTAATAATACACAATACCGCTCTGGTCCCACCAGACACAAAGCATGGTCTTCTTGCCGAAGCCAGGTGAGGGCCACGATTTTGTCTGCTTCGAGTTTTCAAAATAAATCCATTTTTTGTCACCTGTCACAATTCGGCACAGAAATGATTTTCTTTCGTGGTGTTGAAGCAGCATTTCACAAGTGACGTTGCGATTTTCTATTTGCCGTTCAATTCAAATCGTGTGGAGCCCATTTACCGAGTTTACTGATCTTCCCCATTGCTCGAAAACGTCTGCTGATTGTTTCTTGTGACACATTTAATGCTTGTGCCACTTACTGTTGAGTTCGAGTTGGGTCATCATCCAGTAACGCCTGCAATTGCTGGTCTCCGCACTTTTGTTGTCTACCAGAGTGCGTACTACCTTTCACATTGAAATCACCCCGTTTAAATGGTCTCGCATGTTTTATTCGATGTAGCGTGTTCACGTATGTTTGTCCGGCCCCATAGCTAAATGGTTAGCGTGCTGGCCTTTGGCCACAGGGGTTCCGGGTTCGATTCCCGGCAGGGTCTGGAATTTTAACCTTAATCGGTTAATTTCGCTGACACGGGGGCTGGGTGTATGTGTCGTCTTCATCATCATTTCATCCTCATCACGATGCGCAGGTCACCTACGGGAGTCAAATCAAAAGACCTGCTTGTGGCGAGCCGGACTTGTCCTCGGACACTCCCGGCACTAAAAGCCATACGCCATTTCACCATATGTTTCTGCCAGCAAACGATGACTTTCTACAGCCTTTTTCTTTTGATTAATTAAGAAAAGCAATGCGTGCCGCAAATGTTCCTTTTCAGGTACAAACGTCGACATGATCACTGAACGATACAACATAGTCGCTAGTATTTGGCGGATTCAACTTGTGTGTGTTGTTATGTTAATGTCAGACGAACAAACTGACGTATGTGTCAAATTCATACGCTGGGAACTGTTCGCTGGTGCCATCTCTTAGTGAAACCGGAAAATACTTATGCATACACCCGGTATTGCTAGCTTAAATGCAGTAAAACTCATTTTTCTCATAGCTCGATAACTACAAGGGCTACATAAACACAAGTTTGCATGCTTAACACAAATTAATTAATATTTTAATGAAATAATGTTGATATTGTTAACAAACCTAGTAATTACCTGCAAAATTTATATAAATTGCTTGCAGCTGCTCTTGATCATTGCGTATGTTTCACAAATCTCAAGCTCTCAAACCAGAGGGAGTTAAAAGATGCGGTTTGTACCAACATCTTCCAAATCGTCTCAGTAGGAAAGGAACAATCTTGCATTTCCTGAAAAGTCAACGGAATATTTATTCTATATAATTCATGTAATTACAAAGACGCACCGAGATTTGGATCGACCTTGATGGATATATTGTCGCTAGGTGACAGCGACTTTCTTTGTATTATGATAGTTCGGTAAGAAATGGTGTATATAGAACGATGAGAACACGCCGCCATGTTTTATGAAGTACCTTTCTTGCTGGAAGTTCATGTTACTGTGCAACTCATTGCCTGTTATTTGGAAATAGCAATCCAACATGCCGTGATCGAGATGTACTTTCATGAAACTAGGCAACTCACTGCCGAGGAATCTGTTCATTTTCGCACCAGATGGAAAATGAAAGAATGTCATGTATTCACTAAACATCATTAAAAATCACCATTTATGTAAGCAAATAGAAATAGTTTAATAAAATTAATAAACATAGGAATCTAAAAATTAGAACTTACGCATATATACAGTACGGTAATTATTTCTTTGTTTTGTGAATGAAATTAGAAGTAAATATAATAAAAAAATATAAATAACAAAACAAACAAATGTAATGAAGGAAAATGTTAATTAAAATTTGCATAAAGTCCAATTAATTAAGAAACCTTTCATTTATTGACGCGTAGCAGCGCACGCCGGATATGAACGAGTTTACATATAAACAACGTAGCCTAGAATATCTAACACAATGATGATGATGATGATGCTTGTTGTTTTAAGGGGCCTAACATCGAAGGTCATCGGCCCCTAAATCTAACACAATCAATCACAAAATATTTCTTAACCGTTACATTCCGGTACACATTCATGCAAACGTTCATGTGAGCATTTTGGATAGTTTTCTTTTAAATTATAATGAAGGCCATGAGTAAAAATTTACATACAACAGTGTTGGATGCAACGAGTGACTTACATGCACGTTTACAAATATATATTTTATATAGTGGTGTTATTCTTAAAATTCCAGAAGTCTACAAAGAAAATTGAAAAATACGTTGTCTGCCTCGGTGGTGTAGTGGTTAGTGTGATTAGCTGCCACTCCCGGAGGCCTGAGTTCGATTCCCGGCTCTGCCACGAAATTTTAAAAGTGGTACGAGTGCTGGAACCGGGTCCACTCATCCTTGGGAGGTCAAGTGAATAGAGGCGGGTTCGATTACCACCGCAGCCACCCTTGAAGTGGTTTTCCGTGGTTTCCCACTTCTCCAGACAAATACCGGGATTGTAGCTAACTGAAGGCCACGGCCGCTAGCTTCCTTCTTCCTTGTCTATCCGTTCCAATATTCCCATCCCCCCACAAGGCCCCTGTTCAGCATAGCAGGTGCGGCCACCTGGGCGTGGTATTGGTCCTCCTTCCCAGTTCCATCCCCATGACCCAAATTCTCACGCTCCAGGATACTGCCCTTGAATCGGTAGAGGTGAGATCCTTCGCCGAGTCCGAGGGAAAAAACGATCCTGGAGGGTAAGCAGATTAAGAAAAAGAGGAAAAAGATGAAGGAAAATACATTTCCTTAAAAGTTCTAGATGCCAATTTTCTGAGATATGGAGACATAAAACTGGTAGTTCTGAGACAGACGATAGACTACATTCTAGATGCTATTAAATAGAGTTGAAATCGTAAAATATGCTATAAATTGGCTCACTAACTGTGCGATCGAAGATGAAAGCTACACGCAGTTTCCCACAGTGGTTTGCTTGTGCACTGAATACCTCGGTCGCCTGGGGATGCAGTCGTTGCGTATTATTCCGCTGTGACATATTTGTATTTATTTTATGTATTTAGATAGGTATTGAGTTGAGAGAATAAATACAGATAAATGAAATAAGGGTAAGCTGAAAATGAAACCGCTCTAGAGACTCGAAATGTTGATGTCTGGACTGATATATTATTCGACGGACGGCATGCGAGGAAATCACACTGTGTTGTTTGATATACAGCTAATGCCAAAAGTATTCGTACGCTTGTATTGACGAACGGTGTGTAGCCTTCAGTCAGCTGCTCTACGATACTTGTTGGGAACTGATGGTATTACAAAACAATGCATTCCTTTCTTCTTATACAGCTAATGTTTGAACAAAATGTGTATACAATCTCTAGTATTGAGGACATAATGTCAAGAAACACAAACAGTTATCGTGTCAACATTATTCGTACAGACATTAAAGCATTCTGTAAACAGGGTCGTAAGCGCAGTTCCCACACGACGGAAACTCATGCGACAAGCAGTTGTTCAGTCGGAGGTCGAGTGTAGCTGTGTTTGTACTGTATGTGTGATTGTAAAGTGGTGTCAGTATGAGTCGTAAGGGAAAAGAAGGCAGTCAAGCGGAGCGCAAGCTTGTTAATAGTAGCCTATCCATAATCAGTGTAAATCTCCACGGGAGATCTCGATATTTGTCGGGAGAGTCCGGTCGAGAATGCAGTTTGTAATAGATCGGTGTTGTACTACTAACTCTGTGCAAAACATGCCAAGAAGTGAACGTCCAGACAAACCGACTGTCAGAGACAAGCGTAAATAAATATCCAAAATTGAGAGCTCCAAAGATATTGGCAGTGTTATCCGATCACGGTATTGCAGTACCCGAAAGCACAGTGCGCCGCGATCTTAAACACGAAGGATCCAATGATCGAGTTGCTCGCAAGAAGTTTTGTTTCTGAAGCGAATCAGAAGAAACGACTTGCTTTCGCAAAACAATACGTGGAATACATTTATTTTCTCCGATGAAATTAAATTTAATATATTTGGGTCAGATGGGCGACAAATGATGAGGCGGAAAAAGAATACGGAGTTAGCGCCCAAAAACCTGTGTCCCACAGTGAAACAAGTTATGGGACGCATGAGCGCTGAGTGGAGTGGGGAAGCTTCATATTATAGACGGTATAATCGATCACAAAATGTATATTGATATTTTGAAAACAAGCCTGGCTACCAGTGCGGTATTCCAACAAGACAATGAACCCGAGCATACCGCCCATAATACAAGACTGTGGCTGTTGTAAAATGTTCCAAAACAGCTTCATACCCCTCTTTAGTCCCCAGATATTAATCCAGTTGAGTAGTTATGGACCATTTTGGAGACCAGGATACGGAAAAGACAAATTACGAGCAAGGGTACCATGGTAACGGCTTTGGAAGAAGAATGAGGCTCTATTTCCAATGAGGTAACGAAAAAGCTCGTCGAAACAATGTCACGGCGTCTTCAAGCTGTCATTGAAAAGGCGTAACCAGGCTGACTTCCCGTTATCTACGTTCTGACTACATGATGGCTCTATCACACCGTCTGATAGCATACTTTGTATTTCCTCGTATACTGCTTTGGAAAACTTGTGTGGAATGCCATACCTCGGTCCACTAAAAGGACTACTATCCAGTACAGAAAAAGAATGCTCATACACATGAGTTCGGCCAGGTTTCACAGAAAATACATTGACTTGTTCAAGCAACACTGCCAACAACTCGTCTTGCCGTCCTTGCTCCAAGCAACTCTTGCTCACAGCTTCCCATAATGCATCCTTTTGACCCTTATCAAACAAATGACACAGAACGAAGGTCTCACTAACTTCTAATTCCCTGAAGCTCTCTCTAGCTTCCTCGATAGCTTGTGAAACCCTGACAACACACCCCATGGCACAATCGCCCTGTTTCCCCTGAATGTCACCCTCAAAATTGACTTTAATATGAGCCTCGTTCCACGTAAAGTTAACCACAGCTTCTTTGTAATCTAACTGTGCTGAATGTGACGTCAGCCAGTCATATCCCAAAATGCGGAATAACTAAACATATCTGAACCATAATAGAACCAGCAATACTTACAGGTAATGCCACCTGCTTACATACTTGTTTTGACTTCTTGCCAACAGCAGTGATGATATACGTACTCCTAACTGGCATTTCTTCCACATAAATACCTCGTTGTACAATACTCATGTACCACTCATAACTAACGCATAATCTCTGACTACCTGAGTCAATAAGTGCCTGAATACCCACCCCCCATACTTCTAACTTAACAATGGGATTAACCACTTGCTCCTGTTTATTAATATATTCCTGCTGTGGCTCAAACATTAAATCATCTCTTACATGTAGGTCATACGATAACTCCATAACACAACTTTGGGTTATCGGTGGATACGGCTGAAATACAGACCCTGAATTACAGCCCGTACTTAGTTTAAATGTCGTACTTGGCCCTGGACGTTCGTTTCGCTAGTGCTCACATTCCTATACGCCTGTCGGTTACCTGCTTGCTGATCCGCTCGTTGTTGGTTCCCGTTACTCCTAGGGTTTCCTTGATTTCTGTTTTCGTAGTTCGGCTGCCTACGGTTTTCTCTGCGATCATACTGCGGGGCATAATCTTGCGCGTTCCCGTTTCTACTCTCCATATTTCCCAACCCATCAAATTTAGTGAGCAACTGTTCCATCTCCTGAATAGTGGTAGTTGTCTGCATTACCGCTGCAGTTCTTACTCGTTCAGGAAAATGCCTGAGTAGTAGCCTTACTACGTCAGTATCCGTCGCTTAAATTCTGGCATATCATGACGTGAGTCAAGAAGTACTCCGTCATGGATACCCCCTCATTCGCCCTAAAATTGCCAAAAACGACTCTTTCCCTCTCACGACTATAAATTGTCTCGCACCAGTATTTTTCTTTAAATTTATTCTTGAACTCGTTGAGGTCTTTTATACTGTTACGGTACACCACGAACCAAAATCTCGTTTCTCCCACGAAAACACTGCTAATAATTTCCAAAACCTGCTCCCATTCAATATACCCCTCATTTATGTTTCGCTCAAACCGCTTCTGAATAAGGTTAAGGAAGTCCATTGGGTTGGTTTGTCTCCCGTTAAAATTCGGTAATTCGCCTTCTCTTACGTAATTTCCTCCGTGCTTCACCCCATCACAGCTACCTTGTTTCTCTCGTATCTCCAGTCTCAGCTTCGCTTCTACATTATTGACTATCTATCTCACTTAACATTCTTGTCTGTTTGTTTCTTAACGCTTTAATTTCACTTTCCTGTGTTTCTACTCTCTCCCTAGTTTTATTATTTTCCTTCCCAATAACTTCTAAAAGTTCGCTTTTTTGCTCTACCAACTTCTTATCCACCTCTCTCTTATGTTGTTCAGTCTTTTCATTCTGTTCCTCTAACCGTTTATCGCAATTTTCACTCTTTTTTAACAGCTCGCTTATTTCCTTACTATGTTTCTTCATTTTCTTATCAGTTTCTGCTTTGTACTCTCTAAGTTCGTCACATAGCTCTTTCTTAGTTTTCTCTAGGTCTGCCTTAATTTCCTTCCCCTGCTGATCTAATTTTTCATTGATTTTCTTCCCCTGCTGCTCTAATTTTTCATTAATTTCCTTCCCATGATGCTCTAATTCTTCATTAATTTCCTTCCCCTGATGCTCTAATTGTTCATTGATTTCCTTCCCTTGATCCTTCAACTCCTTCGTTAACTCTTTAAACATAGACTGTATAAAACCTCTTAACTCAGTGCTATTTTCTTCGGTGGTAGGGATAACCTCCGCTCCGCCCCCCAATTTATTACCCTCTGAGTCATCATGTTGAGCCTGGTTATCTGTCTTATCTACTCTCATCTCCTCCAGAGACTCATCTACCATGTCTTTATCGTTAGTTGACGAACCACCTCTAAACACACTACCATCGCCTAACATCATACCTTGCGTTTGATCTGCCATGATTCTCTAACCTCAAACATATACTGAAATTAGGATTTACTGATTGCACTTTCGCCCCTTAACAAAACACAGACCCTATGTTCAGATTTGCCGTTCCCCTTATCGTATTTAATGGTTTTCTCGCCCCACGTTATGGTGTCATAATGTAACGGATCAAACACCCTAGGCCTATATAGAAAATTAACAACAGTTGCACGCTGGACGCCAGGCTTAGAAATTAAATGTAATTTGAAACCGAATTTAGATCTGAAAAGTACTAAACTTAATTTAATGAGACGATCCCGGTCGTGGGGTATAAGGATACTGACCATTAAATACCATGTGGAAAAACATAGGGAACCTACAAAAAAGTCAATTATTTAACAATGTAAAAAAGAAACAGTTTTATTCTAAAAATATGAAATTACGTAAAAACGAGTTTTTTTTTCAAAATTAAAAATTACTGACTGAGATTACAATTCAATACTACACTCGTGGACTTGCGATAACAGGGCTAACTCATGCTCACCGGGGTTGATCTTCACGTAGTCTTGTTCCGTGGTTGATCGTTGTCGTCTCTCTTCCAACAGCATCATCCTTGGCATCTGCTTCATGGAATGGATTCCACCCTGAATCTATCACTCCCTATTTTGCTGAGTACCAAAAGCATAGTACCAGCCTTACAATGTGAAATTCCACATCGGAATTAATTGAATAGAGAGAACGGAAACATCCAGTCCTTCTATATTAAATGAACTTGTCTTTCTACATAATCTGAGTAAGTCTCACAGAGCCGATAAGAAATGTTGAGTAGAAGCACATCGTAAGCGATGCACTCAGATAGCAGAGTGACTCTAAAAGCCCGTGGACTACCTGAGAATGGAGACTCAAGAAAGCTGGATGCAGAATGCAGAATGAAGAAGAATCAGAATCAGAATGGTGAATGATCTTCACCACGCCGTGTAGATCTATATAAATCCTCTTCATATTCCCACTTCCTCCCTTGGTGTCACATGACATCTCGTTCCAATGAGAGCCGATATACGTCACCACCCTGTCCATATTTAGATGAAGTGTCTGTCCTTGACAGAAAAAGCCCTCCTGATTGGAACACGTGATATGGGGTGATTTAGCGTCCCAACAACGAAATTACGTATCTTCCTCCTGCTGTTGCGTACGTTTCCAAGAACCTTCCAAAATTAACCTTCCTGGACTATTGCGAGACACCAAGTAGCCTGTTAGCGCAAGACCTGTCTTGACATTACCACGGAATATTCTAATATATTACAATTATAAATTATTTCTCGTTCATACGTACAATTACATAAATGATGATGATGGACGTTAATAATGAATAGAATTACATGTGATACATGTTACATATATATACAACTAATTCGGGTGGGCAATCAAATTATGTCAATGTCGTGGCGACCACGATTATTACAGTGGAGGTAGGGGAGGATTGATACACTTTTTTCAAAATTTAGCATAACTGCTACTTTACTAGCTTCAGATACTCACTTTTTGCATTGTAATTTCGCCTTGCGTTTAGGGCACAAAATGTTAACGATTTCGGTACATTAACATCTACACATTCTTCACAAAATACAAACATGTCATCACCTGCAAAGCGTATCAAACCTCCGTATGCTAGGTTAATTCGAACAGCGTTACCACAAGTTATTTTTTCCAGCGAACCCTACTTTAAAAATTATTGCTACAGTTCTCTTATGTTTCAAAATAACCTTTGGCTCACTTAACACATTTTCCACTTGATCCTTGTCAATAACACATTCATCTTCTGTATCAGGCCATCGAAATTTACGTCCACTCATACGACTTACAAACTTAACTTTCCACCCATCATCTTCCTCAATATGTCCAACATAATGCCGAACACACTTTTTCCTCGCGAAATGAAACCAGCACCCAGTCTCCTATAGTAACTGGACGGTCGATGTCTTCCTCTGAAGAAATTTCCTCAACCCAGTCAGAGTCTGATTCTAAAGAGATCAACTTCATTCTCACTCGACGTTTCTATTTTAGGTTCTGTTCTTGCTTTCTTTTTTGTTTTCTTTATATAACTGGTAAATAGAGCAGTGCAGCTTACTAATTTCCTCTTTCGTTTTAAAGCTCTTTCATGAAATGTTTGATCCAATTAGTTTTTCATTGGTGTGTCAGTTAAAATCTGTGACTTGATTGGCTTTCTTCGAGATTTTCCCTTCTTTTGGGGCAGGCTTTCACTAAGGGACGGACATGTTCAGGAGACAAGCTGTTGTTGGCAATGCAATCCACTTCCTGTGATGAGCTTGGTTGAGGTGATGAATTCTGGGAACGTTCAGGATACAAGCAATCACTGGTAATAATATCAACTTGCTGTGATAAACTTGGTCGAGTTGGTAAACTTCCCCTATGAGTGTTCGAGACTGAGTCAGCTCCATTCAAATCTAGGTTTATTTGTGAAGCCTGAAATGTGGATGGTTGCTCGGAACCATCTGAAGGGCGAGTCCAAGAGGAACAGAAAAATCTTGATCTGAGAAACAATCTCGATAAAATGGCCAGATTCCAGCTTTAACAAATCAAGAGATAATGTTTCTTTGCGTGAAAGCTTCTGGAAATGCAACTCAAACTGACTCTGCTATTTCATAAATTGTCATAGGAGTTGAAGGATGGTTTATCATCCACTGCTGGTCAGCAACATTGTAAGCGTGTTGGAAGGAATAATAAACTGTCAAGTCTAAGGGCTGAAGGCGGTGGCTGGTATGGGGATGTATTGTTAACAATATGATTCCATTATCTTTTGCGATTTGAAGGGAGTGGAGAGAACTCTCTCATGGTTGTCCATTATCATCAAAGTTTTGTTTTCCTTTGAGCTTCTAGCATATTTTATAAAATGCTGCAGAAACTGAACAAAATTATTTGCAGTCATCCAACCACTATGTTTTGGATGTCCTATAGCAGCTGTCCCTGCAGGTGCGCCTTTAACCATGTAATCCTTCACGTTAACTCGTGGAAACACCATAAATGGTGGAATTTTGTTCCCTAAAGCATTAATAGCATTGTAAACAGTTACCAAGGTACCTCGTTCTTGTGAGGTTGCTTGCCCTACCTGTTTGTCACCTTTTTGAGCTATAACTTTGCTAGGACTATGGACAGTTGTCACACCTGTCTCATCGATATTCCGAATGTTTTCAGGGCCAAAATTATGTTTTACATATATCTGTTCCAAATTGTCATGAAATTCTCGAACAGCAGTCGCATTAAAAGCAGATGAGCGAGCAAAACTAGTCGCTTCTGGAAGCCTAATCGATAAGTCTGAGTTTCGTTTCATAAAACCGCGAAACCAGTCATACCCTGCAATTAGATTAGTATCCCAAGAACCTGGATATTTTTTACCTCTTGCTTTGGCAAACTGATATGCAAGCTGGCGACAACCAACAGTTCCTAGACCATAATGGAGCTTTGCGGCCTTCTTCAAATATGTGGAAAGCATAGTTTCTTCGGCTTTGCTGAATACCTGGCTAGCATTATACCCTGGTTCAAATAATGTAGGCTTCGTCAAATCATTAAACTTCACCACATAACGTCTCAAAGTCATTTTATCTACACTGAATTTTGCATCGGTAGCAAGTCCACATCCACTTCTGATACTGCAGCCTTCATTCGTGTAGGTGATACACATTTTCTTTGCTTGGTACCTTCCTTCGCCTTGTAGAACATCGGCATCCTTGAAAATCACAGAATGGTATAAAAACATGTAAGCTATCATAAAATTATAATGTGGGTTGTTATTCCTCTATAATTTGACTTATTTAGGGAGACTTGGCACATGTATCAAAGCTCCCCAAATGTTGTGTATCAAACCTCCCCATAAGACACAGTAAATATTATACATGAAGAAACATAACCTAGAGTAATAATTCTTGCTTGTCCTATTAGTCATATCATACTGAATTATGAAGCAATGGAATCTCTATATTCACTTATGGAACAAAGTGAAATATTTGACAAAATGAAGTAAATAGTGATACTCTATAAACTTACTTTGACCACCAGAAAATAAACAAATTGGACCTGCTTCAAAATGTTATGTTGGATAACTCACACAATTTCACAAGATGGCAATCAGGTCTCAGAGAGTATAATATCCATCACAAAGATTATAATAAAAAGATAACATATAAAAATTACCACTGTATCAAACCTCCCTATGTATCAATCCTCCCCTACGCACGAGTGTTTACACTAGTTTCCCTTATTTGCTTTGTTTTCTGTTTTTTAATTAAATTTCTTTCCACCTTATTTTCCGGACTTTAACATTTCCTGTCTTAGTCACCAAGTAGCATGGTTTATCCCGTGTCATCGGATCTTATGACCTATTAGGTTTCTATTCGGTGTCTTGTATTGGGAGTGCTTGAGTGGGTTCAGCCTCCATATCGTTTTGTTCTCCGCTTTTCCATTAGCCTTTGTTTACCATTTCTTGGCCATGTGGTATGAGCTTCGGCTACTATGTTCTGGGTCTTTGATCCATTATTTGGTACGGCTTCCCGATGAAATAAGGGCAACGAGTGTGATAACTGTTTAAGTTTTAGTTCTGCTAAAAGTAATTAGAGGCTTGAATTCATTAATTTAATGTGGAATCGAGCCATTCGGTAATTGTAAATTGTAAATTGTTGTTCAGAGTTCGAGGCCAATCTGATATGTAACTTTGAATTTTGAGGGTTCGATTCCCCTCTTGGCAAGTTTGTTCTGGAAGCTCCAGCTTCTTCCATTTCGAACAAAGTAAGGTTCTATATTCTCTCTCCTCAGGGACTTAATTTATAAAGGCTAGAGCCTCACTAATATCATGTATGACAAAGATTTAAATATTTGTACGATCTATGATTCTGGTGCCCACTAAAAATCTTGTGTGAAAATGGGAGTCCTTTCTTCGCGGTTACAAATTAACTAAGCTTATAAGCTTGTACTTTTCCTGTTGTTAAATCTCTATTGTTGTTGTAGTTTCCTGAAAATAATTTCAAAGAAAAGTGTTCCTAATACATATTTAAAAAAAAATCTTTGGATTTTGCTTTGACTAGCCATTTATCCCTCATGCTTCTTTCCCTCTACTGAAAACTAGGTATCAATTATTATTATTATTATTATTATTATTATTATTATTATTATTATTACCACCTCCGTAGCGTAAGGGTTCGATTCCCAGTAGTACCAAAAGCTTAAGAATGACAGGAGGATATGTTTCTGGTTAAAATTGTGCATGAAGCTCACCTCCAACTGCGGACACGAAGTTTATTACTATTATTATCATTATAATTATTATTAGACCTATACCAAAAATCCGATCATTCAGTTAGAGACCGACCTATATTTGGCGCCAAATATTCTGAACATTGGCTCTATAGTAGTATCTGCAATTCTTTCATACACTCGAAGTTCGATAGGGTTACAAAGGGTACAATGAAGTGTATTCAAGAGTTGCAGTTAGAAGCTTTACATTCTCATCACATTACACTGCTAACACTAATGAATTGCTCACTAACAACATTCACTAAAA
This sequence comes from Anabrus simplex, assembly GCF_040414725.1. NCBI lineage: Eukaryota > Metazoa > Arthropoda > Insecta > Orthoptera > Tettigoniidae > Anabrus > Anabrus simplex. The sequence continues at coordinate 584,444,268 of NC_090265.1, read as the reverse complement.
GGTCCGTGTAATTCCGTGTGAAGACTGAAGTGCATTGTGGTCGTAGTTAGTGAGATTCTGAGTCAAGCAATCATTTTACAGTAGGATGACTGCCGTACAGAGCTATCAAACGCTGACGCTGAAACTCTCCACGAGTTTCCCATGAACGTCCTACTGCTTCAAATATTACCTGTTTGGTTTCACTATGTAAAGCCATTCAAAGGCTCATTATTACGAACAACTCGGCTGGTTGAAGCCAAGACCGGTGCAAGGGAACTTGGTGCCGTAAGTAAGCCTTCAGTTGCGCCCCCACACTCATTTAAAAAGTTTAGTATTGTGGTTGTGGTTGTATTGTACATATAAAAACAAGCAAAATTGCACTTTTTTACACGTTTGTTATATATAAACAACAAAAATGTACTTGTCCGACTACTTAGCTGAATGGTCAGCTTAGAGGCCTTCGTTTCAGAGGATACTGGTTGAATTACGAGCCTGGGTCGGGAATTTTTACCACCTCTCCTTAATCTTCTGACTCGGGGACTGGGTGTTTACGTTTGTCTCAGTACATAATTCTTTCTACACACAACACACCACACTACACTACCAACCAGAACAGAAACATGCTAGAGTAAATTAATCTATCCATACAGAGTTAGCGTAAGGAAAGGCATCCAGCCATTAAATATAGACAAAGTTAAGAACGGACCAGGAACCCGAAATGATCTAGAAATGGAAACTACGAGAATCTTATATGGGCCTATGTAAAAATCTGTAGCCGGGCTAAGTGTGTAGGACGGTTGAGGCGCTGACCTTCTGACCCCAACTTGGCAGGTTGGATCCTGGCTCAGTCCGGTGGTATTTGGAGGTGCTAAAGTACATCAGCCTCGTGTCGGTAGATTTACTGCCACGTAAAAGAACTCCTGCGGGAAATAATTCCGGAACCTCGGCATTTTCGAAAACCGTAAAAGTAGTTAGTGGGATCTAAAACAATAACATTTTATTATTATTATTATTATTATTATTATTATTATTATTATTAGTAGTAGTAGTAGTAGTAGTAGTAGTATTAAGTACCCTAGTGAACTTTGAAACTTAATAAATGTCAACTAAACGGAGTATAACTCACTTAAAAATTAATTTTAATTAATTATGAAGAGAACCAAATTGTTATCTCTCGTTGTAAGTTCCGAATTCTAGAAACATCGTTCTGAAGTACAACTGATACAACATAACTGATTAAACTGATAGATCGCCGTGGAATAGGGGTACCGTGCGTTCTTGTTACCCAGATACCCCGAGTTTGGTTCCCAGCTCGTCCAAGCATTTTAATCCTAGAAAGAGATGGCAACGGGGCTAATTTAACCCGGTCATTAATGCCAATCAATACGGCTGAGGATGTGGAGACACAACTGCAGGCAGAGCAGCAGTCGTCTTGGCAGACCATGATCCCTAATGGGGTGTAAGTCCCGCAGGTTTTACTTAGATTTGATTTAATTAAACCTGGGTAGAGACTTGTAGGAAGACAGATACAAGACATAGAATTATCGTAAGGATATTGTAAAGTGATATTCAAATCGAGTGCCGTCTTCACAGAGCTCTCTAAGATGTATCACCTCGTGATGAACAGCTGAACTGCAGAGTAAGACTAAATTTGAGACGGAAGAGAGTGTGACATAGAGGTTGGGACGGTGGAAAATATATTGCCTTTCGAGTTACCTCAGGCCTAGGATGAAAAAGTTTAAACGGATATTTATGGTTGGATTTCATAGAACTTGCGCTGGAAAAACGACGAACATGAAAAATATTATCTGATGGTGAATATGTAAAATACTCTGCTCTAGAAATAACTCGCGCATTTGAGGAAGAATAACTTGCCCGTAAGTTTGAAAACGTTCGACAAGCAAAACAAACTGTTGCAAGAAGGGTCGAAATAATAGGTTCTCATAAATCAGGAATTTTAAAATGTGTTATTACAGATTCAGCCTACTTTTCATTGGCTCTGAATGTATCAAGAGAGTCGAAACATATACAGCCCAACTTCTCATTTTCATGTGAGGCTTTCAGCTAGATAATGAATAGGAAGTAAGTATCAACTCTATTTACAAGCTCATAAATGACGAAGGAAATTTCCAACACAAATTGTAGTACTTAAATTGTTACAACCATTTAAGAATATATATGTGTGAAAGGATTGTCTAAAGATACACCTATAAATATTCTTGAAGGGAATTTCGCAAATGCTTACATATACTGTGCACTTTTCAAGGCCTCCGATGCGGTACTCTTCTTTCCCGATTGATGCGCCGGCTGCTCCTGTAAACAAATGACATTTACATAATACCTACCGATCATGTAGACTCTTATCTTCTCAGGGATGGCTACGTCCTTCAGCTTTCCTCGGGGTTGACAGGCCACACACGATCGGGGATGAGGAAGTGAAAGACGAGGGGTCATAATACTACTAAAATGACAGTACCCAGAGACTGAATTAAATTTGAATAATAAAATAGATTATTGAACAAAGTCGGAAAAATGTGTAGAATAAAATGAAGTTGAATCAAATTAAAATTAATAAGATTACTGGAACATTATTACAATACAAAATCTCCTCAACGAAGTATTAAGACATCTGCCTAAATGAATTCGACTGAAGGTCAATAAATTTTAATAATACTCATTACCATCGAACTGATGCCTCTTATGCACGAGATACAACCACAACGGACTACAGGTCCATTAATATTCACCATTTAAATAAGGCACATGAAATGCATTTAGATGATATCTCAAATAGCTGGACTTGCCTGACATTAAAATAATTAATTAAATGATTTCATAATGTGGATGTCTTAGACTTGATAACACTAAGTTCAATTAAGTTGATAACTGTCCAACTGTAAAATATAATTGTGTACAATCACCATGGTTAATAAAAGAAAATCCATGAACACGGTGTCTCCCCACCATTCTATTTCTTAACCACAAAATTGAATAAACATTGGCTGAACCAAGGAAAGTTATCAAACCAAACGTTGATGACGAATAGCTACTTATTTAGTTAATTTACACATTACCAGCTGTGATAGCCTGGACATTTTACAAATGAAATAGAACAAGTTAGGCCAAGTGCCTTAGTTTTACCTTATTAAATGAATTCGACCCTTTTACAAATTAATTTATTTTACCTTGCCACTGTCTGTATTTGCACAGAGAATGATTAAAAATTATATGTCATCACCATCGATGGAGGCAGATCCCGTCTTGTCTACGTGTTTTACGGCACTTATGACACAGCTATTTTTATCAAGGATCGAACCATTTACCTACTTTAACTTTTGTAGTGGGGTTCAAAGTTTTGTGATTTACGATGTCCTAGAGCATAAATGTTTACTTTGATATTGGCTATGAACGATCTGTAGTCTTGCTAACCTAACACAATTGAAATTATTATTTACAGAAATGTACATGACAATGGAGTAATCACAGTGCTCCAAAAGGAAACAAATAAATTCAAAATAACCTAACTACTCCTATCTTATTTACATCAATTAAATCATGAACAATCTTTCACGTACCTTCTGGCACTACAAAAAATATTAAAACACGGTAACCAAGAATAAAATATCCGCGCAAAGCAAAAGAAACCGCTAAAGGAAAATCACAATAAAATGGACGTGATCACTGCCTATCAAAATTTAAATAAAAATACGCACAGATCCAGATGCAGAAAAATCGTAATCAAACAGATTTAAAGAAACAATAGGGTGAATTTGATGGCAATCTCGTGATATCAGACGTAAATGTCTTTCAAGAATTCCAACTAAGAAAATTATACATCAAAATAATTATGATTGACTTTCAAAATTTCACACATTGCTTGGTCAGTCCGTTCCATGTTTCAACTCGGTCTTTAATTTGCATATATCCGAGTGATACGTTCATCCCTGGAAAAATTATATAAATATGTAAGCCTTCTACCTACAAATGTCACATCTAACTATCCTAGTTAAATTGTTTACTATTCAATTCACATTCATCTCATTATTCTCAAAGTGGCACTTATTTGCCAATATAGCCTCGCTCAGTTGAATACGGGCCAATCATTAATAATGCATTGTGTCGTACGCATTCATTTATTACGACACCATATTACAACATGGTCCTCAAGCTTCATATTTTCCATTTTTCAATTGTTATCATCAGGGGTATTACCATCTCTTTGTTCATTTATTTCATCTTATTTCCATATTTACATGCTATGGATTATCAGATTTGACCTGCAATGATTTCCTTATATATTGACTGTAATAACCAGATTTGCCTGTCAAATACCCAGTTATCAAAAATGTGAATCCACGTACCCACAAAGAAAATAAAAAATAAGTATTTATTTACGAAATAAACACAATACCGCAAATAACAGGTAAGATGTCCAACGAAAACGATCATCTAAAAATGTGATAATGCAAAATGAATAATAAATTTGGATGCGCTATAATTACAGTTAGTTAAAAATCCAAAACAACTCGGCAGCGTCCACAAAATGAAAATATCACCAAAACACCATATTATGTTAAAAATCAGAACTTGTACTGGACATAAAATATCTACAGAAATTTTAGATTCACGTCCTGGTCTCACATCTAACTCTAACTACAAATAACATCGAAGAATATAATTACACCACCCGGTACGTAAAATTTATAATTATTAAGCCTACATGAATCGCTACCCTAAATTTGACCACTGATTGTTCATAGCCCTCAAGTAAATTGTTACATGATTATAATATGCTCACATTACCTTTGTGCTGGAAGGCGGGTTGGATCCTCACAGTCCCCGCTACATGATTTTACACCATCTTCTTCATCTTGCGGAGGCTATTCAACACTATATACACACGAATTGGATCCATTCTCATGCTTGCGTTGCACACGTAAGATTATTTCACACGCCTTTTAACAATCATAAGAGGAAAAGCATAAATTACACTGCAATAGCTCTCGATGAGTTGACGTGCACTGGAAGAAAAGATCTACATGGCGATTCTCCTGCTGGTCGTCTCTGTTCAGCACCCTCCTTCTACCGCTTGTTTACACAAGGGATTTTAGCAGCCATCGACCTCTCTCTGACAAATGAAAGTGGATACCAGTCCTTGTACCGTTAAGCTCCAGTAGTAAACAAAGTCTAACCCTGCAATTAGCTCACTTAATGTTTGCTCCCAAATGTCTCAGATGAAATAACCATTTTATAAACTGTTCACGTTTAATTGTAATGTTCCCATGTAAGAGATGGAGAAATGTTTATGAAAATACCGTCCTCCAAAGCAATACTTCTCCACTAGAATCGTAACGTCCAAGCTAATTGTGAGCTAAGAAAAGTTGTATAATTACAGATTAAGCAAACTCCTATTGTCCGTCTCTGTTGTCCGCCAGCCTCACTACATTAAATGTTCATTTATGAAAAGTTTGTAAAACAACTACCACTGTCATTTTTGCTTGGATAATTGTCTGACTGATTCCTAAGTCTGATATTATTTTAGAGTTCTCCCTAAGTGTTCTTTGCTTGCCTAAGCCTCTACTCACACAAATGTTAAATCGTTTCTTGGCGCTGCACTCACTGTAGAATCACCTGTCTGCACTGAAATTTCAAGCAGGACTGAGATATCACCACACTGCGGCTACTGCTTTTGTAAATTCTCATACCCCCACTTCAAAATAGTCCGATTGGAGGGGATGCGGCGTAGTAATACGGTACCTTGGATCGTTTTTCCACTTGTCCGTAGGTTAAAATGTTCGGAAATGCACTCAAAATACTCCAAAATTTGGTTTGCTTTGAGTGTTGCACTGCGTTATCAGGAATGATCGTAGTTTAATTTTTAAATTGAAAAGCGTCATAGAGCCTATTTACACTGGGAACATGGCGCCTTGCCGCCATGACACTCCGCTCTCTGGGCGCAACCACTCTTCCAAACAATGTTGAAAACTTATGTTCGGAGAAATAATTAACGACGTATTTGCGAGGAATATTCGTTAAATATTATTTGCAAGTCAGGACACTGTATTACACTATTACTTTCGGCACTAGATCACGGAAAACTGGATACAGATTCCCGCTAGGACATGACACTTAAATTTTGTAAACTGTGATTGGTTGAGATTTTGCCGCTCCTCGTGGCTTGGGTTGAACCACTTTCTGCCGAGGGGTGACAGGTATTTTCTTTTTCTTTGTCGCACACTAGGGATGGGCACATTCCATATTGCCGATTTCCCGTGAGAAACCAGATATAAGGTCTGCGGTCTTCGGTGCAATAAAACTTTATTAGAGGGAGGCTTTTAGTTAGCTATTTCCTGTTCGTGACTTAAAGCATATTTGACGGATGTACTTCCAGCCAACACGGCTCCTGGGTGTCGCTTTGTGAGACTGCTAGCTTTTCCCTGCCTGTGCAGTGTTCACATATGCGAATTTCAGTAATATAACTATCATTTCCATTAGGCTCATTCGATTATGGGTGCAATACATATTACTTAGATTCTGTATATGCTAAGAAATGTTAATAATATCTGAGAGTATACGAATATGGATGGTGAAAAATGCATCATTTCTCCATATGAAAGCGAAAGGCCTGACTCACTCACTCACATATTCATCAATAATTCTCACACTTCCCACGAAGATGGCCGAAATTTGGCACAATTTTTTCTTATAAAGCGGGCGAGTTGGCCGTGACGTTAGGGGCGCGCAGCTGTGAGCTTGCATCCGGGAGATAGTGATTTCGTATCCCACTGGCGGCAGAACTGAAGCTAATTTTCCGTAGTTTCCCATTTTCACACCGGGCAAATGCTGGGGCTGTGCCTTAATTAAGGCTATGGCTGCTTCTTTCCCACTCCTAGGCCTTTCGTATCCCATCGTCGCTATAAGAACTATCTGTGTCGGTGCGACGTAAAACAAAATGGAATATTTCTTTTAAATTAATATTTTCTTCAGATGTTTTTTGATAAAGGGGTTGAAATTGGTGAATTGGAGTAACGACCCTGAACACAATATCACTGATTTGCACACTTCCCACAACGGTGAAATAAAAATAATATATTTTTTCTTCTGTAAAATTTATCGTCCAGAGAATGTATTTTCTATCAACATTAGGCAATCCAAGAAAACATTTACCTGGTTTGATCATTTGATTTTATCCATCACATTATAAAGTTATTTACATGCTCTATGGTTGTAAATTCGCACCAAAATAGCGTAATTGTGAAGAGTATGCCTTGTATTAGTTATTTATGACTTTACATTTGACATTACCAGAAAGAGCGGAAAATTCTCTTAAGACCACGCAATCATTGTATTAGACTTAGCTTTGGGTTATCGGGAAATGGATACATCACAGGTTTAGAAAGGGCCGAAGCTAGCTGCAGCACATACGAGTGCGAGCGAAAGGAAAATACTCCATCTAACTCCATACTCTCTAAAAAGGTAGAGACACGCTATAGACAATAGTGAACTACTTTAGGAATGTTCTAAAGGGAGCTGAGCGGGCAACGTTCAAGCAGCTTCAAACGTACAAAACATCAGACGATCACGTGGTTGTCCTCAACGCTCGACCATGTCAAAGTCTCCACCCAAACGTGAATTGCATGTTAGAAGTTCCTCACCCAGTACTTTACTTTAAAATTATATTTTTGGAATGTTATTGAAACTCAGGCTTTTCATTTAACATCAAGGTTTGCACACAGGTTTAACAGAAGTGACTTACCATGCAAATTAAAATTTGGAATCATAAAGAGCAGCCGTGGCCAACGGCATGCCCGAAGGTCATATGTGGCCCGAAAGTTACTGCATTCTGTGGGTCACGCGACAAAATTCGAAATATTAATTTATGTATATTATCATCTTAGATATTACTTTCGACTGCTGGATGATAAAATCATATGCATATGTAAACCTGTTCCTGGATGAGTATACTCCAAATATGATTTTTTTTGTTGCTAGTTGCTTTACGTCGCACCGACACAGATAGGTTTTATGGCGACGATGGGACAGGGAAGGGCTAGGAGTGGGAAAAAGCGGCCGTGGCCTTAATTAAGGTAGCATTTGCCTGGTGTGAAAATGGGAAACCACGGAAGACCATTTTCAGGGCTACCGACAGGGAGGTTCGCACCTATTATCTCCCGAATACTGGATACTGGCCGCACTTAAGCGACTGCAGCTATCGAGCTCGGTGGTCACGCATACTAGACCTGAACGGCTTGTCTAGCAACTTGCTACAGTGAGTAGTCTTAGAGATTTAGTTTCATTGTAAAGAGTGCTACAAGCTGTAACTTGAGTTTGCTTGTTAGTTAATACTTGAATCTCTGTGTACTATGGGTAAGAAACGTTAGAGCTATGAAGAAAATGGTAATTTCCGGATAAATTGGAAAATTAATTATCTTTTGTAGACAATAAAGACAACAAACAACAGTGCCTTGTGTGTTTGCAAATACCATCTATGTACAAGAAATATAACCTCAACCACTACTACACACAGCAACATGCCTCCAAACACCAAGAATACGATGGATTCGTAGGTTCTATAATTGCTTGAGATTTGAAGGGTAACGTCAGTGCTCAGAATTCTAGTTTTACTGAACCAACATCAGTACAACGAAATTCAGTCTTAATGACGTGTCTTGTAAGGACAGAGGTAGAAAAAGCCAGAAATATATTATCTAATGGTTAATACATAAAATACTGTGCTATGGAAATAACTCGGTCATTTGAGGAGGAAAAAATTGCCAATGAGTTTGTAAACTTTCCACTATCTAAACAAACTGTCGCAAGAAGGGCCAACAAATAGGTTTTCATAAATCAGAAAATTTAAAAAAAGTGTTATTACAGATTCAGCCTACTTTTCATTGGCTCTGGTTGCATCAAGAAACGATACAGATAGAGATCAACTTCTAATTCTCACTCGAACTCGTTTCGAAAGTCGTTACTAATGAAGAACTACTAGCATTAAAGCCATTGCATAACACAACCAAACGTTACGACATCTGCGATGAGTTGAGTGATTACAGTTTGAGAATTGCATCTTTGTTTTGAAGCACACACATATGCGAATGTAGTTTATTAAGTAAGAAGGTGAAAACATTTCACAAAGAAGCCGACTGACTGATCATCGATCATCATCATCATCATCATCATCATCATCATCATCATCATCATAATTGAAAGTAGACGTTGCTGAAGGTGGTATCGCACTTGAACACCCACAATGCTCTAATTAAGTTGTATAACATGTAAAAGTACAAGCCTCCGTGGCTCAGGCGACAGCGCGTTGGCCTCTCACCGCTGGGTTCCGTGGTTCAAATTCCGGTCACTCCATGTGAGATTTGGCGCTGGACAAAGCGGAGGCGGGAGAGGTTTTTCTCCGCGTACTCCAGTTTTCCCTGTCATCTTTCATTCCAGCAAACACTATCCAATATCATTTCGTCTGTCAGTCATAAATCATTACCCCAGAGGAGTGGGACAGGCCTCGGCAGCCGGCACAATTCCTATCCTCGCCGCAAGATTCATTCATTCATTCCATCCCTGACCCGGTCAATGACTGGGAAACAGGCTGTAGGTTTTCATTTTCAACATGTAAAAATACCAGAAATATGCAATCAATATTATTATAGCAACTTATATCTGAATCCTTTAAATCGAACTAAAAATTAAAAATTACAATTTTGAAAGAATCAAATATTTAATATTGTTCTCCCAGTAGTAAACTAATTTAATAATGATAGGAATTAAGGACAAACAATTATCACCTTAAAAATTCCAGGTTTAATTACTAAAATTCTGTATAAGCCCGTGACTCTACCACTCATCATAATACTGTATATTGGCATTCGTATAGAAAAAAATGGGACTACGACTGATAAAAAGGAAAGTTTTGACTTCAACTTGTCAAGAAAGTTCAGGGCCTCAATTTTTATTAAAGCCCGTGTCAAGCTCCTTGGTTTAATGGTCAGCGTGTTAGCGTTTGGTTCACAGGACCCGGGTTCGATTCCCGACCGGGCCTAGGATTGTAACAGCGTATTCCTCTGGCTTGAGCACTAGGTGTTTGTGTGCCTCTTAATACATTTATCTTCAGCTCCATGAAATAGGTAATAATTACCCAACTGAACGAAAGCATACAATATTGAATGCCTCCCTCCAAATAGGGTTTTTCCGTGATACGGAGCAAAATCCTCAACATGTGCCGATCCCCATCAACTGGGAGAAGAGTCACAAATTTTTTTTTTTTTTTTTGCTAGGGGCTTTACGTCGCACCGACACAGATAGGTCTTATGGCGACGATGGGATGGGAAAGGCCTAGGAGTTGGAAGGAAGCGGCCGTGGCCTTAATTAAGGTACAGCCCCAGCATTTGCCTGGTGTGAAAATGGGAAACCACGGAAAACCATCTTCAGGGCTGCCGATAGTGGGATTCGAACCTACTATCTCCCGGATGCAAGCTCACAGCCGCGCGCCTCTACGCGCACGGCCAACTCGCCCGGTAAGAGTCACAAAGAAGGAGGTGATATCTTAATAGAGTCTCTATGTTCCAGTGTGAACAAAACATTCTTACAAACGAATTTCCTAGTTCTGGTGTTAACAATATAGTGAGATAAATCTAATGAGACTGTGTCGGGTTCACGGCCGTAATTTTCGATGCAGAATACGTACCGCGTGATAGTTATCTACCTCGTCGGTCTGTCTGTCTACTAAGTCCTCATCCCAGAGGCTGGTTAGCTCCTCAAACAACACCACCAAACGTTTGGTGGTTATAGAGAAGTCGCAGAAACCAATGGCGGCAGCATAATGGGGCAAACTAGGCAGGATGAGGGGTGAGGTAGTTTGCCATTGCTTTCTTTACTAGGCCAGAAAGTGCTATTGCAGCACAACTGGAAATATAACAAGTGCCTTTCATAAAACAGAGATGTACTGTTGTCGTACTCCGAAAGTCATTGCTCAGTAGCACCCATACCTCAACACCTTTCACATTGTAATAGCCGTAAATAATGAGACAACTTTGGTAGAAGTTACATGCTTGCTCTGACCTGTACCGAGAGATAGATAAAAAATGAACTGAAACTATAACGAAGCAGCAAAAGAATTAATACTTTCGAGTGGGTATTTCTAGCCTGGTGCAGCCCTTGTAAGACAAACTCTGTGACGAGCGTGGGCGGCATCTGCCGTGTATGGCGAAACTGCGTGTTACTGTAGTAGAGAATAGTGTTGTGTGGGGTGTGTGAGTTACAGGGATATTGGGTACATTACGAACACCCAGTCCCTGAGCCAAGGAAATTAACCAGTTAAGGTGAAAATCTCCAACGTGGCCGGTAATCGAACCCGGGGTCCTCTGAACCTAAGAGCTCTAAACTAAGCATTCAGATAAGGAGCCTGGCAGCAACAGATCGACTTAGTATTGGTTTGAAATATTATTACTGAAATATTATTTCTAATCTTAATCTGTTTAAATACATTTTTAAGGGTCCGCTGTCTGTAATTTCGTTTATTTTGCACATTTTTCAGGTATTTGTCCGTTTTAGGTAAACTCAAGACCGTATGGGTTTTTTTTAGGTTTCGTGTCTGTTTGTCTGTTTGTCCGTCTGTTCCACCATCACGGCGAAACGCCCTCATAGATCTCGACAAAACTTCATATTACCGAGCTCGATAGCTGCAGTCGCTTAAGTGCGGCCAGTATCCAGTATTCGGGAGATAGTAGGTTCGAACCCCAATGTCGGCAGCCCTGAAAAAATGGTTTTCCATGGTTTCCCATTTTCACACCAGGCAAATGCTGGGGCTGTACCTTAATTAAGCCCACGGCCGCTTCCTTCCCACTCCTAGCTCTTTCCCGTCCCATCGTCGCCATAAGACCTATCTGTGCGAGTTGGCCGTGCGCGTAGAGGCGCGTGGCTGTGAGCTTGCATCCGGGAGATAGTAGGTTCGAATCCCACTATCGGCAGCCCTGAAGATGGTTTTCCGTGGTTTCCCATTTTCACACCAGGCAAATGCTGGGGCTGTACCTTAATTAAGGCCACGGCCGCTTCCTTCCAACTCCTAGGCCTTTCCTATCCCATCGTCGCCATAAGACCTACCTGTGTCGATGCGACGTAAAGCAACTAGCAAAAAGACCTATCTGTGCCGGTGCGACGTAAAGCAACTAGCAAAAAAAAAAAAAATTCATATTTGGAGTATACTCATCCAGGAACAGGTTTACACATGCATATGATTTTAATAAATAATAATGTTATTTGTTTTACGTCCCACTAACTACTCTTTTACGGCATATGATTTTAAAATCAATGAATAGACTGGGGCTTTATAGGAAGACCAGAACAGGTTTATTCAATTTTCTCATATACCAGTGATTTTTTGTAAAATCCATACACTATACGTGAAACACCCCTTCACTTTAAACAACTTTGTTATGTACATAAAATCGCTTTTTCTTCTAATGACGGAGAAAATTCGGGTTTTATGCTCAGCAATGAGTGACCGACAGCGAACTTACCGGTTACCATGGCAAGATATTTGGCTGCTTGCCAGCAGGAAAGTAACGTAATGTCGTTTTTGTCGTCATTCCTGAAAACTCGTGGTTGTTCGTTGAGTAGAAGACGAGAGAGACAACAAGCTACCATTCTGCGATGAATTCATCCCTTTATAATTAAAACTCCAATGCAATTTAATTTAATTTTTCTTACTGCGTGTACAGTGATTTTACGTAGAAATCCGTACACAAAATAGAATACTGCAGCGAGATACGGGTGCATATGCTAGTTCTAAATAAAGGTGGGGTCTACACAGTTTGAAGATTATGAGTCCCAAATCCTTTTCTATCACTGCGGCAGTAGATGTGTTCGGCCAGAGCAGCGGAAGCGCGCAAATCGCGTCAGAATGCTTCTTAAATTTGAGACTATCCCGTTCTGAAGTCCGACATTAGACGTTTTGGAATTCTGATAACCGCTCTATCCTCTTGAATGCTTTATCAATAATTTTTAAGGCATCATTGTTCATATATCATGACATTTTATAGAAGAAGGACATTTTTCACACTTTTGTCAAATATTCTCTATTCAGTTTGTCTTACGGCGTATACATGAAGAAAGACCTGCCTGGCCGATGTGGCAAAGGCGCGCTTAGTTTGCCCGGAAGGACGAGGGTTCAAATCCTCTTCAGGAAGCCGTAAAATTTAAGAAACGAGATTTTCACTTCCAGAAATGCACATGGCCCTAAGGTTCACTCACCTTACATCAAAAATGAGAAACAGGTTAATTCCTATATACAAAGGTGGACGGGCGTAGAGCTAACAAGTCTACCCCATCAAATGCCGAGGTTACGGATAGTGGAAACCTTCATATTCACTCCTCCAAGAGCCTTTTTGGCCTGCACGGAGATGACATTTCGTTGCTCTGTATACTCGTAGGCCTCAATAAGATCAAACTACACCTCACCTCACACGACGTTCCACCACGCCGAAGTCCTGAGCTACATTGGCGCGCGTCACGGCGATTTTCAGATCTGAATATAGTAGCAATATTGAACACTGTCGTCACAGGTGTCATCCAGAAATTATTTCGATTTAAATTCTTTTATGTTTTGTATCTCTCACCAGTACACTGGGTTCCGAAACTACGGAAGTTTTCTACATCGCAGTTTCAAACAATATTCTTATGGGTTAACCATCTGACAGCTGTAACTATGCTGTAAAGAACGCAGAATAATAGCTGTCCACGAGTATTTTCAAGGTGTTCCATCCAAGAGCTGTAAACTGATATGAAGCAATATAAAGGACATTGGACCTGAAACGGTTAAAGCCACCTGATGCATGAGTTGTGGTGTTCTAAGCACCTAAGTCGCCTATCGTCTTTGCTCCTGCGAAAACCGCTATGTGATAATATTTTGGAGAAATACTGACCCGCAGCACAGATATTATGAAGAGCGAGAATTCCATGACAATATAGATAAGAGAACCTTACCGGCCAAAGTTCTAAGCTAAAATATTGCATAGTGGGTTTTGCAGTTTCTTCTTGCTATTTTGCTTTACGTCGTACCGACAGAGGTAGATCCTATGGCGACGATGGGACGGGGAAGGCCTAGGAATGGGAAGGAAGGGCCGTGGCCTTAATTAAGGTACAGCCTTAGCATTTGCCTGGTGTGAAAATGGGAAACCACGGAAAACCATCTTCAGGGCTGCCGACAGTGGGGTTCGAACCCACTATCTCCCGGATGCGAGCTCACAGCTGCGCGCTCCTAACCGCATAGCCAACTCGCCCGGTTTTTGTAGGTTCAACGACAATATCGGTTAAAATTCGTAGTCGTCATCATCATCATCATCATCTGCTTTCAGGCCTATGGGCGCATAGGGCAGAAAACTTCCTCTAGGGAGTCCTCAGCCAGCAACATCTATATCCTATCTGATGCCAGGTGTTCGAAGGACTTCTTGGAATGTTGCACGCAATGTTTTTGTGCTGTCCATTTTTTCCTCTTGCCTTCTGAAATAATTCACTGGACTGCATTCTTGAGTACCCTATCGATTTTCTGGTAATCGTAGAGTGTGCCCTGATAGACTCACGCGTCGGTCTCTCTACAATATTCTCAACTTCTTTAATCCAGCCCGCTAGAGTGTTTCTTCATTTGAGATACGATCATACAGAGTGACGCACAAAAATGTACATATTCAACGCTGATGAAACGAATTTAGGTGAAACTGACCACGATTCACTACCATAAATCGCAGTTAACCGAGCTCAATAGCTGCAGTCGCTTAAGTGCGGCCATTATACAGTATTCGGGAGACAGTGGGTTCGAACCCCACTGTCGGCAGCCCTGAAAATGGTTTTCCGTGGTTTCCCTTTTCATACCAGGAAAATGCTGGGGCTGTATCTTAACTAAGGCCACGGCCGATTCCTTCCCAGTTATAGCTCTTTCTTGTCCCATCGTCGCCATAAGACCTCTCTGTGTCGGCGCGACGTAAAGCAACTAGCAAAAAAAAAAAAAAAAATCGCAGTTAGAAAAGCAATTGCGCTATAGAAAGGAGTTTGTTCGTGGCTGCTACCAACTAGGTTTTACACTATAGAAATACCGCTGTCGCTTCGTCAATTCTATAGGTGGCATCCGCTTCCGCACGCCCACCTCTAGGAAAAATGCCGTTACAGTTGTAAACAGTTGCACTTGGTCGATTTGCTGTTGTCCAACTATAATATTAAATATGAACTATAAAATATTCAGCCCGAAATAGATCGCACAGTCCAAGATAAGTCACGCGCTATTTCATTCTCACTTCTGGGACAGTACCACAGAACTGTGTATTCTGTGAGGTCAAAAATAGTGCACTTCCCGTAACACAAGATGTTTCTACTGCAAAGCGACGTTCGTCTGCTAAATTACATTGTTATAATTATACTGGTGATGCCCTCAGTACATTAGAAACTAAAGCTGGAGGAATATATTACAAACAGCCACACTGCACATTAATCCTCATTTCTTTCTCTCACATTTCTCTCCATCAATTAGGTTACCGTTGTGTACTACGATTCATTTTTAAATTCAGCTTTATCATTCTGGCAATGTAAATGATTCATTAGGATCTTCTCAACATTTATTTCCTGTCTAATGAACTTCACACACATATTCGCAACGTAAGGAGTCTTATATTCAGATTTAATAGAGATTAAATCCCGGGATATTTTATAACATGGAGTAGAGAGAGTGGCATACAGTTGACAGTTGAGAACTATTACAAACATTAATTGTTATTACTTATTCATAATTTCACCATCTCTCAAACACTGACAAGTTAACGCAACGTTAATAATATTGTACATACAGTATATGAGCATGATTTAAAGTGATTTGAAGGAATCTGAGAATGTTCTAGTAGAACGAAACATTTCTTTGTTTAATAGTGAATTTTTTACCGGTATGTTATAATGTTTTCGACAGTCTGAAAATCTTTAAAGTTAAAACACGCCTAAGCACATACTATATCTTATTTATAGACTGTTATGACTTCAAGTGTTCAGTCTGCAAGCCTCCGTGAATTAAGAAAGTACCTCCAAAATCCTGTACTTGCAACTAGTAATTTAGTGACAGTCTCGATTTCAACACAAATTGAATAATAATAATAAATAATGTTATTTGTTTTACGTCCCACTAACTACTTTTTAAGGTCTTCGGAGACGCCGTGGTGCCGGAATTTAGTCACGCAGGAGTTCTTTTCCGTGCCAGTAAATCTACCGACACGGGGCTGTCGTATTTGAGCACCTTCAAATACCACCGGACTGAGCCAGGATCGAACCTGCCAAGTTGGGGTTAGAAGGCTAGCGCCTTAACCGTCTGAGCCACTCAGCCCGGCCAACACAAATTGACAGGCACCCACACCTCTCACTAATTCGTCGCCGATTACTGAAACTAATTTCAAAGAATATTTTTTACTTTCACCTTCCTTCCCTTATATTAACCATTTAGATATAATTTATAGTTGCAAAGTTATGAAGCTGAACCTCAGAATAGCGGCTGAACTTAATGTGCCTTTCCATGTGACACTCGACATTCTACGTGGGGCACGGTCCACGGGCGAAAGATGTATTCTTCGTCAAGGATATCCGAGGATTGCAGGAGTTCTATATCATAAATGTGCACATCGTGCTATGGACTTCCTAGCCTGCAAACTGTCCAAATCAAGAAGGCCATTCAGTTGTACAGTCCAAAAACTGAGCATCGTAGCCCTGTTGGCCTTGCCACCGTATCCAAATACTTGGAATTGGAGTGCATAATTACTGTTGATTATAGTATTGTTGCTTTAGTCTTAACGTGAAGAATGTAATGGCAAAAGCCGTTCCGAGAACAACAGGCAGAAGCAGTTTCAACACTATCAAATCACAAGCCACGAACCACGATCAAACACTGCTTCCATTTCCCAGGCGTTGATATCTCCTAAGGAACTACGGTGTAGACGAATGTAACTTTCCATCTCACGGCCTAATATGATAAAATATAAACAAGTTCCCTTCGCTTCATTGCGCACCACGCAGTTCGTGAGTTCAAGAAATATTCGTAGTTCCATGCGCCGGGCTTTGACTGACTAGTTTTTTCTCCGTAGCAATTCTGGGTGGTTCCTGGAATCGTCATGAGGTGCTCCCTTCTTCTGTGGTCATTGTAGAAAGTTTTACAGGTATTTTTAAAATCCATTTTACAGCTCATGTTGAACTTTTAG
Source organism: Anabrus simplex (assembly GCF_040414725.1). Lineage (NCBI taxonomy): Eukaryota > Metazoa > Arthropoda > Insecta > Orthoptera > Tettigoniidae > Anabrus > Anabrus simplex. The sequence continues at coordinate 584,427,061 of NC_090265.1, read as the reverse complement.
CAATTTTCATCGTAAACTGTGATTTGATTGTGGTGATACTGGACAACTTCACCATCCCATGATTTATATTTAAGTTCTAATCAATGCGGTAGATCCAGCAGAATTGTTTGATTCCAAGAACAGCGTCCTAGTTCAAAGAGAGGCGCAGCTGTACTGGTTATAGACAGAAATTTTGATGTGTTTGCCGATCTCGCACTCTCAAGGCCGGATAACGTCACAGGAGAGTGAAAGTGGTCTCAAATGAAAGAGATTGCCTTGATAAACGAAATGATGCGCGCTGTGCTTGTGATGTGTATGCCAAAATGATTAGCATTTAAAATCTTTCTTGAAATTGTGACATGAATTTTCCTGTGGGGACCGCTAGGATAGATGTTATCTACATAAAACAGTCGTGACAGCGTCCGCCATCATCAACAGTTAATTCCTTACCATGATGATTAACAGTGGAATGTTATTACTGATCCGTTTTTAAGGGCTTAGGTCACTGCAGGCCATCACATTTTGTTTAGTTCCGGTGCGAAATTATTTTGAAATTTGAGGGTTGGGACTTCAACACCTCTTTGTATGATTCCTTTTTCGTTAATTTTTTCAAGTAATCGTTTCACGGGATTAGGAAATTGCACCATTATCTTTGTAATGTTATTGTTGATGAATTTTATGCATTTGTTATGCTCGTTGTGATCGACTTAACACTAAAATCTTAATTCGCGAATATCTCTGTTACCATAGTCCGTGCGGTAAAAATCATTCGAAAAATTGTAGTTATGTAACTTTGGTAATGTTCAGTGTTTAGCTAAAACTGACATTTCCGCAGATATTTGGAAGTTTGAGAAAAATGTGGTAATGACGAATATAGCCTATCCGTTGTTATTCCTCGTATGGTAAAAGCGCACGAAACATAGAAGGTCGAAATTATATTTTGCCCAAATTTGATTACATACATTTTTAATGCAGATGATGTTATTTCGACCTACTGGCTGAACGGTCAACGTTGAGGACTTCGGTTCAGATGACCCCGGGTTCAATTTCCAGCCGGGTCGGGGATTGTAATCGTGTCTGATTAATTCTCCTGGCTTAGGGACTGGGTGTTTGTGTTTTTCAACACGTTCCTCTTCATATTCAGACAACACACTATACTACAATTACCACAGAAACACGCAAAAGTGATTATATCCCCCATATAGCGTTGGCGTCAGGAAGGGCATCTGGACGTAAAACAGGGCCAAATCAACGTGTGCGATGCAGCTAATATTAACCGAGATTAACCGAGAGAACTGACTTTGTTCATCTTGATCCCCTAAATATTGCTGCGCTACTGTGCACTAATCAAATAATATAGAGTATAGTCTAGTGCACAACCTGGCTGTACCTGAAAATAAATATCGAATTTCGAGGCATTCTGTTTAGCCATTTTCCTGTGAAATCACTACAAACAAACAAACAAACAAACAAACAAACAAACAAACAAACAAACAAACAAACAAACAAACAAACTAACTAACTAACTAACTAACTAACTAACTAACTAACTAACTAGCAAACTAACTAACAAACTAGCAAACGAACCGACAAACTGACTGACAGATGGACAGAGAAAATTTTTACTGAACCTACTTTTGCCTGCTGTGCACTTCATCCGAGCTAAAAGTTAAATATGGTTTGAAGGAAAGTTGAAACGCAAATTACGAGATATATTTACAATAGGGAATATAATTTTAAATACCAACGTGCAATTGTAAATCATAACGTTCTCGCAGCGGACTGTTTGCTGACTCTTTGATCACAGTCATCCGTTGGAACGTAATTAAAACAGTAATCATGAATAAGCAATTCTAATAATCTTGTCCATTTTAAATATTTCTACTCGTGTTGATTATATTCTCTGTTTGATTACTTTTGTTAATTAAAGTTCGTCGTGTTCTTGGAGAAAGCCATGGTGCCCGTTTATAGAAACATAGGTGAGATACCCATTCGTAGATTACATGGCCAATGTTATTACTGTCTAATGCTTTTTATTTTTTGCTTTTACGCCGCTCCAACACAGAGAGGTCTTATGGCGACGATGGGACAGGAAAGGCCTAGGAATGGGAAGGAAGCGACCGTGGCCTTATTTAAGGTACAGCCCCAGCATTTTCCTGGTGTGAAAATGGGAAACCACGACCGACAATGGGGTTCGAAACCACTATCTCTCGGATGCGAGCTCACAGCTGCACATTCCTAACCGCATGGCCAACTCGCCCGGTTATGCTTCTTTCGCTGAAGCTATCAGTGTTATTGCCGATGCCACTTCATAGCATAATCAAAGACTTGGGTGTAGATTTTGTAAATAAACTGACACTCTCAAAAATACACACATTCCGAGGAATCAAACGTACATTACATTAAGAAAAGGTGATGATGATGATGATGATGATGCTTGTTGTTTAAAGGGGCCTAACATCGAGGTCATCGGCCCCTAATGGTACGAAATGATGTGGGAAAAAAGTTCAAAATCATCCACTGACCAAAATAAGAAAATATCATGAAGAATGAATGGATGGACATGAACACAGAAACAAAACAAAAAAAAAAAAACAGTGGATCCGACTCAAAAAAAGATCATAAATAATAGTATTACTGACCAAGGGACCACTTATAAAGCATAGTACTCAATCGAGGATGTTTGATGTCTAAAAGGGTCCAGTATCCAAGTCTAAGGCCCCTCATAATGGTACATGTCGCGAGTAAAGTAGAACCATGGTATTTGTCATGTTGGGGTACTAATCAAAAGTAGCGAAGACTCACGGTGTTCCACACAAGATGGTACTTCTCACAAGTATTGTACTTCGTACAGGTAACGCAGACCTATGGTGTTTCTCACACAGTGGCGCCACTCATAGCCAACGCAAACCGATGAGGTCCCCCACCTAGGTGTACTAGTCACGGGTGCCGGTATTCCGTGGTGTTCCTCACATAGTGGGTACTAATCACAGGCAACGCAGACCCACGGTGTCGCTCATATAGTGGTACAACTCACAGGCAACGCCCAGACCCGCGGTGTTGCTCACATGGGTAGACTCACGGGTACTGGAAACCCACAGGAGAACCTACTCTTTGCTGCTACTAATCACAAACCTATTTCATACCAAATATTGTGGTACTACTCGCAAGTACAGGCACCCCATGGTGTTCCCCGCGCGATGGTATGAATCAAAAGTAGTTTCATGGTTCTAATTCAATCATCCTTTGATCGCCCCTTTTAGTCGCCTCTCACGACAGGCAGGGGATACCGTGGGTGTATTATTCGGCTGCGTCCCCCACCCATAGGGGTAAAGAGAGAGAGAAAAGGAGGGATCCGTTACTTCGAAAGATGAAGTAACGGACGAAGAAAGGCAAGGGCCACGAATGGAGTGAAAATGAAAGACTCCCTAGGCCTCGAATACTTTAATACCGTCGGGGTCGGAAAAGAACAAGAGTTGACCAAGGAAGGTCGGACAGAATAGACGAAAGTGTGGATCCTGGAACAAGTAAGTGAAAGCAATGCCAAGACTCGGCTAAGGGCCCCGTGGTCGCCAATCCACACTCCCAAGTTGAGAGCCCCTTGGGCCCCTTGCAGTCGCCTCTTACGACAGGCAGGGGATACCGCGGGTGTATTCTACATGTGCGTCCCCCACCCGCAGGGGGGTAATGTGTGTGGTCCGCGAGAGGTATTTTATTTCCCTCAAGTCCGCCGTCAAGCCGGTTAGGACCCCTTATCAGCCACCTGGGACGCGCCACGTGGGAGTATCACCTCTCCCCCTGCTACGCCAGCGTAGTAGGTTCGTGGCATTAAGAAAAGAAGCGTGACGTAGTTTGAAGTATTTCGATGTGACCACAGTACATGTCACCAACCCTGTGGTGTAGCAGTTGCCTGAATCTTATCCGGAGGCCCTGGATTCGATTCCCAGCCTGTTCAGGAATTTTGGTTCTGGACCGAGGACTAACTGAGGAGCTACTTGATACGGGGGCAGCGTCCCGGTCAAGAAAGCCAGGCAATACAATTAAGGAGCCACGCTAACCTGCCGTCTCGCTAGGCAGCGGTCGTCTTGTTAGACCAAGACCCTAATGAGCAATTGCACCTCGATTGGGTTAATGGTTCAGTGTACAAATTCGATCCTTTAATTATTTCAAATATAAGCCCCTTGACGGACGTGGGCAAATACTTCGTAATTATGTGGGTGTAACTAAGTCTATTGATCGATAATGTCACATTCTGCATATTTTGAACTACAAACATTGGCGTGTTGCATAGGTAGAGTTTGAAGGGTCAATGCTGTGGGTATGGCGAATACGATCACAGTTTACTGTGGGAACACGGCATTGCATGCTCGATATGCATCCGATGGCTGCTTCATATCAATATCACCACTGACCCGCTTCCAGTGCCTTCTCTAAAAGTTCTTTTCCAATTCCAAAGTTGGCAGCACGTATTGCGTAGTCTGTGGTAGGGTTGTACACTATGTCCCTCTTTCGGCACACTGTGCCGGTGCACAGTTGTGTTCCGCTGTTCCGGAACACCGAGTGTCAATTGATCCGAAACATTCTCAAGCGAGACCGAGATAGTGACTCGCTATCCCGTCGGCAGCGCCACTATGCACTGCCCTTCGCCTACTAGCTGATTGTCGATTCTGGCTATGAGCCGCCATGTGCTGAAGTGCTCCGTGTTCCGTCTTGTGTCATATTATCTTCGTTCTGAGTGCTCCGTTGCACCGGCGACTGGCCTGCGGGTACATGGGAATATCGTGATGTATTCTGTTTTCAACCGTTTTGTAAGAGTGTTTTCTAGTAATATAACCATATGAAAAGCTGCCTCTGTGGATCCGTGGTGTAGTGTCGGCCTCCGGATCCCAAGATAGCGGGTTCAAACCCGGCAGAGGTCGTCGGATTTTTGAAGGGCGGAAAAAACGTCCATTCGATACTCCATGTCGTACGATGTCGGCATGTAAACGATCTCCGGTGATACATTTGGTATTTACCGGACAAAATTAATTAAATCTCAGCCATAGATGCCCACGAGAGATCCGGTTTACTCTGTCTGCCATCTAGTGGGCCTAGAGTAAAACGGAACGTCGAAATTGACGAGCAGACAGCCGATGGCGTCAAATAGAAATGTCTGCACACGGTAGCTGAGGCCATACGATTATTATTATTTTTTACCATATGAAAGATGCTAAACTTTGCATAATGTCGCACCGGAGTCCTGTTTAGGACATTTTACTAGAACAAAACCGGAAAGAGTGAAATACAATTTATGTTCCTCTATTTTGTAAGCAAAGGGATCTCAACCGGCACAATGACAAGACGTTTCAGACATAAACATACTACAATTTTTATTTTCGTGTTCTATTAGTATAGTTTCAATTTTAATCTCCTGTTCCGCTTGTACATAGTGTTTCGCTTGTATGGGTTAATTTTTATTTTCGTGTTCAGTATTATGTACGTAAATAGAGTATTGACGAATGTTTCTTCAACTCTGCGAGTATATTTTTAATTGGTGAAAATAACATTGTGACATTTGTAAACACATCTACTGCCAGTGTAATTGTGACATGTGTATTTCAGAATGAATGAATACATTCTTATCCCATAAACAACATTTAGACACGATTTTTTGGGTGCGTATTTCAGAGCTCCAACTGCTCTTTTTCACGTGCCGTTAAATTTTATCCTGGCCCTAATTACTCGCAATACAGGCCGATACACTGAACTCGTGAAAATATCCTTAGATTAGTTACTTTTACACACCTGTACTGCCATTGTAACAGTGTTATGTGTATTTCATATTGACCGAAAAATGTTAACCTAAATGCAGCCTTTAAACGTGATTATTGGGCACGAATTTCAGTGTTCCGACTATTCCTTCACGTTCGGTGCACTGGGCGAGTTGGCCATGCGATCAGGGGTACGCGGCTGTGAGCTTGCATCCGGGAGATAGTGGGTTCGAATCCCACTGTCGGCAGCCCTGGAGATGATTTTCCGTGGTTTTCCATTTTCACACCAGGCAAATGCTGGGGCTGTACCTTAATTAAGGCCACGGCCGTTTCCTTCCAACTCGTAGGCCTTACCTGTCCCATCGTCACCATAAGACTTATCTGTGTCGGTGCGACGTAAAGCAACTAGCGTTCCGTGCAGCTTTATGCTGGCCGTAACTACACACAGCACGTCCGGTACAACAGCACTTTCCCGCTGGCGCGGAGCGTGTCAAGTTGCCTCACTAAGTTCTCTCTGCTGCGCAGTTACAGTCCCGTGTGCCCTGTGGCGGCACATTGTACCGAAACACTCCACCTCATGCTCCTAATGTTCCGGAACAACTGACTATTCCGATCTGCCCAACCCTAGTCTGTGGCAGGGTTAATGCGCAGAAATGTTACCCCGGAGTGGTTAATTGACTAACTGCACGGAGCTGTTGACACTCGCACGTGTAACGTAATATTGCTTAATGAACCAAAGTGGCGACACAACGTAGGCTAACTGAACTTCTGTTAATGTAATGACCATCTGAGGAGCCCCAGTTTAGGCCTATACATCGGATTGTTTTATCTACTGTCAGCTCTGGTTGAACACCTAAGGATTTTAAGCACGCGACGCCACTGGTAGTAAGTGGGATGCGAAGTGATTTTTAGAGGGGTGATTATTGTTGTAAGGAAGAGTACAACCGGACAAACATCCTTTCTTAAATTTATGCAGACAACTGATGGGCATAGCCTACCCCGAGAACGAAATATCCCGTTTCGGTCGTATGTCGGGATATACCCGTCGTCTGTTTCCAAGACAACTGTTACAAAATTTGGCCGGAGGTATATGCAACGGAAATATCACCAAGAGAGGTCGATAATCAGCAATAAGGAGAAAATGGTTGAGTGGGAAGCTTCAATTTACCCCACACTTGCGTGCAACAGTAGGTATAAACAAGAAAACGAGAAAGAATGGAACACTTGTACCAGCAAACCTGAACTACATTCAGCGATTTGTTTCGAAAAATACCGCAGTGAAAAGAAACACAAGTAAGAAATGTACTAGTAAACAAAGTAACTTGACTGTTGCCTTTATATTGCATATTCACTGTGAGAAAAAATAATTTTACTGTTGACCAATCTTTAAAAGAGAATGAATTGGCCTGAAACAGTTCAAATACGCAAAATTTCTTAGGAAAGTAAGTGCGAATAGTACCGAATGACACCAGCAAACGTCCAACCACAAAGGCTTAAGGCTCATCAGAGCAGAAAATTGAATATTTTCGGCCTTTCGATTAACGAGAGTACTGGAAGAAAGAGGGAAGGGCCACGAAGGGCGTGGAAAGATTCCCTAAGCCTCACAAACCTAAAACTGCTTGGGTCAGCAGAGAAGAAAAGTTAGCCGAGGTAGGTCGTATAGGAAGGATGAAAGTGAGGATGCTGCCGAAAGCAAGTAGAAGCAATTCCCCGCTATTTCCAACCTACGCTCCCTCCCCAGGTAAATATCTCATTTAATTAGCTCTCACCGCATTAAATGGGTTATAAACATTGTAAGAGCGTGCATACCCCACCTACAGGATGAGAAACGCTGGTTATCAAGAAGAGAGTTAGCAATGATTACTGTTCTTTGAGAAAAAGCAATAAGACTATCATTCCATCTGAGAAACGAAATGAAATCTGTAACATGTATAAAGTCTACTGTGGTCAGGTAATTAAATTAATCATCCCACTAACCGGTTAGAAGTGCTGTAAATTCCACAGGGAACTGTGTAATACCTACTATTTTCATTAATGGCTGTCTTGATAACGACGTCATGACCAAGGTTATAAAGTAAAGTTGAAATGAACCCATCAGTCACTGGGAATCAATTTCCTCCCACATTGACCTATTGCTTCGAGATCTTCATCGTTTTTCAATAAACATTCCTCCTCTGAGAGGTGTATACTTCTGACGTATTGGAATGCACTCTCGTCGTGGCTTGTAGGCATACCAAGAGTTATGCGAGATATTTCTCAATCGATTTTACTTTGAGTGTTGGGTATTTGTTAAGTTGGGAAGCTCTAATATGCAGTGTGTTAGCAATAATCCCGTTTCCCTAGCACCTACCTGGAAACGAAGTAGGACTATATAGTTTAAATAAGAGGGTTTGTGTTTCATCGCCACGTCATGCGCTTGGCCTCTGTATTCATAAAAGACGTCCACAGAAAAAAAAAGAAGAAAGATGCTCTTGAAGGCAGTGTATAGGAGATTGGTTAATTTAGATCAGTATCAGTATCGAAAAAATTGAAAATCCACAGTCTGTTTCCAGTCATTCAACTGGGTCAAAAATGGAATGAATGAAGCCCCAATCTAGCGGCGAGGATAAAAATTGTGCCGGCTGTCGAAGCCTGTCCTACTCCCTTGGGGCAATGATTAATGACTGACAGGTGAAATGAAATGATACTCCAGAGTGTTACTAAAATGAAAAATGACAGGGAAACCCGGAGTACCCAGAGAAAAACCTGCCAGGTCTCCGCTTTTTCCAGTACAAATTTCACATTGAGTGACCAGGATTTGAACCACGGAACCCAGCGGTGGGAGGTCGGCGCGCTGCCGCCTCAGCCACAGAGGCTTCTATGTTAGTATCAATAAATTATAGGCTATTTGTGTAATTCGTTAGTTTTACTTCGATAGATCTATAGGATAGTGTGGACATGTTACTAGAAACTAACGAATGTTTGATAAGAAATTATGTTTGTAAAATAATTGTTCTATATTTCTGAAATATACAAGGTATGTCTAAAGGTACTGTAAATGGACCGATATCGCAATGGTAACGGTATGGAACGTTTTTAACGTGCATGCGTATGTGAATAGAGAGGCATCTCGAGAAGTGCCACGTAGCGTTGAACACACGGGACAGGAACATGTTAGTTTGCTGCAGCCAGTCGAACGTAGTGCTTGTGACGACTTATATCACAGTGCAATGGAGCAAAGCATAAACATCAAGTTTTGTTACAAATAGAGAAAAACGGCGTAAGTGTGTGGAAAATAAGTCTTCTTATTCTTCTTCGTCTTCTTCTACTTCTTGTACCATATCCTTATTGAATGTCGGCTGTCATCAGGGCAATCTGGTTCTTGTTCTCAGCAACCCAGAAAAGAATGGGGGTGCTGAGCCCACACCATTCTCGTAGATTCTGTAGCAAATGTATTCTCCTTATTCCGCTACTTCTCCTTCCTTCAACTTTACATTTTAGGATAAGCTGAAGGAGTCTATATTTGTCATTTCGAGTGATATGGCCAAATTACTCAAGTTTCCTCCTTTCAATCAATCAATCAATACTGCTAAGGGCTTTACGTCGCACCGACACAGATAGGTCTTATGGCGACGATGGGATAGGAAAGGCCTAGGAGTTGGAAGGAAGCGGCCGTGGCCTTAATTAAGGTACAGCCCCAGCATTTGCCTGGTGTGAAAATGGGAAACCACGGAAAACCATCTTCAGGGCTGCCGATAGTGGGATTCGAACCTACTATCTCCCGGATGCAAGCTCACAGCCACGCGCCTCTACGCGCACGGTCAATCAATACTGATCTGCATTTAGGGCAGTCGCCCAGGTGGCAGATTCCCTATCTGTTGCCTTCCTAGCCTTTTCCTAAATGATTTCAAAGAAATTGGAAATTTATTGAACATCTCCCTTGGTAAGTTATTCCAATCCCTAACTCCCCTTCCTATGTTGTGCATGACTACTAGTTCTTTGTCCAGGCGTTGGAGTAGGGTGTTATGTATTATGTCAACCCATGATATTCTGAGCCGGTGTCGGTAGCACCACAACTCAAAGGATCGAAGTTTTATGGTGGGGTCTCTGTTAGCCTCCAAGTCTCGGCACCATCAAGTAAGACAGAAAATATATAACACCAAAGTAAACGGAGACGGAGATTGATCTTAAAGTCTCTGTTACTTAGAAGTTTACTCATTCTCCTGAATGCAGTACTTGCCTGTTCAATCTGGGACCTAATTTCAACAGCATAGTTCCAGCTGTGATCACGTACACTGTCGAGATACTTAAAGCGTTGGACTTGCTCTACTGATGTGAATGACGTGATTGCTTATGACTATCACTTCGTATTTCTTCGTGTGTAAATGCAGACCTGCTGCAGCACTGTGTTCGACCCCACAGTCTAGTAATGTCTGCAGATCTTCAGAACTTGTTGCAAGCAGAACAGTATCATCTGCATATCGCAGATTATTTATTGTGATCCCATTAAGGGGACTCGGACCTTCCTATACCTCCAATGTTAAATGTAAGGAATATTTTCTTCTAAACTATTAACATGAAAATGATGAAATTTTTAGAGTAGTATATTACATTTAATTAACATCATGTATCATAGGGATTATGCCTTTGCTGGCAGGACCTATTGTTTACAGTGCACTGTGTCTTCTGGTATGGGCTAGAGCAATTTTGTTACTTTCATAGATCTGTCTCTGTCTTATCCTTGACTTTGACAATATGAAAGTGACTGAGGTATGAGATATGCTAGTAATGCCAATCCATATGCAGCCAGTCCCTGCTATGAATGGTGTGAAAATGTTGCTCATAGGGTCAGTTGGTGCATGCATTTCAGTGGGCTTGGCAGACTGATATGTAATAGCAACTCGGGCTCGGTGAGGAAAGCAACGTGAAACTACCTCACTCCTCATTTCCCTAGTACGCCTCTTCAGTGATGCCTAGGCAATCTATGACAGCTGATGGCAGAGCTGTTGAGGATCCCATCAGCGGAATCGCTGACGGACTGAACATACATACATCATAGGGATTATAATGTATTGGTATTTTCTTGGAATATATTAATTGTTTTGTTTCTGAAAATAATTGACGCATTTTTGACATAAAATCTGTCATCAATTAGGAAGAACAAAAGGGTTATGATAGACAGTGTTTAAAATCCCGAAAATTTTGAAGTCTGTATCTCTAATAGTTTAGATGTTCCTTAAATGGCAAAAAGATAAACTTCTAGAAAACGAGGTTCAAAGATTAAGTAATTTTGTAGTAGAGTCCAGCACCATACGAGGAGTATTCATTGTCAGTAGACATATACTAATCTAGCCTTCATTTTACGCCTTTCATTCTTAGTGTGTATTGCCTCTCACACTTCTTGTTTTCCTTTCAGCATTCAGTTTCCTCTCATTGTCTATCGAAATCATAGCAGTAACCATGTATTTTCTGGGCATCACTCCCATCTTCTGTAGCACATAGGACTTTATTGCATGTAGCAATAGAATCACATACTCCAAAATGAGAATATATAATGTGGTCTACCTTACATTAATCACACTCTCATTTTGATTTTGAAGTTCTTTGCATCGCTTAACATGTTTTTACAAGTTGCTTTACGTCGCACCTTCTTATGGCGACGATGGAACAACAGAAGAATAGGTGTGAGACGGAAGCGGCCGTGGCCTTAATTAATGTACAGCCCCAGCATTTGTCTGGTGTGAAAATTGGAAACCACGGAAAACCCTGCAGGGCTGCCGACAGTGGGGTTCGAACCCACTATCTCCCGAATACTGGATATTGGCCGCACTTAAGCGACTGCAGCTATCGAGCTTGGTGTGACATTTATTGAGATAAGCCTACGTTATTTCGCAACATTCATTTCACAGTACTGAATTATCTATCACGTTTTATAGAAATGTTAATTATTTTGTTCCAATAAATCGGATAATTTTTCACTTGATCCATGCAACTTCTTGCATGTGCTAGAAACAGAAGCAGAAATCACTTCATGTATAACCTCAATATTTTCAGAATAATTTCGTAAGATACGAGAAATTGTCACAGTTGCACTAGTGTACCTCTAAGGATGCCTTTTCGTGTTATAAACTCTAGTACTAAATCTAGGCATGTTCGATAAGTTCCAGTTACACAATACATCAATTGCAATACAAATTTTTAACAAACCTCCAAATGACTCGATATAAGCGACCATATCCAAGGAATACAGTCATACAGACAAAACAACAGCCGGTCAAATCAAGAAGCAAACAGAAGGCAGTTTCCATCCGTGTTGCGTTCTGCTCGTCCGTCAAATGCAAAACAGATTTTCCTCTTACCCAAATTGTTGTGAATAATGTGTTCACGCTGTCCTCGCTAATCCTTACTTCTTCTGACATTCTTCCCAGAGACGGTGGCTGATTTTGTGCCAGCACCTATCGCAATTACTCCATGTCTTCTGCACTTATGCTTGTTGACAGTCGAGCGGGACGTGGCGCATCATCAAGAGTGTCCTGTCCATCCCGAAGGCATTTGAAGTAGTCAAAACACATTTACAGTTTACGGCTTTTGTTCCATACACTTGCACCAACATCGTACACACTTATTTTACGGTTTCTCCCAATTTGTAAGAATACTCAGTGCGTTGCTCCATTGCACTATGATATGAGTCGTCACATGTAGTACGTTCGACTCGCCGCAGTGAACTAACCTGTTTCAGCTCTGTGTGCTCAACGCTAAGTAGCGCTTCTCGAAGTGTCTCTCTCTTCACATGAGCATGTTCGCAGTGTTAACACACGATGTCATTGTGATATCGGTCCAATAAGCGTACATTTTAGTCACACCATGCATAACCTGATTTTCATTACCAAAATACATTATACAGAATGTTCAGAAACAACGTGAGCCGGGTGTACGAGCGTTAGAGAGTTGGTCAAGTTAATACGTAATTTGAAATAAATAATTCGATATCTCGCACCGAAGTCATTTTATTAGCCGCTGAAGTTAGCCAATCAAATCGCTTCGTGGGCAAATTCAAATGGACTTTCCGCAACAGTGTTGCTATTCTGTACCTGACTTCAGAACGGCTTGGGAAATCAGCATCAAACAAAAACACACCGTAGTTTTCAGCCGGTATCACCGCAGCGAACTTGCTATGGCGCGATACTGTCAGCTGCGAGGTCTGTATTCAAACCCCTCCTCTGGCAATTATTAGTTCTTCTACTGGTACTCTCATGCCGGTCATAAGCCACGTACAGATTTAGCTACAGTGCGCCATGGAGCCCATTTGAATTTTCCCACGAAGCGATCTGATTGGTCAACTTCAGCCGTTGATAAAATGACAACGGTGCAAGATATCGAATTATTTCTTTCAAATTATTTATCAGTATGTCCAATCCTCTAACCTTGATAGACCCAGTTAACTATGTTTCCGACCATCCTGTATACGCAGGAAGGAAGAAGTAAATTTTAAAAAATCATCATCTGAGTCTAATGGTTCGTTTTCATCACGTGAATAGGGGTGGCTGTTATGGAGCTCTTCATTGCCACCACACACACACAATTATGTGCACCCTATGGTCTGTGCTTGACATCTGCAATTTACAGCACAATGTCCTTTGTCACAAGCTCGAGGAAGCAGCTGCATGATCCATTCTAGTGCATATGGACGCGTACTCACAGTAGGAGATAATTAATTATCCGATATTCCTTTTTCTTTTATAATTTGCTTTACGTCGCAGCGACACAGTCTGGACTATTATTATTAAAAATGGATGTAGAGTAGTTACAAATCATTTTATTGGATTTTGCTTTCCACTAGTCCGGCTCCATGGCTAAATAGTTAA